>NC_141689.1:1538554242-1538909242 GCF_964263255.1 Lissotriton vulgaris | reverse complement strand
GATGGCAGGGCCTGTTCGGTGGAAGGATTTGTGCAGAATGCACATGGCCTTAAACTGTGCTCTGGCAACCACTGGGAGCCAGTGAAGTTCTTTTAGGGCTTTCTTGGCTGACTGCCAGCGGGGGATATTGAACAATAATCGAGCGGCACAGTTTTGCGTGACTTGAAGCCTATTGGTCACTGCTGCCGGGGCTCCTGTGTATAAAGCATTTCCATAATCCAGGCGGGAGAGTATCAGGGCCTGAACCATGATTCTCCTCGCCTGGAATGGAAGCAGAGGGAGCACTTTGCGGAGCATTTTCATTAGCCCAACACATGTAGAGGCTGTTTTGGTGGCTTGGACCGAAAAGTCTAGCGCTTTGTCGAGCCAGATTCCAAGGCTCTTTATCTGAGGTTTGGGGGGGGGGGGGGGAGGAGGACCGAGACATGTGGGCCAGATGGAGGCCAGGGTGGTCGGTGGAGGGTTGCCCAGTAGCATAATCTCCGTCTTCTCCCCGTTGAGTTTGAGAGAGGAGGATTGCATCCACTTAGCGACAGCCTCTAGACAGGGGCCCAAGGTGTTGGACGACCCCTCAGTGTGGTCCAGAGAGACCACCAGTTTGGTATCGTCGGCGTAGGTGACAATACGCACACCAAAGGGATGGACTATCTTTGCTAGAGGTCGCATGTAGGCATTAAAAAGAGTGGGGCTTAGGAAGGAGCCCTGGGGAACCCCACAGCTGAGTGGATGCTTGGGGGAGACTACCTCGCCCTCAAACACCTGGAAGAATCGTTCATCCAGGAAGTAAGTCAGCCATTCCAGAGCCGCGCCCGACACGCCCATGCCCTTCAGACGATGTAATAGTGTGGCATGGTTAACCGTGTCGAACGCGGCACTGAGATCGAGTAGTATGATGGCTGCTTTTCCTCCCCGGTCCAGCACAGCTCTAGCTTCTTCCGTCACTGCTAAAAGGGCAGTTTCAGTTCCGTGCTGAGGGCGGAACCCCGTCTGAGAGGCACGTAGCAGATTATTAGATTCTAAATAATCTACTAAGATGTTATTGACGTGCCTCTCAAGCAGTTTGCTCATCCAGGGAAGCAGGGAGATTTGGCGAAAGTTGGCCAAGTTGTTCTGGTCCAAGGTAGGCTTTTTAAGTAAGGCTTTGACCATCGAACACTTCCATGGGGCTGGAACGGAGTTGGAGGTGATGGAGGCATTAAGGACATCCAGGATGACCGGGCGAATGGCGTCAATGACCTTAGTAAGAGTCTGCGGAGGTGCTGGGTCATTAGGAGATCCCGAGGTGACTTTGGGGATCATTCTGTCTAATGTGATGGAATCAAGGAGTGGGAATTTATCCAGCAGACAAGGGACGGAAAAGTCAGAATCTGTTGTGGAGGTGAATTCCACATCGTCACTACCAGTGGTGAATGAGGAATAAATGACCTGAATCTTCTGGGAGAAGAAGTAGCTAAGTTGTTACAACGGGTTTGTGCGCCGTCGGATGACAGAGCCTATGGGGGGGGGGGGAGATTAGAGACTTTGCTATTTTAAAAATTTCTTTAGGGGAGTTCGCAGCAAGATTAATTTTGGATTCGTAAAACTGGGCTTGTGCAGATTTTATTTAATTTTTGTAGAGCTTTATTGCGGCTCTATGCTCTGCCTTCTTCAGTTGTGAGCGTTCTTGTCCCCAGGCTCTCTCAAGTTTGCGGCAAGATTGTTTCATAGTTCTAAGGGCGGGAGAGTACCAGGGGGCGACTTTAGATCTTTTTATCGATTGCAGGGAAACCTTCGGAAGGACTTGATCAAGGGTACTAGAAATCCAGTTGTCAAAGTTGACAGTGGCTGCATTAGGATTAGTCACCTTCTGGGGTGGGTGTTCGGTGGGAGCCAATTTCCATTTGGGGAGCGGGAGCGAGGCCCATTTTCGTCCCCAGTGTTTATTGTGATTTTGTAAAGTGGAGGGGGGTGCTTATGGACCATGTAAAGGGTATTAGAAAATGATCGGTCCAGGGCAGTGGTATGGGAACCTCGACAGTTAGGCTATCTAAATTACTATAAATGTGATCTAGAAGATGTCCCTTGGTATGCGTTGAGTGAAAACCTTTTTGGAGCAGGTCAATGGCCTGGAGGTTCGATCGAAGGCTATTGGCTGCTGAATCAAGCTGGTCATCTAGATGCAGATTCAAATCGCCTAGCAAGGTAAAATTTGCCGAGGTAAGCACTAGGTTGGCAGCTATGTCCGTCCTATTAGTGACGAAGTCGCTAAGGGTACCAGGTGGTCGATAAGCTAAAATCCTAGAAAAGGTGGTGGTAGGGGAGAATTCGAGAATAAAGTGTAGGCTCTCACAGGCTGGCGTAGTGGAGGAAGTGACACGGCATCTATAGTTATCTCTATAGATGATGGCCAACCCTCCGCCTCTACCTGTCTGGAGATCAAGTCGCTTAAGGGTGTAGCCTTGGGGGGTGGCCCATACTGTAGCATGATCAGTTTCTAGCTGGAGCCATGTCTCTGTCAGAAAGAGGGCTTCGGGATTGAGCTCCTCTATCAGCATGACCAGTTCGGTGTGGTGCTTCGGCAAAGACCGGCAATTGAGGAGGAACATCCTCCACTTATGCATGGAGGGATGTTTCCCTGTAATTGGGGTAGACATACCCCAATCACATGTTTTACAACGGGTCTTCGTATTAATAGGGAGGACCGAATGTGAGCATAGTGAATTGGCGGTAGGTCGTAATGCGTGCAGGGAGGAGGCGCTGTAAGACAGGCGGGTTACTACCATAGTGCCGGCTGAGACCGGGAGCTGGGAGCGTCTGGACGCGGACTGGCGCAGACTGGCTTTTCTTAGGCGCCTCTTCGGCGCGTCTACGGCGCTCCCGCTGCGCGTCACCGCTGCGCGAGAGGGCAGGTAAATAAGTAGATTACGGAGGTGGGGAGACTAGAGCGTCACCCTAGAAAGATGGCCGCCCGCCGTGGAACAACCAGGAAGTGAAGGCGCTTTTCCTCCCTCCACAACAAACAGCATGGATTGCTGCGGTGGACCGGGGAGTCAGCGCACAAAGTGGTAGGGGTAACAAACAATTTTTAAAAATGACGAGTTTTAAAACCCTTGCAGCAGTGCAGTTAACACACACACGCTAGCGCAACGATGTTCGTAGTCAATCCAATCGTGCGCGACGGCGCTGAGCTCTTTAGTAGTCAGGGGAGGTGGGGAGACTAGAGCGTCACCCTAGAAAGATGGCCGCCCGCCGTGGAACAACCAGGAAGTGAAGGCGCTTTTCCTCCCTCCACAACAAACAGCATGGATTGCTGCGGTGGACCGGGGAGTCAGCGCACAGAGTGGTAGGGGTAACAAACAATTTTTTTAAATGACTAGTTTAAAAACCCTTGCAGCAGTGCAGTTAACACACACACGCTAGCGCAACGATGTTTGTAGTCAATCTAATCGTGCGCGACGGCGCTGAGCTCTTTAGTTGTCAGGGGAGGTGGGGAGACTAGAGCGTCACCCTAGAAAGATGGCCGCCCGCCGTGGAACAACCAGGAAGTGAAGGCGCTTTTCCTCCCTCCACAACAAACAGCATGGATTGCTGCGGTGGACCGGGGAGTCAGCGCACAAAGTGGTAGGGGTAACAAACAATTTTTTAAAATGACGAGTTTAAAAACCCTTGCAGCAGTGCAGTTAACACACGTACGCTAGCGCAACGATGTTCGTAGTCAATCTTGATGGAAGGGTTCCCATGCGTGTCACTATGTATGTATAGATATTTGTGTGTATATATATATATATATATATATATATATATATATATATATATATATATATATATATATATATATATAAATATGTATATGTGTGCATAAATATGTATGTGTTTAAATATATATGTATATGTGTGTATATATATATATATATGTATGTGTGTATATGTATGTATATGTGTGTATATATTTGTGTGTGTATGTATATGTGTATGTGTATGTATATATATATATATAAATGTGTGTCTATGTATATATGTGTGTGTCTGTATATATATGTATGTATGTGTGTATATATATATTCACTGAAAAAACCATAGGTTTCACACCAGTTATAGTTACCTGGAAATTTTACTGACATAAAACCATTGAAATTCCCACGTTATAGTTAGTTGGACTCACTATAACTTGCGCGCCTGCAATGCACTGCTGATGACGTCACATATTACATCACTCATGACATCACTGATGACACCATCCAGTGAATGTTTGTCTTTCTGAAAAATAATGTATTTTTTTATATGTATTTGTAAAGTACGATGCAAGAATAAATGGTTAAATAAGTGTGTAAATGGATGTTTGTTTTTAAAATAATTGATTGGATAACTGCCTTATTAAGTGTATCTTAGTGAATACATATATTAGCAAGTAACTTTTATATATTGAAATGTATGTATCAGTGTTTCACTTTGTGTATAAGTGGCTGTATGGGTTGGTGACTGACTCACTGTTTGTATGTGTTTTGAAGACAGCATATGTACAGGACTGTATGGATGGATGAGTGTGTATATGTGTATGTTATTGAGTAAACGACTGCCTCACTATTGTCTTTTTCAGTAACGACATATGTTTTAATCTAGTATATGTGAGTATTGATTTATAAAACTTAGTATATGTGAGAGTGAGAGATTATAAGAGTTCCTGTTTAAATTAGTATGTGTTTATATAAGTGATTGTTTAAGAGAGTAAGTATGTGTAAGTATTCTTAGAAGTAAAGTGGTAGTGTGTGTATAGCTGTATATGCAAATAAATGAATGTTCATTAGTTTTTTTGCATGTGTGGATATGTGTGTGAGTAACTTTTGGATGACTGTCAGTGTGTAACAGGATGTATAGGTGTATCACTACATATAATGAGTGAGTATATGTATGAATGACTATATAGAACTGTTTGTGAATGAGTGGATGTGTATATAGATGGTGGAATTACTGAATTGTTTGTTGTAACTGGCATGGGTATCTCCACTTTTTTGAAAATGTTAAATTCTATTCTTGAATATGTGTATCAAGACTTTCATTAAACTGAAAGGAGGACTCTCACTCTGTCACAAGGATGGTGTCATCAGTGATGTCATGAGTGATGTCACTGACCATGTCATGAGTGATGTAATATGTGACGTCATCAGCAGTGCATTGCAGGCGCGCAAGTTATAGTGAGTCCAACTAACTATAACGTGGGAATTTCAATGGTTTTATGTCAGTAAAATTTCCAGGTAACTATAACTGGTGTGAAACTCATGGTTTTTTCAGTGAATTTAATAGGTTTTTTAAATGCGAATTCCTAACTATAACTGGTGTGAAACCTATGGTTTTTTCAGTGAATTTCAAATGCGAATTCCTTTCTATATCGAGTTTCTAACCTATGTTTTTTTTAACAATTTGCTGTTTTGTGTAAGTATTCATTTTTGAGTTTTTTTTTTATATCATTTTTTCCTTTTGCGCTCTGGGTGCGCGCTCCGGTAAGCTCTCCGGTAAGCTCTCTGGTAAGCTTTCCGGTAAGCTCACCGGAAAGCGCACCCAGAGCGCTACCTTCGTTCGTGAAAAAAAATATGAATGAAAAGTTAATAATAATGCAAAACATTTCGTACCATACAAATAAAATCAGTTTTTTTAATAAGGAAAATGATTATGCATTTCCGTAAAAGTATGATGACGTCACTTCGGCGCGCAACGTAAGCGCCCTCGGAAGCGCCTACGTTCGCGCCGCGTATACGCCCCCAGAAGCGCCTACGTTCGCGCCACGTATGCGCCCCAGAAGCGCCTACGTTCGCGCCGCGTATGCGCCCCGGAAGCGCCTACGTTCGCGCCGCGTGTACGCACCCGGAAGCGCTCCGGCGCGCGTAGCGTAAGCGCGTCGGGTCATGTGACCTTAAAATAACACTTTTCATTGGTTGCTAACAGTTTTTTTTACAAAGAATGAAATCCCCACCCATTTCCTTCTCTTCTTCTTTCACTTTTGTGACTGCAAGACCTGCCTTTTTGCTCCTGGATATTTCTTGGTTTTACAATGGCTGCCAGACAATCCAGCAGTGAAGATGAACCAGAATTCATCAATGAAGAGCCTCCTCAACGAAAAGTTAAGGAACATTTCATTTGGAAATTTTTTTAAATCCCACCTGGCCAAAAAAAGGTGAATGCTCCAAAAGTGTAGTGCAGGATCTGCAAAGAAGAGCTGTCACGGGGTAACCCCTTAAAAAAGTACTCATTTGGGAACTTCACAATGATCCGGCATGTGGAGAGGAAGCACCCCCAGAATTTTGCCTGGGAAAGTGTCAGGGCTCTGGCACAAGAGGTTCCCAGTGATGGGGCCTCTACATCCACCGGAGGAGCAACTTTTTCTGGGAGGGGTCAATCGCAGGAGCAGGTGCCAAACATTCAACCTGCATTTAACCATGGTGTCCTCAGATGCAGATACTGCAATCAACTCCTCACCTATGGGGAGCAAAGTGTCCAGCTCATGGTTCGAGCATTGGAGAACCATCGCTGCCCTTCCCACCCCTATTTTTTTTTGTTTTTTTTGCTCCTGTTGAGCAGTTTCCATTCCCTGTTTTTGTTCCTGTTTAGAAAAAAGAAGAAAACAAAAAGTTCTTTTCAGAACTACCTCCAATTCTCATCAAAGAGCTATATTCTTAAAAAAATGAAAAAAGAGTAAGTGAAATAGAGTGCATTGATAATGGAAAGGAGAATGAGTAAGAAAGAACAGAAAGGTATGAGAGGAGAAAGGAAGTGAAGTAGGGGGACAGAAAGAAGGTGAGTGTTAGGAAAGAAAGTAAGGAGAAGAAGAGTGAATATGGGGAATGTTGATATTCAAAGAAAATGTTGAAAAGGAACAGGGGTGTGGAAGGATAAAAAAAGATGCATTGCTGGAGTTGAAGGCAGAAGGCCTCATTTATGAAGCCATGCATCACTTTAACGCCACCAAAGCATCACTTTTTGTGACGCAACAGTCCAATAAAAAATGCACCTTATTTATTCATATTTACAAAGTGGCGTTTCTAGGTAAATACGTCACTTTGTAAACCCCTGTGCCACATTATTCCTACGTCAGGTGTAATGTATGCAAAAGGGAGGTATTGACGCAAGAAAGGGTCGTAGAGGTGACACAGTGAATAAACTGGAGGCCTCATTTCTGAAAAGTGACGCATCGCTACGTGAAAACATCGATGCGTCACTTTTCTGTGCGCACTCCTTATGACATTCCAGATGTGTCATATTTAATGTATGACGAATCAACTCGCAAGGAGTTACAGATACGTCAGTATTTCTGACGTACCTGTAAACACAAAATTGACGCATTACTGGAGTGCGTCACAAAAGTGACGCAACTCCAGTAATGCGTCCTTTCACATGGGGAAAGCAACATGTAAAAGGTCTTGCGTCAGTCTTACACCTGCTGTGAGGCAGGCGCAAGATTTTGACGCAACAGCATCCTAAAAGTGACGCAGTGAAATCTCATAGATTTCACTGCGTCGCTATTACGAAGCTTTTTGCGGGGGAACGCCCCCTCTGCATACATTATACCTGACGCAGGTATAATGTGGCGCAGGGTTTAAAAAAGTGACCCATCTACCTAGATGCGTCACTTTTTAAATAAAGCATAACAATGCACATTTTTTTACACCCCTGGTGCGTCACAAGAAGTGACGCACAGGCGGCGCAAAACTGGCGGCGCAAGGCCTTCATAAATATGGTCCTGGATTTTCCCCGTGCTTCGCTCCCCGGTGCGCTTTCCGGTGCGCTTCCCGGTGCGCGTACCGGGCGCTCCCCCCGCGCAAATCGAAAAAAAATATTTTTTTAAAATGCCCCGCGGGACCCTATTTTAGCCCCCACATTAAACCTAGGGAGTCAGGAGGGGGTCTACCCTGCCCCCTTATGGTCAATTCCCCCCTTTGTTTTTGCCACCTCTTGTGTCTCGATTTTACCGAGACACAAGATGGCGGCCGCTCCAGACTGTTTAGAATGTTTACAGACACCCAAGAGCCAATCTGCTTTCTGCGCGCAAGTCGCGGGGCGCGCCCGGTGCGCTCCCCGGTGCGCGTACCGGGGCGCGCCTATAGATATATATATTTTTTTTTAACCTAAATTACTCAAAATCCACTGCAGCACATATCTTGAGACATAGCAAAGGCACATCGGGCTACTAGTCCCTACAATTTTGCCAAGTTTGGTGTAAATCCATTCAGCCGTTCGAGCTAAAAGTGAAATCGACCGCCCTATGGAAATTAACATGGGGAAAAGGCGTTTTGAGACCCCCCTTTTATCTGGGACCCCGCTTGACGAATCCCCCCCAAAGTTTCAGGAAAGGACCGGGGCGCCGCGAGGCCATTTTGAGGAAATTTTCAGGCAGATTTGTCAACCGAAGCCAAAGTTATTCCAAGTAGAATTTTGAGATTTAACATTGAAAAAAATCCTAACTATAACTACCTACTGGCGACCGCCAGTAGGTAATATGTGTGTGTATGCGTGTATATATATATATATATATATATATATATATATATATGTGTGTATATATGCACGTGTATGTATATATAAAAAGAAATCCGTCTTCAAAAGCATCCAATTTTGAGGCAAAGACGAACACGGACCCAAGGAGTAAGTGCATGAAATTATTTATTTTCCATAGACACCATGCACCGCCATGACGCGTTTCGGCCTCCCAAGAGGCCTTGATCACATGACGCTCACAGTGCACGCCACCCTTTTAAAGTGCTAGTGCTGAATATCACGTGGTCAGTGGATCAAAGGATATAGAAGACATACTGTCTAGAGCCACATAATGGCATGTAAAATACAATTCTTATCCACATTAAAAATATAGCATAGAAAACAGCAATTCATGTTGAACTCAAAAGATGTGCAAAATAGCAATTACTGTGCAAAGAAATGCTTATCAGTGCAAACTCTGTGCAAAATATAATAAACCCCTTATTGGGGAAAATAGCACATATGCAATGAATAAATATAAAGTGCAGTTGTTCAAGTAATGGCAGACATCAATAATAAGACTTTATGGAATAAAACATAGTTGTAAATAATTCATCCCGGTCTAATGATGCACATCAATATTTTGGGCGATTTTTTTTTTCCGCCTAAGCAGAAAATATATATATGTGTGTATGTATATTTGTATGTATATGTATATGTATGTGTCTATTAAACACACATCCCTCCTTTACACTGGAAAAAGGTGCACCGACTCTGGCTGTATTGCTTTCAAAAACCGTTTATTCATGGAAAATAAACAGAGGCAGCAGGCTCACAGTCCCAACGTTTCTGCTCCGTAGAGCCTTGATCACGGGAGAGTCTTAGCATTTTGCTTCCTTTTAAAGCGCAGGCCGTATTCTTTTGCAAATTGCGCAATGGAAACAGTAATTCATTTTGAAAGGAACGTGAACAGCGCGATTAAAGTCCATAACATTCAATATTCTAGCGCTGAAAACCTTCTTCTTGATTATATGGTTTCCCTTGCACATTGAAATAAGTAAGCTTTAGTTGCACAGTCTGTTTTTTTCATTGTCCACTTACTTATTGAAAGCAACAGCAGCCCGCAAACCGGAATTTCTTCCTAATGCTTCCCTTGCTCGCCTAACTCAGGGAATCCTTTCTGTTCTCTGAGGGCAAGCAGGTCAGGCTCCAAAAATTAATGAATCACCAGTGGCGTCACTAGGGTTGGTGTCACCCAGTGCGGGTAACTCATGGTGTCACCCCCTCACGACTTACCCCACGAATCCATGATGCCCCCCAGATACTCTTACATGGCCCCCACATCTGCCTCGTCAGAGCTGAATGCTCAAGTTTACCAGTTCAATGTGTGAAGGTCATTCAGTCCAGGTGCATTCTGGTACTTGTAATCACGTGTTTAAAACAGAATGAAGAAGACTGCAAGAACAAGAATGCAAAACAAAAGCTCAGATTTTGGGGAATTCTCAGGTTTGCATCAGATCGTACACAACCTAAGTAACCTGGGGAGAAGTGAATTTGCAGTTACAGAGACTAATGGCAGGGCCACTGGAATTATCTGATTTCGGTGTAAATGTGGGTTTACCGCACTTGCCACATAATTCACTGCCGAAAGTATTAAATGCATATTTCACCAAGAAATGTGCTTCTAGTTCACATGGATCAAACTTCACTACAGGAGAGTAACACACATGCTGCTACACAGTGGGGGCTGCATACAAAGGTGCACTGGTCTCCTATTAGTTGCAAATTGTTCTGTTCATGTGCTAAACTGGTAATTTTGAGGTGAGACGCCTACGTGGCCGTACAGTGTGTGTCGCTCTTGGCCACTATTAGGCCAAATGTCCCTTTTCTTGCCGCATAATTCAGTTGGCGTTCCTATGGGGACAGAGGATATTTCACGACAGGATGCCGGGGCAGTGCCAGCCATGTCAGGCGTGACATGCAACCTCTTCTGCCCAGTCTCTGGTGTGCTGCCGGGGGAACCAGTCTGCTGGGAAGCCGCGCCGTTCCCCTGGGGTCACCAGGCCAGCCCCTGGTTCCATCTTTCCAAGGCCCTGGCGCGTCTCCCTGCGTCTGAGAGGGGGAATTAGAAGGAGGCGCTGGTCGCTCCAGGGTCCTTCGATGGGTCCAGGGAGCCCCTCTAGCGCCCACTCGCAGGGGCTATCTTGCCAAAGCTCTAGCACCAAACACTCTTCCCTTCCTCTCCCGTCTCCTACTTTCATTTGCCAATTGCTTCCCTCTACTCTTTTTCTTTTTACTCCACTAAATCTTTCTTCCTTCGCTCTCCGTACCTCTCCATTTCATTTATTTTGCCTTTTCACTCCAGGTCTCTTTTACTTGCTTTGCCATCTACCCTCTCCTATGTTCAATTTAGTTCCTTTCGAACCCTTCTCTTCCGGTCTTCCTCATCGCTGGGTCTTACTTTCCTTTTCTTTCCTTGTTCCTTTCTCCTTTCCCTTCCTTCTCTCCCTCATCAATCTTTTCCCCTTCCCCTCAGCTTTCTAGACTACTGTTGGCATCAACTCTTTTTGAATGCATTTTTGATCCCCACCCCCCTTGCCTGTGCGCGCGGATGAAGGATCTGCGCCAAAAAGGGACTTCTCATTGCAAATGCATAATTCAATTTAACTCTTCACCGTCTCCTCCTGTGAGCTGGTATTTCTAGGTCTCTTGTCTTGCCATCTCTCTGTGAGTCTGTCCCCCCCCCCTCCCCCCCCCCCCCCCACTTGGCTCTACTCTTCTCCCCCCCTCCGGTCCCACGTTCTATCCTTCAACACTCTCGCACCGCTGCCATGCGCCTCAAATGTCCCAACCCATACAAGTTACACACGCATTTTTGTACACGTAACGTTTGTTTCGAACTCTGAATGTCAATAACAGGGTGCATGGTTCAACATCACAAGGGTGAAACGCCAAGTCAGTCCCGCTGGATTTTAAACATGCTACTTAGACACTCTGGACATTGGTGCCACAATTGCATTAACCCACTGCGCCACCTTACCACGAGGGTTGCAGCATTGGGCTGAGGTGCTTATGCAACACAATGATATTGGGTATGCAATAGTGGAACTATTGTGGATAATGTCAGTACAGGTAATGAGCCTGTCTATGGGAGCAAGAGGCGAGAAAGAGAGACAACCCTCTTCTATAATAAAGAAAACAAGAGAAGCCTCAGGCTCTCTGTGGCCATAACAAACGCCCCAGGGTGACCAACTGGCATTGGTGCAAATTCAGGACGGTGAGTGTAAAAATTCAGGACAAAGGGTCAAAATTCAGGACACAAATTCAGGACAAGAGGTCAAAATTCAGGACAAAACTTCAGGACAATAGGTACGTTTTACAGACACATCAGAGGTCGCGCAATAGTATATAAGTAAGCCCAGCCATTTCCAAACATATTCAACCATTTGCAAACCTATCCATCATGTATCCTTCCATCTGTCATTTCACTCATCCATCCCTTCATCCATCCCCTCATCCATCCTTTCACTCATCCTCCATTATCCATCCATCCATCCATCCACCCTTTCACCCTATCCATCTGTACACTTATCCATCCACTCTTCATCCCATCCATCCATTCACTCATCCATTCAGCCATTTACCCTTTCACCAATCCAGCCATCCTTTCACTTACTAATCCTTCCACCCATCCACTCTTTTAGTCATCCATCCATCCTCCCTTTCTCTCTCCATCGACCCTTTCACTTAGCCTTCCTTCCATCCATCCACCCACCCATCCATCCATCTACTCATCCACTCATGAATCCATCCATTGCCCCTATCACTCATCCATCTATCATTTCACTCCTTCACACATCTTTTCATCCTTTTGTCCATCTACCCTCCCTTTCACTCAATCATCCATCCTTACACCCACCCTTTCACTCATATGTCCATTCATTCACCCTTGCACTTATCAATCCATCAATCCATCCATCATTTCACTCATCCACCTACCCCCCATCATCCACCCACCCACCATCCACCCACCCACTCATCCATCCTTTCACCCACCCACCATCCAATCCACTGATCCATCCTTTCACCCACCCACCATCCACCCACCCACTCATCCATCCATCCTTTCACCCACCCACTCATCATCCGTCCATCCATCCTTTCACCCACCCACTCATCATCCATCCATCCATCCTTTCACCCACCCACTTATCCATCCATCCATCCTTTCACCCACACTCCATCCATCCATCCTTTCACCCACCCATCATCCATCCATCCATCCATCCATCCATCTGTCCTTCCCCTCATCATCCATCCATCCATCCATCCCCTCATCATCCATCCATCCTTCCCCTCATCATCCATCCATCCTTTTCCCTCATCATCCATCCATCCTTTTCCCTCATCATCCATCCATCCTTCCCCTCATCATCCATCCATCCTTTTCCCTCATCATCCATCAATCCATCCATCTGTCTTCCCATCATCATCCATCCATCCTTTCCCGCATCATCCATCCATCCTTTTCCCTCATCATCCATCCATCCATCCTTTTCCCTCATCATCCATCCATCCATCCTTCCCCTCATCATCCATCCATCCTTCCCCTCATCATCCATCCATCCTTTCACCCACCCCCTCATCATCCATCCATTCCCTCATCATCCATCCATCCATCCTTTCACCCACCCCCTCATCATCCATCCATCCACCCTTCCCCTCATCATCCATCCTTTCACCCACCCCCTCATCATCCATCCATCCATCCTTCCCCTAATCATCCATCCAACCATCCTTCCCCTCATCATCCATCCTTTCCCGTCATCCATCCTTCCTTTCATCCATCCTTCCCCTCACCCATCCATCCATCCCATCCATTTATCCTGCCCCTCATCCATCCATCCTTCCCCTCCATCCATCCATCCATCCTTCTCCTCATCCATCATCCTTCCCCTCACCCATCCATCCATCCCATCCATTTATCCTGCCCCTCATCCATCCATCCTTCCCCTCCATCCATCATCCTTCCCCTCATCCATCCTTCCTTTCATCCATCCTTCCCCTCACCCATCCATCCATCCCATCCATTTATCCTGCCCCTCATCCATCCATCCTTCCCCTCCATCCATCATCCTTCCCCTCATCCATCCTTCCTTTCATCCATCCTTCCCCTCACCCATCCATCCATCCCATCCATTTATCCTGCCCCTCATCCATCCATCCTTCCCCTCCACCCATCCTTCCCCTCATCCATTTATCCTTCCCCTCATCCATCCATCCTTCCCCTCCATCCACCATCCTTCCCCTCCATCCATCTTTCCCCTCATCAATCATCCAGCTACCCTTCCACCCATACATCCAGCTATTTACATTTTCTCTCCATCCTTCCCCTCACTCATCAATCCATCTATCCTCTCTCATTATCCATTTATTCAATCTTTCATTCATCCATTCACCCTTTCACTAATTCATCCAGCCATTCACACATCCCTTCATTAACTTACTCGCCCACCTTTCCATATTAATTTTGAGCTGACCCCTTTTGAGAAGAGGCCCATCAAGAACTTCACCCTCGCTGCAGCTGCAGGGGCCGTTCCAGGACTGGGACAGAAGCCACCCAGGGCAGAGACAGGATCCACCACAGGAGGGGACAAGAGCCATCACAGGCGGGGTGGACTGGAGCCACAACATGGGGGACAGGAGCCATCACAGGCGGGGGCGGGGGGTGGACTGGAGCCACCACATGGGGGGACAGGAGCAGGAGTCATCACAGAAGAGGGAACGTGATCCACCAGGGTGGGCATGCAGTATTCTAGTATCATCTTGGGCTTCTCGCCCCCTCCTGCACAAGACAACGAGAAGACAGGCTCTCTGTCCAAAATGCCATCCCCCACTGGGATATACATTACTTACTCTAAGAGAACTGATTGAACTGATTGTCCTCCATACTTTGTTAATCAGTGTGGGTGCGATTGTGCCATTTCTTTATTGTATTACATTATGCATGTTTGAAGAACCGAGGTTTGCTTACAAATTAGTGACAGTAATTAAGCTCGGTGAAGAGAAGCAGGTGCTGCCTCGGTGTAATCTGGCCGAGTCTCGGATGTTTGGGGCCCTGGGTAGAAATGGAATGTGTGAGCCTCCCTCTAAATAGCCGATACAAGACGCATTCAGGGCTGTTTGCATGTGAATGGATGCCCCCTGCTCCTGAACCTGCGGCCCCTCCCTCTGTCACCTTCAAGCACCTCTTAACAGCTCATCAAGGGCTGGAGGTGTGAGGGTTGCCATCCCGCTGTGTCTCTACAGTGCTGCTGGGGGTCTGAGCTTTTATACAGCATCGGAGTCAAGAAGGGAGGTGGGGGCAAGCTGTGCCCGGTTAAAATTACGGACAAATGGCGTCCGTTAAAGAATCCTTCACGGACAACGGACAGACAGCCACAATTACGGACTGTCCGTGAAATTTACGGACGGTTGGTCACCCTAAAACGCCCAGCATTAACCCACTCCTACCCAGCAAGAAGGGGAGGATGGGCAAAGATGAGGCGAAAACACGGAAGAAAAAAAAGTAACTTACAGGCTGGGGCATTCTCTCCTGGACTCAAGATGTGACGGAAAGTCGCGCAGCAGTCAGCTCTGGAAGGAATTATTCCTGGGAGCCCATCGCCTCTATCTCCACTCTGCCACTTGCTTTCACTTTTTCCACGGGGACTCCAGGGTGTAGGGCCAGTGCCTTCACAACACGCTCTCCTTCCCCAGGGAGGGGGCCGGGGCAGAGATAGCAGGAGGGTCAGGCCTTGGCGCATGGTTGAAACACCACCAGCAACCCAGCGGTCTCGTGTAGGCATGCAAGGTGGAGGCTCTCTCATGCTGTAATGCAGGGGGGGCTGTCTCATGCAGGCACTGTAGTGGGAGGCTGTGCAGTGCCAGGTGCACGCTTGTCTTCCTCTGCAAAACCCCAGGAGCAGTGCTGAAAACGGCGGGCTCGGGAGCAACGTCACGTGAGTGACGTTTCGAACGTCGCTGAGGTCGTAGCCTAATTGGACAATAATGTTGGCCGGCGGCCGGGTAAGGTTCGAGAGACTAATATTATTTTGCATTTTGGTGTCATGGACTCCGTGACACGAAAATGCAAAATAATATTACTCTCTGTCGAACCTTACCCAGCCGCCGGCCAAGATTATTGTCCACACAGACCACGGTGTCACCCCTTGTCATGGTGTCACCCGGTGCGGGCCGCACCCCCGCACCCCCCTAGTGACGCCACTGTGAATCACCACTTTGCCACGCAGGGAGCCAACGACCTTTGCAGGGCGGCCAGTGCTGCTGGTGCGAGGCTTCCAGCAATCAATTAAACACACATCCCTCCTTCACACTGGAAAAAGGTGCACCGACTCTGGCTGTATTGCTTTCAAAAACCGTTTATTCATGGAAAATAAACAGAGGCAGCAGGCTCACAGTCCCAACGTTTCTGCTCCTTAGAGCCTTGATCACGGGTGTCTATGTTTCTATATATACTAGTATATATATGTGTATATATGTATATATGTGTGTATAGATATATATATGTATATATATCTATAAATCCATACTAATATAATAAAGAGAGAGCCCAAACCTTTGAGGCGGGTAATCTCAGGAACCACAGCACCAATCACAACACCCAATACAGCGTTGGAAAGGGCAGTTGCAGCAGAAGGACATAGGCTATGCAGACGCCCGCCATATACATTTAAAAGGTAAAAGAACCGTGCCAGCAAAGTAGTCCCTTGTGGGCGTGTCTGCGTTGTGCTGTGGGCGTATGCTGGGGGCGTGACAAACGCTGGGGGCGTGTGGTACGTTCTGCCCTTCATGCCATGTCTCATATTGTGTGCTAATCCCACCCTGCTCCCTTTAAATACCCCTGCACCCCATAATCATAACCCACCCGTACTCCTTAAAATACCCCAACACCCTTAAACACTAACCCATCTTAAACCTATAAATATACCCTGTACCCCAAAACCCAAACCTATCCCTAAACCCTAAAAATACCCCTGTACCCCAAAACCCAAACCTAGCCCTGAACCCTATAAATACCCTTGTACCTCAAAACCCAAACCTACCCCTGAACCCTAAAAATATCCCTGTACCCCAAAACCCAAACCTAGCCCTGAACACTAAAAATACCACTGTACCCCAAAAGCCAAACCTAGGCCTGAACCCTAAAATACCCCTGTACCCAAAACCCAAACCTAGCCCTGAACCCTGAAAATACCCCTGTACCCCAAAACTCAAACCTCGCCCTGAACCCTAAAAATAACCCTGTACCCCAAAACCCAAACCTATCCCTGAACCCTTAAATGCCCCTGTACCCCAAAACCCCATACCTATCCCTAAAACTACCCCTGTACCCCATAAGTCAAGTCAAGTCAAGTCAGAGAATTTATATAGCGCACTACATACCCAGAGGGTCTCAAGGCGCTTAGAAAGGGGGGGAGGATTACTTGTCAAATATCCACGTTTTAAGTTGCTTTCTGAATGCTAGGTGGTTCTGGGTAAGGCGAAGGTAAGCGGGGAGTGAGTTCCATGTTTTAGCAGCCAGGTATGAGAAGGATCTGCCTCCCATGGTGGTCTTGTTGATGCGAGGTACAGTGGCGAGGGCTTGGCTGGAAGAACGTAGTTGGCGGGAGGGGGTGTAGAAGGACAGTCGTGAGTTGAGGCATTCTGGTCCGATGTCGTAGAGTGATTTGTGTGCGTGGGTTAGCAGTCGGAAAGTGATCCTCTTATTGACGGGTAGCCAGTGGAGGTCTTTAAGGTGACCAGAGATGTGTTCGTTGCGTGGGATGTCTAATATGATCCTGGCTGAGGCGTTTTGGATTCGTTGGAGTTTCTTCTGGAGTTTAGCGGTAGTGCCTGCGTAGAGGGTGTTTCCGTAGTCCAGTCGGCTCGTGACCAGAGCATGGGTGACTGTTTTCCTTGTTTCGGTGGGGATCCAGCGAAATGTTTTTCTGAGCATGCGAAGAATGTTGAAGCAGGAAGAGGATACGGCGCTGACCTGTCTGTTCATTGAGTGAAGAATCCAGGATGACGCCTAGGTTCCGTGCGTGGTCTGTCGGGATGGGTGCTTTTCCGAGGGCTTCCGGTCACCAGGAGTCGTCCCATGCAGAGGGGGATGTACCTAAGATGAATATACCTCAGTACCCCAAAACATATACCCCTATACCCATATTTACCTCATCCAAATATAAAAAAAAACATGCTTTTACCATTCATGCATTTACAACGAATTTCGTTGTAAATGTATGCGTGGTAAAAGCATATAAAATGTAATGCCATGCGTTATAATGGCATTGGGGGTTCATGGTACTTTCGTAATGAAAGTATGCAGAGTGATGGTATGCGGAAAGAAAGTTGCGGAATAATGGGTAATTACCCTCCCCCGGTAAGTACATTGGCGGCACGGCGGCCCACATCTCCAGCAACATACTCATATTTTTTCACCACCCATTTGAAAAATGCACAGGTCTCTCTCATTGATGCCACACAACACAAACGTCCCTGGTTGGTGGAGATATATCCTCATGCGTAAGATAACCTAGGCCAAATGGCTTGAGAGTTATCTACGCTAACAGAGACTACAAATCTGTCAAACACCCTATTACAAATAAACAGTCAGTGTAGGTACCCTATCTGTAAATCACACAACAATTAAGAGACTATACTTTCTACCAGTATAAAAACAACAATTTATTAAAACGGTTACAAAATCAATTTACAGCAGAAAGCACATTATACAATAAAATACATGTTATTTTAAAAAAAAACAAAAGGTCGACGCGGCGTTTCGGTGTCTTTAGTTGATGCCAACACCTTCTTCAGGACAGGGGTTTTAGATAAAAATCTCTAAAAGGTAAGATTACAGAAAACATACAATCAATTGGGGCCTATTATACACTGACTGTTTTAGGTTACATTCGATGTCACATTAACACAACAGAAAAGTTACATTACAATATCTATGTTCAACACTATAAGGTCTTGCATTACAATGCCTATGGTTTGAATACACACGAGTTCATACATTTCTACTTCATCAAGAGTTGATAACTTTATTGGTCGACTTAGCATAACTACTCTATTCACTTAGGGCGACAAGAATTCTATTGTACACATTGATCCTGTCAGACTCAATCGGCTAAAGTGCAGTGTCATAGAACACACCATAAGCATTTGCATCGATATCCATATTTTACCAATATCTCTCCCCATCTAGAGGTGGGAATCCTTCTCTTTAAGCCCCATTTATATTTATCACATATAGGTCTCCTTTACTCAAGTGTATATCGTCTCTTTACTCTAATCGTCTCCATGATTCCGTTGTAGCTATTAACTTTCTTAGTGACTGATTTATTTCATTTATACTGTATACAACCTACCTCAAAATGTCTGAGGGATTCGAAGCAGTTGTTATAAAAAGGATGCAGATTTTTTGACTTTGATCTGCCACCTACGGGCTTATCTTCAATGGCGGAAGGTTATCAATAGTTATTCCACCTAGGGGGTAAGTTGCAAGATTTAGATATACCCTGGCTTTTTTGTAAATTGCAATGTTTCTTTATCAATAAAGGTTCATTACCTGGATAAATATTTTCGTGTATGTGGTCTTTGCTGTATCTGGGGCGACCACCGTATAACTTTAGGCTTTAAACACATATAACTAAATAGGATGGAAATACATAATAGTTTTGGTAAAAGGTAATAGCAGAACAATACAATCCTGAGTCCTTTGTTAAACACCAAATTCATTCAATATGTGGAGAATATCTAGAGAATATACCTCTGATGGTGTTATATGAAAACCAAATCAACTTTTCTTGTTGGGTAGAGGCGTACGTTTCTATTCTTTGTTACCTTCTACCGGCTTATCTTTGATATTCTTCCCTTGGAGGCTTAAGGGGTGGAACCAGTTGTGATATCTGCACCAAAAAAAAGGGGGGGGGGGCAGTTTAGCCATATAGTCTTGATTCCCCTTGTCTGCCCTACTTAGTTCAGCAGCGGTAGTGAGTATTACCCTTTTCTTAGTTAATCTGACCGTCACTGGAATAGACCCGATTTCCTTAAGGGCCGTTTGCCATGTTCTAGCAATCTTAGCGTTATTACATTTCATCCTATTTGGGTGCAAGTATACTACTATTCTCTTATCTATATCCTGACTCGAGATTTAAATATGCGACAAGCTCTAGTACAAGTATGTACTATATCACCGCTTGTAGTGGGTAGTTCTTACCCCACAGTAAGGTCGATTTCTCAAAACATAAATCCTTTTTTATTGCATATTTTAGATGCAATGCAAGACTCCTACTTTCTTATCTATATCCAAAAATGTGGGACAAGCTCTAGTGCGAGTATGCGCTCTATCCCCGCTTGGAGTGGGCAGTTCTTTCCCCGCATCCCAACAGTGTCTCTGTTTATGAGATCGGCTACTTCTCTCTAAAGCCTCAAGTTCCTAAACATAATTACGGGCGGGTCTTACCTCCTCGATGGGTATCGGCCTCCTAAATATAAGAGGACAGACTTCAATGGATAACAGTCCATGAGGAAGCTGTATCCGGATGAAGGCGACAGGGAGGCCGATACCCATCGAGGAGGTAAGACCCGCCCGTAATGATGTTTAGGAACTTGAGGCTTTAGAGAGAAGTAGCCGATCTCATAAACAGAGACACTGTTGGGATGCGGGGAAAGAACTGCCCACTCCAAGCGGGGATAGAGCGCATACTCGCACTAGAGCTTGTCCCACATTTTTGGATATAGATAAGAAAGTAGGAGTCTTGCATTGCATCTAAAATATGCAATAAAAAAGGATTTATGTTTTGAGAAATCGACCTTACTGTGGGGTAAGAACTACCCACTACAAGCGGTGATATAGTACATACTTGTACTAGAGCTTGTCGCATATTTAAATCTCGAGTCAGGATATAGATAAGAGAATAGTAGTATACTTGCACCCAAATAGGATGAAATGTAATAACGCTAAGATTGCTAGAACATGGCAAACGGCCCTTAAGGAAATCGGGTCTATTCCAGTGACGGTCAGATTAACTAAGAAAAGGGTAATACTCACTACCGCTGCTGAACTAAGTAGGGCAGACAAGGGGAATCAAGACTATATGGCTAAACTGTCCCCCCCCCCTTTTTTTTGGTGCAGATATCACAACTGGTTCCACCCCTTAAGCCTCCAAGGGAAGAATATCAAAGATAAGCCGGTAGAAGGTAACAAAGAATAGAAACGTACGCCTCTACCCAACAAGAAAAGTTGATTCGGTTTTCATATAACACCATCAGAGGTATATTCTCTAGATATTCTCCACATATTGAATAAATTTGGTGTTTAACAAAGGACTCAGGATTGTATTGTTCTGCTATTACCTTTTACCAAAACTATTATGTATTTCCATCCTATTTAGTTATATGTGTTTAAAGCCTAAAGTTATACGGTGGTCGCCCCAGATACAGCAAAGACCACATACACGAAAATATTTATCCAGGTAATGAACCTTTATTGATAAAGAAACATTGCAATTTACAAAAAAGCCAGGGTATATCTAAATCTTGCAACTTACCCCCTAGGTGGAATAACTATTGATAACCTTCCGCCATTGAAGATAAGCCCGTAGGTGGCAGATCAAAGTCAAAAAATCTGCATCCTTTTTATAACAACTGCTTCGAATCCCTCAGACATTTTGAGGTAGGTTCTATACAGTATAAATGAAATAAATCAGTCACTAAGAAAGTTAATAGCTACAACGGAATCATGGAGACGATTAGAGTAAAGAGACGATATACACTTGAGTAAAGGAGACCTATATGTGATAAATATAAATGGGGCTTAAAGAGAAGGATTCCCACCTCTAGATGGGGAGAGATATTGGTAAAATATGGATATCGATGCAAATGCTTATGGTGTGTTCTATGACACTGCACTTTAGCCGATTGAGTCTGACAGGATCAATGTGTACAATAGAATTCTTGTCGCCCTAAGTGAATAGAGTAGTTATGCTAAGTCGACCAATAAAGTTATCAACTCTTGATAAAGTAGAAATGTATGAACTCGTGTGTATTCAAACCATAGGCATTGTAATGCAAGACCTTATAGTGTTGAACATAGATATTGTAATGTAACTTTTCTGTTGTGTTAATGTGACATCGAATGTAACCTAAAACAGTCAGTGTATAATAGGCCCCAATTGATTGTATGTTTTCTGTAATCTTACCTTTTAGAGATTTTTATCTAAAACCCCTGTCCTGAAGAAGGTATTGGCATCAACTAAAGACACCGAAACGCCGCGTCGACCTTTTGTTTTTTTTTAAAATAACATGTATTTTATTGTATAATGTGCTTTCTGCTGTAAATTGATTTTGTAACCGTTTTAATAAATTGTTGTTTTTATACTGGTAGAAAGTATAGTCTCTTAATTGTTGTGTGATTTACAGATAGGGTACCTACACTGACTGTTTATTTGTAATAGGGTGTTTCACAGATTTGTAGTCTCTGTTAGCGTAGATAACTCTCAAGCCATTTGGCCTAGGTTATCTTACGCATGAGGATATATCTCCACCAACCAGGGACGTTTGTGTTGTGTCGTAACTATTTACCCTGTCCCCTAACGGTTTCAAGGGTACCTCCCTCCTTGTGTTGTGACTCTCTCATTGATGGCCAGCACCGACATACACTTTTAGACACACCTCCCGCCACAAGTTCTAGAATTGCAAACTTTAGAGCTGGGGAGCTACCTTCGAATCTCTGCATCAGCTCAACATCCTGTGGTTCCAGGCAAATCGCTTTGTCTCCCCCTGCCTACTACAAATGAATGTGTTCTTCTGTAATGTAAATTGTGCTCATGCCATGTTGTCGATTTCGCGCTATATAATATTGTAAGGAAAAATAAAGTAGGGAAACTCGAGTTCACACACTACTGAACGCACACTCTTAAGTGCATCAGCAGTGCACTGTGAATCGGAGCGTTTCACAGGTCTGTCACAGATAAGAAATGCTATCAAAACGAAATCCTACAAAACAATATACTACTGGCAGGCAGCAATTCATACCCGGACAACGTCGGGACGGGCTGAGAATATATATATATATATATGTATATATATATATATATATATATATATATATATATATATATATATATATTATATATGTGTTCCACATGTCCTACTTCCTCAGAACAAGAAGAGGGCACGCACATGAGGTATGTAAAATCCAAACCATATCTTTATTGTATTGGGCCTCCCACAACCCAGCATTGAAGAGAGACGTGTTTCAGCAGGGCGCGCACACACACGCACACACTTTTTTTTTCCCGCCGCCAAGGCCAATGTCTAAGGGCTTCTGTAGCAAGTAGGGTCTGCTTTCATGGTTACCCCCACTTTTGCTGTTGTTATACAGTTTTATGACTAGTATGACTGGAATAATGCTAATCAGGACCCCAGTTGCTGAACTTAGCCGGGAACCGAGACTGCACCAAGGAAGTCTCCTGCGGTTCCTGGTCTCACAGTTCTGCAAGCCTTCTTCGTCGTCTGTGCTTCGTCCAGCTTCCTCTCCAGGCCTGTGGGCATCAAGCACACATGAAGTAACTACCTTGGAGTGAAGGAGTCACATCCCCTGCATCTGCAGGCACTACAACAAATATGACCGGTCTGCTGATCCTGACGTCCCGTGGACTTCGAAAGGCTCAGCAACACAGGTGGTGGTTCTGCAACTCCCTTGAGGCCTAACCTGTCATCTCAGCAAGTTTGAGGCCAGTATCCCTCATAGGAACCGCTGATACAGAACCCCTATGCACTCTCTTGACTTGCCGTTGCCATGCTTGTTGGCTCTGTACTCCAGAAATCTTCGGGCTATAAAGAGCTCCAGCATCTCTTCCTGCCTAGATATTTATCCTCACTGCATCCTCTGCACCGTGAGGCTGCATCTTTGGTGAGCTGCTCAATGTCCTCAGGCGACTCCTGTTCCTTATGCCTGTGGGTCCTCTTGAGGGTCTTCTTTGGCTTCAGTGGGCTCCCTTGGTTGCTGGGGCATGCTTTGATTCTCCTGCAATTGGTCATTCCATTGGACCTTGCTGGTCCCAGCATTGCTCCTTTTTCATTTACCATGTCTGTTGCTGCTGCCAAGGCTTGTTGGTGCTCCCGCCAGACAATGACACCCTGATTTCTCGACTTCCGACATGGGATAGCTCATGAATGGCTCCTGGTCTTCCACAGAGGCGCCTGGTTCTCACAACTGCAGCAACAAGGTCACTGTCCTCAATCCTGCATCTTCTGTCATCAGTAGTCATTGCTCTTCCGTGTCTCCTGGTCACCTACACTCTGTCTCTTCTGGTTGCAGGGTCTTCTGATCTAGAATCCACAATGAGATTCCACTGGACTCTTTCACCTTTTTCACCAGTGGCATATTTCCCGAAGTCGTCCATTGTGGTCTACGGCGGTTTCCAGCGTCGCTTTGCACCTATGCACCCAGACTACCTGTTGTAGGTATCCTGGTTTCTGGGGTATCCACAGGTCAGGTGTCTCTCCAACCTTCTCTCTTTCACAAGGTTTCTTTAGGGTCCACTGGGAAGCATCCTTCATCTTGGAAACTGAAACACGACTTTCCCTTTGACTTGTATTGAGTATGCAGCTGTGTTTCCACTCTGCATACAGCCTCCGGGGGATCCTAGGTACTTACCTTGGGTGGTTCCTCGTGTCCCCAGCTTTTCTGAGTCTGAGTCTCCTGGTCCAAGTCACAACTTTGGTCGCAGTTCGTATTCCACTTTTTTAATGTATGGTTTGGTCTCCCCAGAGACCACTGTCTATTTGCGCTTACTTACCTTTTTACAATTGAAGTATTGTGTGTATTTGTGTTTATATATCCGGGTAGTAGATATACCAATGTGTTAGTGAGTGTGTATAATAAATAGACCTATTTTTATAACTACACCTTGTGTTGTGGTTCTTTTTCGTTTAACTTACACTATTTGATTAGTTCTGGTAAAACAAGCTGCTTAAGACTCCTTCTGCACTAAGCCTAAAGGCTGCTCTCCACCTCTACCACTTCGAGAGCTTTCAATGGTTGTCTGAGTCCATTTAAATCACCATAAGGATTGCCTGGATTAGTGCAAGGTGCTTCATTTAAATAAGTGTGCACCATATACTAAGCCAGCCTTCTTCAGCTTCCATAATACTAATGACAATAAGTGTTCTAAACTGTTTAAATCTGTATGCCCAACAATATAGTTGAAAGTTCTCTAGAGAATCTGTTCTTGAACTGTGGACCCCCTAATGGTCTGCACGCCTGCACAGGGGATCCACGGCTGTTTACAAAACTAAGTAATATCAGCAGATTAATAAAGTAAATATACATTAAATCCAAAATTGAGAGCTGACAAATCTAAGCTCTCTGTAAGTGTGTGGGAAATTGAACTTGCGGGCTAGAAATGAAGTTGGTATCTTTGACTTGATTTGTAAGTTAGCTAACAGAATCTAGCATGTACGATTGGTGGTCTCAATGGAACACTGTTATATGTGACAAAAAAAGCACGCACTAGAAGCAAAAAAAAATCTGATATTTTAGAGTCTTGCATAATGCATTGCCTTATAGAACTAAAACCACATTTTGAAAAGTTCCAACCTTCCCATGAAAATGTTTGATTTTTTTGTTTGTTTGTGAGTTAAATCAAATATTTCCTCATTTGTTTATTTGTCTTATATATTTGCTTCTGGTTAAAATCTTAGCAATTGGATAGGGTGGGTCCCTGGATTCCAGCAGTAATTCAGTGGTGGTCAACAGGTTAAGAACATGCTGCGCTAGAGCCTTATCCACCTTTCTTCAATGACTCAGTTAACTTTTTCCAGGCTACCCTATGCCATTTACTTACCCCAAATAAAGTAACTAACTGTGGCCTGCACCTTGTGTATCTCTTTTTCTTCAGACTTCACTGCTGTGAAGGGAGCTGTCATGGTTCGCTTCACAAAAGAGAGATATCCTTTGCCAGGTGGGTGGGTATCTCTAAATATGGTAGGCTGTCCCCTATCCATCTGGCAAAATGGCATGCCTAAGTAAGAATGATTGTTTTTAACTGTAGATGCTTTTTTGCCACTATTTCCCACTATCATTTCTGATTTGTTAAGTTTGTATTTTAGAATGATTTAAAATCCATTATTATTTCATCCAACATAGGGCTTGTCATAAAGATTTCAAAATCAACGCCATACAATGCCACCATTTTTCATATCCCATAATATTTAAATGGTTTCAGTTATGATGTCTGTCTAACTGTGCAAGCTAGGTGTTCAATATAAAAGTTAAATAAGGATAGAGATAGGGGCAGGCCTGTCTGGTTCCTCGTTGGACGCAGATTGCTCAAGTGAGTTTGTATTGACCAATACTCTCACTGTTGGTTTCCATAGCAACATTGGACAGCCCTAATAAGTTTTGGGCCAAGCCAAACCCACACAGGGTCCTCAACAGGTATGATCAATTTACACTAGCAGTTCTTAACTTTCTGACTTCTTTGTACAACGTTGAATCACTACTGAAAGCCTGACCCGCAGCTTAAGCAATTTCTACCATTTACACAGCAAAACAGTACCCAAATACAGAAACAAATATAGTCAAATAAGCATGCAAATTATGAAGTATTCTATTAATTTAGAAAAAAATGGAAATTTTAATGTTCAGGTTGGAGCTTGTAGAAATTCATTTCTAAAGGACTAAGCATTATCCTAGATTCTACCATTACACTCTGTGTTGTTTTTGTTCATAATTAATGCTCTCTTGTTGTTGCATATCATTGCTTTAATTGATTCACAAATGGTCCATAGTAGATTCTGTTTGATATACGTGTGCTATTCCCAAAAATAAATCTAGGGATACAAACTTATTGGGGGGCTCTGCTTCAAATTCCTTCACATTTACAGACCATTTTATTTGTTTCAATGTTATAGTTTCATTTTTTATGTATTAATACTGTATTATTCTGTTATTAATTTTCTAATGAGTTGCTATAGTTAGATGAGAAATACCTTCAGATCCCCTTGTAGTGTCTTGCGAGTTAGTTGATGATGGGACCCTTTTGGTTCTTGGAGGACTCTGTAGAACAGTGATGTAAGTGCTTGCGTGTTGTTGGTAGAATTCACAGTGTAGAATGTCCAGTTAATGGTTACAAGCTGAGGAACAAAGACGTGTAATACCAAGCTCAGTGTGTTGTATAATCATCTACATGTTCTGAGTCTGGGGAGGATGCTACAACTGTCAACGAGATAGGGGATACGTAAACTGAAGAACCGACAGAGCTCTCCCAGAGAGTTCGCCGTAGTCCAGCAAGCTGCTTGTGCGTGCCACACGCGCCTCAGTCAAAGTGAAGATTGGTGGTTGGCGTATGTGGAGTCAAAACGCTACTTCAGCCAGTGCATAGCTTTAGAAGACGAAGGCCTTACAGGAAATGTAAGTTTTATCGGCCAGGAACCTGCTGGTGAGGCCGTGAAAGAGGTACTGCACCACAACACAACATAGAGCCATAAGCCAAACAGAACAAACATGCTAAAGGCAGCAACAACAAGGTACAAAGAAATGCTAAAAGAAAGAATAGTCAAATACCGAAAGCATAATTATAATTACCAAAATCCGAGTAAAGAGAGCCATCCGACCTCAGGCGAAGCGACCCAGGTAAAAGCACATTGGTCCTCGAAACGACCACCAAATATGACTCTGAGTGCGTTCCACACAACTCGAAGGTCATCAAGAAGCTAGAAGGCGTCAATGACCACACAACATCTGATCGCCTGCGACGACAAAAATGTCAGCCCATGGCTGGTGCTTGACGAAGACGCAAGTCCAAGTGGGCAACCAACAACGCCAGAGTGGGCTTCGCTCTTAGCAGCAGGACGTTCCACAGGTTATGATGCCGCTGCCTTCCTGAAACCACCGCTTCCATTTGATACTGCCAAATAGCAGAATATTGATGCCTGGTTCGAAACTTTTGATGATTTTATTGATGCATCTGAAGAAACGATAAGAAAAAGATCATCAAATATCGCAACAATATTGCAGGTGAGGGAGTAAAGGAAGTAATAAAGAAAATACCACATGCTGATGAAGTCTCATACCATCAAATCAAAGAGGCACTAAATATCAAGTTCAATCCAATGCTGAATGTTGATTACGAAAGATACATTTTAAACCAAGAAAGGCTGAAAGCTGGTGAAATGATCGACGAGTTTGTCGAAAGACTTGATACGCTCATCAAACATTGTAAGTTCAATTGATGGTTGTCGTTTCGATTCATTCATAAGATGAATGCGGAAAAAAGCTAATTCTGGAGTAAGTACTGCAAGAGCTCAGGAACATGCAGAATGACAAACTGCCGACATGGAGGTTAGGGGAGCCCAGAGTGAGTCCACCTTAAATTTATAAAGTAAGCAGAGACACAAAGCACAAGGCTTAGGGGCACAAAGTGATTTCTCCAAAGAAAAAGAAACTGGACTTAATATGCAGATTTTCTTTTCCACATGAAGGTAAATGTCCTGCCATTGGACAAGTATGCAAGGGCTGTGGGAAAAAGAATAATTTTGTAATGTGCTGAAAAGGAAAATATTAGTGTGTCACGTCAAGAAAACAAAATGGATACGCAAAAGTTCCAGAAGCAAGGTTCTAGTCCCACCCACAAGGCCAAGCTTCCACATCAGTTGAGTCACATGGAAACTAAGCAAAGTCGATTGTCGTCTAAATCTTCGTCTAAAAGTTCTTAACGTCATTGTCAAGCAACAGTGAAGAAGATGGATATGCGATGTCGATGCCAACTGAAGAGAAATGTGTGCATGTTGGGATTGGTGGCATGCAAGGAAGAGTGCAATTCGAACAAAGATCGACAAGTGAAGTCACATAATTAATTTAGACACTATCCTAAAATCGCATTGCAGGTGAATGGTTGTTCCATACTGTTAGACCTGACATCATTGGCTTGAGTCTCTCCTCCATTTTTTCGGTTTTGCCTCTACTGTTTTACTATGTTTTGCTGGTATATGCTTTGGGCGCCGTGTCACTGCTGATCAGTGCCATAGCGCAAGTGCTCCCGATGTTAAATTGATGTGTCTATTGTATCCATGTTTGGCTTATTTGGTTTACTGTCAGTCCCTAGTCTAGTGCACCAGGAGTGCCGGGGCTTGTAAATACAAATGCCGCTCGTGGGCTTGCAGCACGTGTTGTGCCACCCACAGGAGCGACTTCGTAAAAGAATGTCTACGGGTCGGTCATTGCGCGACCCACGTGCAGTCCTGAACTGTCACGCCGGCTGCGCAGGTATACCTACTTGCCAGCCCCTCCAACCTTCCCTTAACTTCATGTTAGTCACCCCTATGGTAGGCCCACGGGCAGGGTGCATTGTACGTCTAAGGTAGGACACGCCTGACCAAGTTGGCATGTCCTAATAGTGAAGTACCGCCATCTTCGTGTTTCACTATTGCGAGGTAGCCTGCTCTCCATTGCTTAGAATGGGCCGCCGGGATTATTAATGCTATGATCCTAGCTGGCTCGGAGAGCACGGTGCAATGTCGAGTTTGGTATCCCTGAACTCGGGGTTCAATTACGCGTCCGTTGGTGTGGATGGTTTTTGGACTCTGGGTTCGAAAATAGCACTTTTAGAAAGTGTCTATTTTCTTGCCTAACCATATCTGGTTTCTGCTGGTCTTGCGTGTGTGTGACAGGAGATGGGTGGCTCCACAGGTCTGGATGAGTCAGTGTGGGATGAGTGGGACATTTGAGTTGAGAGTGGGGGAGAGTAGTTGTTGATAGCCTGCCTTGCCTGATACAATGCTGGCTCCACCTCCTGCTAAGCGACTGATGGCTCTGTGCCTGCCATGGACGATCCTAGCCCCACCTCCTGCCAGGAGGGCGATAGCTCTGCTCCTGCCAGTAACAATGCTGGCTCCACCTCCTGCGGGGCGTCTGAGGACTCAGCCCGGCTCAATGAATAGGCCAGGTGCTACTGCCTAGCTCCACCCACCACAGACCCAGGATGTTGGGAAATCCCCGGCATAGACAAAGGGATCAAAGACGAAAAGGGGTATAAGAGAAGGACCCCTGAACTAGGAAATCAGATCACTTCTGACAAGGAACCCTGTAACCAAGGACAAGAGGCCTGCCGATCTACAGGACTGCCTACCCCTTCTGCCAGTGTGCTGTTGTTGGGGGAATCCTGCAGTGCTTCTTTATTTTTGCCAAGGAACCAGGAGAGAGGAACTGTGTGTGTACTCTCACGCTTGCTAAGAAAATCTCCAAGGACTGGAAGAGTGCCAGTCTCCTGCTGAAGTCACAGGGCTAAAAGACTTCATCTGCTAAAAGTGCTATTGGCTGGAAGTGTGAGTCCAGCACCTCTGAAAGAACCAGCAATCACGACGACCGGACGGTGGGCCCGACCGACGCCAGCAGCAACGCCAGTGAGTGGGAGTACGGCTCTAGCTCCAGAGGACCTCGTGTCTGCACCGCTGCTGATCGCATCACCTGTGTGCCCCTTCGACGCCGTGAGCGCTGCTCACTCTGTGCAACTGCATCATCGACGACGCCTGCTGAGGCCTGATCGACACCGAAGACGCGACGCCGGATTGCTCGACGCCGCTGATCATCGTGTGCTTCATTTTCCTAAGGTACTGTGTTGTTGGGGGTCCGTGTGACTCCAGGCCCGACGTAGCGCTCCTCGCGGTCGACGCCGAACCTGTGGATTATCTTTGCCTCGACGTCGTGTAGCTCCCGTGTGAGTTACCCTGTTGCTAAGAACTGTGTTTCCAAGAAGAAGATTTGCTTGATACTAAAAGACTTTTGTGCTAAAGAAGAAACTACCTTTGAACTATCCTTTTTCCTTCCCGAACGTATTTATTCCGATTGTGTACAGTTTTGCCGTTATTTGGTCTTGTGCTAAGCCTTATATAAAGATACTTATTTTTATAATACTACGGTGTCGTGTCCATTTGTAGTGCATTCACTGTGTTACTGTATGTGGTCATAATTGCTTAACGCACAGCCTCTGAGATAAGCCTGTTCTGCTCTGCCAAGCTACCAAGGGGGTGAGCAGGGGTTATCGAAGGGTGTGATCCCCTTGCCCTGACTAGAAAAGGAGTGTCCCTATTTGTCAGAAGTGCATACCTCTGCCAACTAGAGACAGCCGGTTCTAACATTGGTGGGTCAGCGGTGAGGATTTGGACTTTGCATTTATGACCCATGTACAGTGATTAGTGTGCGCTACATAGTGAAAGCAGACCATAGCGCAGTCACAATCTGATTTGGAAGGATTCTATTTTTGTTCTCCGCTTTCCTGAAACTTGATTTTTTGAACACTGCCAGTTTTAACCATGAGTAACAACGGAGTCACTGCCCCTGCTATCGTTGTTGTGGAGGAGTTCGAGAGGAGTAAGCTAAAGAAATACAAGAAAGATGAGCTGAAACACTTTTGCGACCAGTTTAAAGTTCCTACCACCGGCCTCTCGAGAAAAGATGATTTTCGTAAAGCATTACAGGCCTGGTGGGAGTCCAGAAATCCCTCTGATGTGGTGGTGGTACCCACAGAGGAAGGGGATGAGGAGGTGCCAGTGAATGGACCTATGCCCTCTCCCGGAAGCAGTGTTTCCTCCAAAGGTCTTTCCCCTGAAGAAAGAGAAGAAAGGGCGAAAGAGCGAGCTTACAACATGGAGATGGCAAGGCTAAAAATAAATGGGCAGTTGGAGTTAGAAAATGCAAGAGGTAGAAGGGAAGCTGATTTAGAGATCAAAAAGTTGGAGTTTGAGCGAGAGAAGTTCACTTTGGAGCGTGAAGCCAGGTTGAGGGAACTGGATATCCAAGCTAAAAAGTTAGAGTTGAATCCCTCTGGTGGCAGCATTCCATCCGAGCCTGCAGAAAGTAAGTTTTACTTCCCGAAAGATGTGATCAAAGATTACAATAAGAATGAAGATATTGGTCAATGGTTTAAAGCATATGAGTTGGCATTGTTGGCCCACCAGGTCCCTGAGAAGAATTGGGGAGCGGGGTTGTGGGGTCGCTTTGTGAATGAGGGAAGAGATACCCTGTTAGACATGCCTGTTGCGGATAGGATGTCGTATGCTCATATGAAAGATGCTTTAATGTCGCGATATGGCTTAACCCCCGAGAAGTACAGACAAGCTTTTAGAGAATGTAAGAAGTTGCCTGGTACGACGTGGGTTGAATATGTGTCTTATTTTTGCAGAGCCATAGATGGTTGGGTAAAGGGCAGCAAAGTGGAAAGTTATGAAGCTCTTTATGATTTGTTTGCTTGGGAGCACTTGTCTAATAACTGTTTTCCAGAGCTGCGCCAGCACCTGATTGATAGCAAGATATCTAACCCTAGAAAACTTGCTGAGGAGGCGGACCGCTGGGTCAGTACCAGGGTCCACAAGGGTCCAGTGGGAGACTCAGCCAAAGGTGGGCAGGGTCCCCAGCAGAAGAGTGGGGGGGACAAGGGTAAACAGAAGGAGTCTCAGAAAGGGCCCCAAAGTAATCCCCAAGGGAACCAAGGGAAAGGTTCCCAGCCTCCCCCTGAGAAGAAGCCAGGGGCCCCGACGGGTAAACCTGTTCATAGGGGCCCCCTAACCTGCTACGGTTGTGGGCAGGTGGGACACCGGTTTTATGACCCCCAGTGTCCCAAAAAGGATTCGAATGCACCGCCGCGTGCACCCCCTCGTCAGCTGGCGAGTGTAGCCTTGGGAGGGGAGGAGATGGTTGTCCATGGTGGGAGGGGTCCCGCAGAGATGTCCCTGGTCTCGCTAGGAGACATGCAGATGGTCCCCCCACCCCCTCTGCCTAGTAACACTAGTAAATATAGGCAGTGGGTGACCATTAATGGCCATAGAGTGGAAGCTCTCAGAGACACCGGAGCGAGTGTGACAGCTGTCAAGTGTCACTTGGTGTCCAGAGAGCAGGTGGTTCCCCACGCATTCTACCCCGTGATAGCTGCCGACAACTCCCAGAAAGAGTGTGAGGTAGCTCAGGTTTCCTTTGAATGGGGGGGAGATTCAGGTACTCTTCAGGTTGCTGTGAGGCCCGCCATGCCTGTCGATTGTCTCCTGGGCAATGATTTAGAAGACTCCCCTTGGGCTAAGGTGGAGAGAGCGGCGCACTTGAAAATGTTGGGTGTGCCAGAGTGGGTGTGTGCAACCACTCGTTCGATGACAGCGAGTAAGGGTGTTGATGGGGTCCCGGAGCCTGAAAGTATGGCCCAGGACCCAGCTGTAAAGAGAAGAGGCAGGAGGCGCGGGAAACCGGCCCCCGTAGTTCCCATGGTCCAGGAGGAGGTAGACCCTGAGGGGGATGCCCTGGAGCCCACAGGGGAACAAATTGCCGAACTGGGAGATCTGCCCGAGCTGACCCACTGGCAGCAGGATGGTGGTCCCTCCAGGGAGGAATTCTGTGCGGAACAGAAGGTGTGCCCTTCTCTTGTGGGCATGAGGCACCAGGCCTCAGCCCAATCCTCAGGTGATCAGTCAGGGTCACATTTTGTGTACTGGGAGAACGACCTCCTGTATAGCGAGCCTAAGGCTGCTGAGCCTGGGTCAGCCCGTGTGCTGGTGGTACCCCAGCGCTTCAGAGCCTTCCTACTGGGTTTGGCTCATGACGTTCCGTTAGCTGGACATCTGGGGCAGGACAAGACCTATGACAGGCTTGTCACCCATTTTTATTGGCCTCAGATGCGTAGGGATGTAGACATCCATTGCAAGACTTGTCGCACTTGCCAGGCAAGTGGGAAAAGCGGAAGGAAGCAGAAGGCTCCCCTCCAACCTTTTCCAGTGGTCAGCACCCCCTTTGACCGGGTGGGTATTGACATTGTTGGGCCCCTGGACCCCAAGACAGCCCTGGGCAACAGGTTCATCCTGGTCTTGGTGGACCATGCCACGAGGTACCCGGAAGCCATCCCTCTCAGAACAGTGACGGCCCCCGTGGTGGGACGGGCACTGATGGGTGTTTTCTCCCGGATGGGGTTCCCCAGAGAGGTGGTGTCCGACCGAGGCACCAACTTCATTTCGAACTATATGAAGTCTCTGTGGAAGGAGTGTGGGGTAACCTACAAGTTCACCACTCCTTACCACCCTCAAGGAAATGGGCTGGTTGAGAGATTCAACCGGACCCTGAAGGGCATGATTATGGGTCTTGAAGAACCAATGAGGCGGAAATGGGACGTCCTCTTGCCATGCCTGTTGTTTGCTTACCGTGAGGTGCCGCAGAAGTCTCTAGGGTTCAGCCCCTTTGAGCTCTTATACGGTCACCCGGTAAGAGGACCTTTGAGTCTGGTCAAGGAAGGCTGGGAGCAATCTCCCAGGAAACCTCCCCAGGATGTATACAGCTACATGCTGGCCTTTCGGAACCAGACTCGGCGCTTCAGAGAACTTGCTCAGGCAAATCTGGAGGCCAGCCAGGAGGAGATGAAGCGGTGGTACGACCGGAATGCCACTCTGGTAGAGCTTCAGCCTGGTCAGGAAGTGTGGGTCATGTCCCCTGTGGAACCTTGTGCGCTCAAGGACAGGTGGACTGGACCGTTTAAGGTTGTGGAGAAGAAGAGCGATGTCACCTACTTGGTGGACTTGAAATCTCCCAGGAACCCCTTGCGGGTCCTGCATGTCAACCGTTTGAAGCCCCACTTAGAAAGATCCGAAGTGGGCATGCTCCTAGCTACAGATGATGGAATGGCGGAGGAGAGTGAGCCTCTTCCTGACCTCCTATGTGCTAAAGAGCAAGACAGGTCAGTGGATGGTGTGGTCCTCTCTGACACACTGACCCTTGAACAGAAACAGGATTGTCGCCAACTGTTGGGACAATTCCCGGATCTGTTTTCCTTGGTTCCGGGTGTCACGCATTGGTGTGTCCATGACGTTGACACTGGAGACAGCCCTCCTGTGAAGCACAAGGCTTACAGGGTGACTGACAAGGTCAGAGCGTACATTAAGGAGGAGGTCTCCAAAATGTTCGCGTTAGGGGTGATTGAGTCCTCTAGCAGTCCTTGGGCCAGCCCAGTGGTCTTGGTCCCGAAGGCTGCAGCGCCTGGTGCTTCACTAGAACTCCGGTTCTGCGTGGATTACCGAGGACTCAATTCGGTCACGAAGACTGACGCGCACCCCATCCCCAGAGCTGATGAGCTCATCGATCGGTTGGGGGCTGCCCGGTACCTTAGTACGTTTGATTTAACGTCTGGGTACTGGCAGATCGCCTTGACTGATGGGGCAAAGGAGAGGTCAGCATTCTCCACACCAGATGGGCTATACCAGTTCCGGGTAATGCCCTTTGGGATGAAGAATGCCCCTGCCACCTTCCAGAGGTTGGTCAACCAGGTCTTGGCTGGACTGGAGGACTTCAGTGCCGCCTACCTGGACGACATCGCAGTGTTCAGCGCCAGCTGGGAGGAACACTTGCGCCACCTCCAGGAAGTGTTGTTGGCCCTGCGCGGAGCAGGCCTCACAATCAAAGCCAGTAAGTGCCAGATTGGGCAGGGTTCTGTGGTGTACTTGGGGCACCAAGTAGGGAGCGGCAAGGTTGCCCCCCTGCAACCCAAGATTGATACCATCCTGGCTTGGGCACCGCCCAAAACCCAAACGCAGGTGAGAGCCTTCTTAGGACTCACGGGTTATTACAGGAGGTTTGTCAAGGATTACGGCAACATTGTGCACCCCTTGACGTCGCTGACTTCCAGGAAGCAGCCACGAAACGTGATCTGGACTGATGCCTGTCAAACGGCCTTTGACACCCTGAAAGCTGCAATGTGCACAGCACCTATACTCCAGGCACCCGACTTTTCGAAAGAATTCATTGTTCAGACGGACGCTTCAGAGCATGGCGTGGGGGCTGTTCTAGCTCAGGTGAATGAAGAGGGCCGAGACTTGCCTGTAGCCTTCATCAGTAGGAGGTTACTTCCCAGGGAAACGAGGTGGAGTGCGATAGAGAGAGAAGCATTTGCTGTGGTCTGGGCGCTGAAGAAGCTAAGACCCCACCTGTTTAGGACTCACTTCCGAGTTCAGACAGACCACAGGCCCCTCAGATGGTTGATGCACATGAGGGGTGAAAATCCGAAACTGTTGAGGTGGTCCATTTCTCTACAGGGGATGGACTTTACGGTGGAACACCGCCCTGGTACAGATCACGCCAATGCTGATGGTCTGTCCAGATTTTTCCGCCTTAGTGATGAGGACTCCCTAGGTTAAGGGTAGTTCTCCCCACATTTCAGCTGGAGGGGACACGTGTTAGACCTGACATCATTGGCTTGAGTCTCTCCTCCATTTTTTCGGTTTTGCCTCTACTGTTTTACGATGTTTTGCTGGTATATGCTTTGGGCGCCGTGTCACTGCTGATCAGTGCCATAGCGCAAGTGCTCCCGATGTTAAATTGATGTGTCTATTGTATCCATGTTTGGCTTATTTGGTTTACTGTCAGTCCCTAGTCTAGTGCACCAGGAGTGCCGGGGCTTGTAAATACAAATGCCGCTCGTGGGCTTGCAGCACGTGTTGTGCCACCCACAGGAGCGGCTTCGTAAAAGAATGTCTACGGGTCGGTCATTGCGCGACCCACGTGCAGTCCTGAACTGTCACGCCGGCTGCGCAGGTATACCTACTTGCCAGCCCCTCCAACCTTCCCTTAACTTCATGTTAGTCACCCCTATGGTAGGCCCACGGGCAGGGTGCATTGTACGTCTAAGGTAGGACACGCCTGACCAAGTTGGCATGTCCTAATAGTGAAGTACCGCCATCTTCGTGTTTCACTATTGCGAGGTAGCCTGCTCTCCATTGCTTAGAATGGGCCGCCGGGATTATTAATGCTATGATCCTAGCTGGCTCGGAGAGCACGGTGCAATGTCGAGTTTGGTATCCCTGAACTCGGGGTTCAATTACGCGTCCGTTGGTGTGGATGGTTTTTGGACTCTGGGTTCGAAAATAGCACTTTTAGAAAGTGTCTATTTTCTTGCCTAACCATATCTGGTTTCTGCTGGTCTTGCGTGTGTGTGACAGGAGATGGGTGGCTCCACAGGTCTGGATGAGTCAGTGTGGGATGAGTGGGACATTTGAGTTGAGAGTAGGGGGAGAGTAGTTGTTGATAGCCTGCCTTGCCTGATACAATGCTGGCTCCACCTCCTGCTAAGCGACTGATGGCTCTGTGCCTGCCATGGACGATCCTAGCCCCACCTCCTGCCAGGAGGGCGATAGCTCTGCTCCTGCCAGTAACAATGCTGGCTCCACCTCCTGCGGGGCGTCTGAGGACTCAGCCCGGCTCAATGAATAGGCCAGGTGCTACTGCCTAGCTCCACCCACCACAGACCCAGGATGTTGGGAAATCCCCGGCATAGACAAAGGGATCAAAGACGAAAAGGGGTATAAGAGAAGGACCCCTGAACTAGGAAATCAGATCACTTCTGACAAGGAACCCTGTAACCAAGGACAAGAGGCCTGCCGATCTACAGGACTGCCTACCCCTTCTGCCAGTGTGCTGTTGTTGGGGGAATCCTGCAGTGCTTCTTTATTTTTGCCAAGGAACCAGGAGAGAGGAACTGTGTGTGTACTCTCATGCTTGCTAAGAAAATCTCCAAGGACTGGAAGAGTGCCAGTCTCCTGCTGAAGTCACAGGGCTAAAAGACTTCATCTGCTAAAAGTGCTATTGGCTGGAAGTGTGAGTCCAGCACCTCTGAAAGAACCAGCAATCACGACGACCGGACGGTGGGCACGACCGACGCCAGCAGCAACGCCAGTGAGTGGGAGTACGGCTCTAGCTCCAGAGGACCTCGTGTCTGCACCGCTGCTGATCGCATCACCTGTGTGCCCCTTCGACGCCGTGAGCGCTGCTCACTCTGTGCAACTGCATCATCGACGACGCCTGCTGAGGCCTGATCGACACCGAAGACGCGACGCCGGATTGCTCGACGCCGCTGATCATCGTGTGCTTCATTTTCCTAAGGTACTGTGTTGTTGGGGGTCCGTGTGACTCCAGGCCCGACGTAGCGCTCCTCGCGGTCGACGCCGAACCTGTGGATTATCTTTGCCTCGACGTCGTGTAGCTCCCGTGTGAGTTACCCTGTTGCTAAGAACTGTGTTTCCAAGAAGAAGATTTGCTTGATACTAAAAGACTTTTGTGCTAAAGAAGAAACTACCTTTGAACTATCCTTTTTCCTTCCCGAACGTATTTATTCCGATTGTGTACAGTTTTGCCGTTATTTGGTCTTGTGCTAAGCCTTATATAAAGATACTTATTTTTATAATACTACGGTGTCGTGTCCATTTGTAGTGCATTCACTGTGTTACTGTATGTGGTCATAATTGCTTAACGCACAGCCTCTGAGATAAGCCTGTTCTGCTCTGCCAAGCTACCAAGGGGGTGAGCAGGGGTTATCGAAGGGTGTGATCCCCTTGCCCTGACTAGAAAAGGAGTGTCCCTATTTGTCAGAAGTGCATACCTCTGCCAACTAGAGACAGCCGGTTCTAACACATACCTTTTGTCATAGATAGTGGTGCGTCGATAAACATGATACCTGAGGAGAAATGCAACAAACTGTCTCCAGTGCCTCATCTCACGCTGTAGAAAACTAAAGAGTATACAAGGGCTTCATCTATGCTATGAAAAAGTCAAGGTTCATTTGTAGCCGCCATGAAGTACAAAAAGACGTTGGAACAGGCACCAATTCACATAATTATTGAAGTGCATGTTTACTCAGTTTCAGTACTGCTTCTGAAATGGGAGTGATATCTGGAAATTACAACATTAATGCTCATCATGAAATAGTGAGTCAGTTTCCATCATTGTTCCATGGATTGGCAAAACTTAACACATCGAAAGTGCAACTACATATTAATAAGAACATTCAATTCAATTCACTTCAATCTTTATTTCGGCAAAATTTGAGCCAGAAAAGATATACAAATCCACAATGCATAATAAAATTGGCTAACACAGTTAATTTTCAATAAATACAAAAAAACAAATAAAGTTAAATAATAGAGTGCTGGAAATGACAGATTATAAAACAACCATTTGAAACATGTTTAAAACACATGGATAGGGGGCGTGGCCAAGATGGCGAGGTGAGCGGTCGCACTCTCTGCGAGCTCCCCGGAAATCTGGACCCCTGAGCCCCGTTTTGATGCTGATCTCCCCCCGAGCGGCTTCAATCGGACAGCGGAAGCGGCGGTGCTCCTGGTGACCCACTGTGAGCCCACAGCAACATCGGCGAGCGCAACAGAGGAGCTCCGCGGCGCGGGCCGGTGCCGACACCGAGGGCAAGGAGGGCCGAGACCCGGGGCCTGCCGGGACACTGGGCAGCGGTTCCGCAACAGTAATCGAACGGCGGCCCGGCTGACTGAGCTTGGGGGCCTCCGCGGAGCTGCAGGAAGGAGAAAGGAGCACAGGAACAGCGAAGCGGCTGGAAGGGCCCGGCGGCGTCGCAGATGCTCCCCCGCAGGCAGAGAGCTGATACACGAGGTCGGGGACGCGGCCTAGAGGCGGAGCGGCCGAATTCATCATAGCGGGCCAGGAGATCGTGGCGCCAGCCATAGATGGCATAGAGGTACCGGGCTGGTGGCGGCGGGGCGGCCGGAAGGACACGGACCTCCCGGGGCAGCAAAGGCCCGAAGAGTACTGAAGGGAGTGAAGGCCCCGATCAGACCCCGACATAGGCATTCGGCCCCACTGAGACACGGCCGGGTGGGAGGCCGGTCCACACACCGACGGCCGGCAGCGCCCGTGGGACGCCCCGCGGATAGCCTGGGAGGTGGGGCTCCGACGACAGCACACGGCGGAGCGGAGTGTTAGCGGCCGAACGGAGACGGGAGCCGAGTGGAGGAGGGGCCTGAGGCGGATGCCTTCGAGCGGACAAGGAGACCTAGATACCCCGGCCGCGACAGACCGAAGTGCGGCGCTCATCCCGACGAAGCAAGCGAAGTGCTGGTGAGGCCTCCGACGGGTTCCTAAGCCCAAGGTATGGCTGAAGAGGCTCCGCGGCAGCACTGGAGTGACACGGCCGACAGGGGGCGGATACGCGAGGCCGGGGACGCGGCCTATAGCTGAAGCGAGCCGACCCCTGAGCACACACGCTCACGGTTACCGGAGGAAGGCAGGTGAAGGGTTGACACCAGCGAGGGGAGTTCAGGGGCATGGTCACACAGCAGCCAGAGGGTGAAGTAACCCCGTGATCGGGATCGCCACGAGACGAGAAAGTCCGGTGGGAGACTGCGTGGGCGGCCTGCATGCACCGCAGTTAACGACGAGCCATAGTGCGCCTCAGCGGGCTTGGTTGGGCCCCCGGTGGATGCGGGGTGCGGCTGATTGCGGGCTCTCAGCTCCAGGACATTGGCTACTGAGTGGTCGAGGAATCAGGAAAGAGCGACTGGGCCCGCTCGACCCCCCCCCCCCACGTGCATCGTGAATGGGCCACTGACCGATTGATCGGGTGTTGCCGAGTACACCGGTCGAGCCATCGAAGTTAGGAGGGCAGAGCGCTCGAACACCCAGGGGCCGGGGGGGTCGCAGGCTGGGACCAGACCCGCACGCTGGGGGCGCCTCGGGCCTACTCGGGCACGCGGATCGGCGACGCAACGGAGAAGGGCCCCCGGCCCGGAACGAAGGGCACGTCAACCCCAGGAGGACGGACGGTGGGTCGCTGGTTTTCCACCTACAGCCGGCAGGGAAGACAGTGGTGCGAAGCTGTTGATGGTACAGGCCGAGGAATGAAGGCTTACTGAAGTGGCGCGAAACCGGAAAGAGGCCTGAGTGCGCGCCGTGGTGAAGGCGCAGCGGAGACCCAAAGAGGGGCTAGGGCATAGATTGAGCACACACGATCTCCTAGGACGTCGAAGACGACTGACAGAGGCTCACGGTCAGGTCGGTGCTTCGCGGGGTGCTCGAGCGAGGATCGACTAGGCAGCAGCGGACAGGCCGGGGAGCAGCAGCAGCAAAGATGGCAATCTGAGGCACGTGGGGAGTGCACAGGAAATCTGTGGTAGAGGCGAGCTGCCTTTTGAACTCACTAGGGTGGACGGTCGGAACAACGAAGTCGGGGGAGGTGCCCTCCCCAGGTGGGCAATACCCTTGCATACTCTTGGCTGCCGAAAACGTCCAGAAAACAGACAGAACTGGCTTGTGAGGTACCCACGTCTGCGATGGCCAATAACAGAGGGAACAAGAAAGGGGACCGGACATTGCCGGAGATGATGAGCAGGGGGCAGCGAAACAAGATAAGGGGCAACACTCCCCTGGCCCTTCGCGAAGCTCGTTGGAAGCAGGGGACAGAGAGCCACCGGTCACTAGGTCCTTCCTGGAATCACTCTTCAGTTCCCTACGGGATGATTTTCAGACACTAAAACAGGAAGTGGCCGGAGAAGTTCGGGAAGTGCGGAGAGAGGTCGATAGCCTAGGTGAAAGGGTGGCTACCATGGAAGGATCAGGGCACTCCAGGGATGAAGAGATTGGACAATTGCAGCAGGAGGTGCTACGCCTGAGGGACCGATTCAGAAAAGGGGGTGGTGAAGAGTGTCTGAATTAAGCAGACCACTCTTACCCAGTCCAAAGATCAGGGCTTGATCCATCACCGTTATTTATCTCACTGCACCATCCCAGCTCAGAACCTGGCTATATGCAAATCAGTCTGTCCCTGGCCCAGTGCATCATGGGAACAGGGCAGACTAAACTACTAAGCCAATTCTTCACCAGAAAGGAGACAAGCTACCGGGGACCGGTTTCTGGCATTTCAGCCGTCTTCGGCCCGGCTTGCTTGAATCCTGATGGTGCAGTGAGAAAGGGACTCATGTCTGAGTATACCCTGCCACACCTATAGTGGCCAAAAACGATTCAGAAAAGGGGGTGGTGATGAACAGAGTGTCTGAATTAAGCAGACCACTCTTACCCAGTCCAAAGATCAGGGCTTGATCCATCACCGTTATTTATCTCACTGCACCATCCCAGCTCAGAACCTGGCTATATGCAAATCAGTCTGTCCCTGGCCCAGTGCATCATGGGAACAGGGCAGACTAAATTACCAAGCCAATTCTTCACCAGAAAGGAGACAAGCTACCGGGGACCGGTTTCTGGCATTTCAGCCGTCTTCGGCCCGGCTTGCTTGAATCCTGATGGTGCAGTGAGAAAGGGACTCATGTCTGAGTATACCCTGCCACACCTATAGTGGCCAAAAACGATTCAGAAAAGGGACCAACAGCTAGACCTCCAAGCACACAATGAAGACCTTGAAAACCGGTCCCGCCGGAACAACATCCGAGTCCGGGGGGTGCCACCCAGGGAGGAAAGGGAGGATGTTGCTGGATATCTGCAATGCATGTTCAGGGAGATACTGGGTGAGCCAGATGACTTCCCTATAAGAATAGACAGAGCACACAGGGTGGGTGCGACACGCCGGACCTCAGCGCCCCGCCTGATATACTGGCCTTCCTACCAGACTTTCCGCTCAAGGAGCGAATCCTTCGTGAGGCACGGAAACAGCAGTCGCTGCAATTCCGGGGACATCCAGTAGCTCTCTATCAGGACTTGTCGACGATCACACTTCAAAAACGAAGAACATTCAAAATCGCGACAGACTTTTTGAGGTCCCATGGGACGCAGTACTCCTGGGGTCATCCTTTCCGACTCATCTTTAGGTGGAACGGCGTCCTGCATCAACTTCGGTCCCTTCAGGACACTTGTGAGGTACTGGGGATCACCGCGACAGATGAAGAAGCGCACACACCGCGCCGTAGGCGGGTTACTAGAGAAGGCTGGCAGAGAGTCCCTGATCATCGACCGTCAGCCTCCTCAGCTAGGCCAGACTCGCCCACCATCCGAGCTGGAATGGAAGGGGCACTGCGAGAGGCGGCCGGGGACGCTGTCACGAGTGAGGTTGCACTTACGGCCTAAGATGGCGGCGCCGCAGACGGCCAGAGATATGGCAGCCGGTGTTCCTGCACTGGCAGCTTGAGAGAACTCTGGGGGGAGATCGACACAGCTTCTCAACATTGCAGGTTTGGGGGTCCGGGGGAGGGGGGGCAGCGGGTGGGTGTGCAGTGGCTGGACGTCCACTTATATAACTTTCCACAGACTTGTCCACTGAGGACCGGACTGGGACAATGGAGCTCTGGGAACAGTTGGTGAGATGGGATGGAGGGGGAGAGGGTGGTTGGGGTGGTTCCGGGTTTGGATTGGGGAGGGAGGGTTGGGGAGTTGGGGATGGGGAGTTCAGGGTGGGGATCGGGGAGTTGGGAAGGGGGGGAGGGTCGTCCAGTGCACCACGCAGGTACTAGCTGCTTTGGTGGCATTCATACACCTTAGTTTGCCCGGGCGGGGAAACTGCGCGCTCACTTACACTTTCTTCTATGCCTCGCAGGTTCTGGTAGCTTTAAGGGCGCTCATGCACCTTGCCTCGCCCGAGCGGTGCCTTAACGCTTTTACCTACACCTTCTTCTATGCCTCCTGACTCTTTTAAGGTGGTGACTCTGAATGTTAGGGGTTTGAACAACCCGGTCAAGCGGCGGGCAGTGCTGTCTCTCCTGGAGGACACGCGTGCAGACATATGTCTCCTTCAAGAGACACACCTGCTGCCACAGGACACACATAGGCTGCGCTCACATAAATTCCCGTCACAGGTTTTCTCTTCCTGTACCACTAAGACGGCAGGGGTGGCGATACTGGTAGCCAGACACTTTAAAGGGGATATCCTTCACAAACTCACAGAACACAAAGGTCGACTGTTAGCATACCGGTTTAGGATTGGAGGTATTGCTTTCACGATCGGTACCCTGTGTAGCCCTAATGAACGGCAGGAACGATTCCTGCAATCAGCAGTTGTAGATGTTACCGCCTCGCAAGATAGACACGTTATTCTCGGTGGAGACTTTAATATGGTTTTTGACTCAGCCATGGACAGATCGGCGCAACGCTCCCCTCAGGTCGGGGAGTTCTCCGCCGGATGTAGGGCACAGCTGTCGGAGGTAGACTTACTTGACTTTTGGCGACACATGCATCCCATCAGGGGATATTCGTATTATTTCCACGCACACAAAACGTATGCAAGGCTATATCACCTCCTCATCAATCAATCAGGACTTTTTTAAAGCGCGACTACTAACCCGTGAGGATCTCAAGGCACTAGGGGTGGGGGACGTCTCCAGTGCAGGCATTGGTCTTGGGTCGGACATGGGAGTGCTATCTTTATCGGACCATGCCCCGATCTCTGCCACTTTGTGTCTGCCGCCGGTGGCTAGTCCTCTCAGAACATGGCGCCTCCGCAACACCCTGCTACACAGGAAGGTGGTGGTGGACCGCGTCGAAGGTGCGATCCGGGAGTATCTGACCCACAACGATAACTCTGACACCACCCGGGCAACGCCGTGGGCGGCCCTGAAAGCAGTCCTCCGGGGGGAATTTTTGGCGATCTCCTCTGCTGAAAATAAGGAGCGACAGGCCAAGAGGGATGAACTCACCCAGCGGGTCCGCGAGCTTGAACAGATGCACCGCAGGACAGGGGCCCCCAAAATTTGGCGGCAGCTTAGGGAGGCGGGGAAACTCCTGGTGGCCCTGGACTTGGACCGCGCGGAATATGCTGCACTCCGACTGCGCCATACCTATTATACAGGTGGGGACCGTTGTGGCAGATTGCTGGCCAATAGGCTCCGAGCAGCGCGCCAGAGTCAACTGGTGAAAGAGATCTCTGAACCCACAGGGGCGGTGGTGACGGAAGACGCCCACATAGGGGACGCATTCCGCAGGTTCTACGCAGATCTCTATACTGGCGACCCACCGGATGAGACGGCAATGTCCACATACCTGGACTTGGTCACCCAGATCGGGATATCCGGATAGAGGAGGTGATCTCTGCCATCGCCAGGCTTAAACATGGCAAAGCGCCAGGACCGGATGGATACACCTCGCTTTTTTACAAAACGTTCTGCACGTCACTAGCCCCAATTCTCACTCGCCTTTTTAACTCGTTCGCTGACCCAGGGGCCATTCCACCTGACCTCCTGCGGACTTCCCTCGCGGTTATCCCCAAACCTGGGAAAGACCGGAAGCATTGCGGATCTTACAGACCAATATCCTTTTTGAATGTGGATTTAAAATTGTACACGGGAATCCTAGCAGGCCGAGTAGCCCCTCACCTACCCGGTCTTATAGACCCAGATCAGGCCGGTTTGTCCCGGGGAGGCAGACGGTCGACAACACCAAGAGGATCGTCCACCTGTTGGAGAAAGCCTCCCGGATCCCGGGAAAGAGAATGATGCTGGCGGTGGACGCTGAGAAGGCGTTCGACCAGGTGCACTGGCCTTATCTTGAACGGGTCCTGATGAAGGCGGGCATAGGAGATAAGTTCCGCTCCATGATCCTTAATTGCTACCGGCTACCAACTGCTGTGGTTCGCGTGAACGGTTATAGTTCGAGGAGCTTCAACATCGAGAGAGGTACCAGGCAGGGATGCCCGCTCTCGCCCCTGCTCTTTGCCCTTTATATGGAGCCATTCGCTCAACGGGTGCGTGACAATCCGGCGGTGACGGGGGTGCGGTTGGGAGGCTTCACGCACATTATAAGCCTATACGCGGACGATGTCATTTTATCGTTTGATGAACCCCGGACGGCCCTGCCGGCCTGCATCGAGGAGCTGGTCTCCTTTGGTGCGGTCGCAGGTTTTAAAATGAACATGGGGAAATCGGTGGCCACTAGGGCCTACTTACAAAACCAATTCCCCATGCTTTGGTCATCAGAGGTGGTGCCCTACCTGGGGATCCAGCTGGCCCCCACCTTACCGGCCATGGTGTCGGCTAACTACACTGCAATAGGCACAAAGATCCGGGAGGAATTGGGGCGATGGAATCGCGGCACTCTCTCCTGGTTAGGCAGGATAGCCGCCGTCAAAATGACGGTCCTACCCCAGGTGCTTTACTTGTTCCGGGCCCTGCCGCTCCAGCCACCAGTTGGGTGGATCCCGCAACTACAGGCGGACCTCTCGCGCTTTATCTGGCAAGGCAAAAAACCCAAAATGCGCAGGGCTCTCTCAATGTTAGCCCCAGAGGCGGGGGGACTGGGAATACCAGACCTCCGTAAGTACTTCCAAGCAGCACAGTTGCCCTATCTGGTAGAATGGAGTAGGTGGGAGTCAGATAAGCACTGGCTCTTCCAGGATCAGGCGGTGGCGGGCCGGCCCCTACAAGAAATCCCATTTCTGCGTCGGCCTCACCGGCCCAAAAATCTGTGCGCATCCTTTGTCACAAGGGTACCCTTGCGGGTCTGGGACGCTACCAACCTCGCGTATAACCTCACCTCGTTCCCATCACCACTCACACCGTTGGTGGACAACCCAGACTTTACTCCGGGGATGGAAAAAGGAGCCTTCACACACTGGAGACAGGCGGGGTGTAGAGCCCTGTGTCACATGTATGGCCCAGAGGGGGTCGTCCCCTTCCCGCAATTTCGCCAGGAATTTTCACTTCCTGAAACTGAGAGGGACCGCTATATGCAGGCTCGCCACTGGGCACTTCAACCACAGGTGCGGGAGACGGCCGATAGACAACTCCTCCCGTACGAAAAATGGCTTCTGACGCGCACATCAGACTCGAAATTGATCACGGATCTCTATAGGCTACTACAACCACCTTCTACACACCTCTATAACCCGGGGAGAGAACGCTGGGAACGGGAGTTGGGTAGGACACTGAGTCATAAAGAGTGAGAGCATATATCCTATAGGGAAAGGCACTCGGCGTACCACATGGGCCTCACTGACACACTAACTAAGGTCTCCACCTATTGGTACTATACACCGGAGCTGGTTCACAAACTGGACCATAGCAAGGAGGATACCTGTTGGAGAGGGTGCGGGCACCGGGGGACACTGACACACATTCTATGGGACTGTCCGCTTCTAGAACCCTATTGGAAGGAGGTGCTAGACGAAATTGACTCCCACTTTAGCATAGAATTGCCACTCTTTCCCGCGTACACCCTGTTAGGGCTCCCGAATGGACTGATGTACCCACTCCGATCACGCAGGGGTAGGCAGATAGCCATCGCACTAGGATCAGCGGTTGAAAACATCCTGATACATTGGAGCACTGCCACAACACCCTCTATCACAGGCTGGCTCCATAGATTATGGCACGTGCTGGGCATGGAGAAATTGTCACTCACATTAGCGGGGGATATAGAGCAATTTACTCCTTGCTGCTCACAGAATTTAAAGAACTTACTTGTCCCAAATACCTCCGTCTTTTGCGGCTCACGGTCCCAGCTGCGCCAGCCCCTTGAATTGATGGGAGATTCACTTCCCCTGCAAGAGGCGACTTGGGTAGAGGACTTGGAAAGGGTCTGTGCACTGGACGAAGGGAGGGGAAGGGGGGACGGGACCTGGGAGTTGGGAAGTTGGGGTTTTGGGGGGGGGGAGTTTGCAATGGGAATGTCATTTCATACTGCGACAATGCATATCACTCACTACCGTGGTGGACTGGCCCACGAACGAACTGCACCTGATAGATCTACGCGGTGGGCGCGGCTTTGTCTGCACTAACAAGATGCTTCATACTTATGTATGTTTGTCTATGTATGTTGTGCTGAATAAAATACTTTAAACCTAAAACACATGGATATTCTAATACATCCTACCGAAGTCTAAATTGATATGTAAAATAGCAGTACTAATTAAAAACATGAACAAGAGGACGAGTTGATTTAAGGTACTAATAGATTCCCTAATGTTCCAATCTTACAATTTGAGACCATTCTTTACGCGAACATAATTTATAGAAAGAAGGAATCTACTGATACTAAATACTATTGTTCTTCTAGTATCTGATTGAATTATTCTCAGGGATTCCTTGCAGGATCTTACACCAAGGAGGTTACACAGAGGTTTAATCCATTTCATCCTGGCTGTCACATAGGTAGGACAGAAAAAAAGGATATTCTGATCATCCTCCTTGGAACTATCCTGGCACATGGTACAAAGGTCGCTTAGCATGACATCATTTTGGCCTGAATTACCCGCCCTGGACCATCCGACCAGGGTTGAGTTAGTCATGAGATTACCGTACCTCAGTTTCATAAACAGGCTTTTAGCTAGGGGTGGTTCAATCTCATCAAGGAAGTCCTCAAAACTGGGACTATCCTTGAACATCAAAAAATTAACTGTTGGTGTTCCACCTCTATGCTCCGGAGTCATGGAGTGTTCAATGTAGCCCCAAAAAGCAGTCTTCACCAATTTGTTTGAGTTTTGGGGTAGATTTCCCGGTTCATCCCAAAACTGGGGCAAACCAATTTTCCTGAACCAAAAGCGAACATGTTTGAGCCAGGCATTGGAGTTAAGCACATCCAGGCTCTTTATTTCTGTTAGCCCATCCCTATAGTCTATGAGTTCTGGTGTAGACCAGAGTCTCACCCAGAAGGATAAGGGCCGTAGGATTGTATAATGATCTGTTCTTTTGACATTGAGGTCCAACATTAATGGTACTAAGGGGGTGCCATCAGGCGCGCAACACCCATTGGGCTCACGGGCTTCAGCCCCCCCGTCGCGTGTGTCAGCCCGGGCTGACAAAGCTTTGCGGGCTGGCGACGATCGAATTGCAGCCGCACCCGAGTACTTAACAGGTCTTTAAAAGACCATTAAGACCATTTACTTGTGAATTAGAATTTTGTTATGTTTTCACCCCTTCTTACAGCCACTTTGTCTATGGTTGTTTGAATTAGCTCCCTCCCGAAATATTTTTCAGCCCCCCTCGAAATTTGTCTCTAGTTGCCCACCTGGGTGCCATTTGGCATCTTCACAAGGCTTCTCAGGAATTTATTTTCAATAGTTGAGAAGGCATTCTTTGACATTGGCCCCCAAATTTCAGCCCCATACAGTGCTGCAGACTGGGCCTTAAACTTGAATATCTCCAGGGCCGGTGAAACAGCTTTACTAGAGCTTGTACCATTCTTCTTTAAGATGGGTATGGTATTCTGCGTAAAAACCAGCTTACTTTTCTCTACTTGGGTTTTCCAAGAAAATTTAGAATCAAGCGAAACCCCCAAATAAGAGAAGTTCTGAATCATTTCCAATTTTTGGCCATTTAAAACCAGGTTCCCCTTTTTCGATTTATGGGAATTTAGGACCATGCATTTAGTTTTTTTGGCATTTATTCCTAGTCCCTTTTTATTACAATACTGCTGAAAAGAAGATAAGAGTGCCTGAAGACCTCTAGGGGTTTGAGAGATTAATATGGTATCGTCCGCGAATAGTAACGCGGATACCCTCTCACCGTTCAATTTGGGGGAATCATTGTTACAGCCTGCCAAATGTGTGGGGATATCATTTACAAAGAGTGAAAATAGCGTGGGGGCCAACATGCAGCCCTGACGGACCCCACGTTCTATTGGTATGTTCTTTGAGAGTTCCCCATTAATAGTGAGTCAGTTTCCATCATTGTTTCATGGATTGGCAAAACTTAAGACAATGAAAGTGCAACTACATATTATTAAGAACATTCATCCTCTTGCTCAGCAACTTCATCAAATTGCTTTTGTATCATTGAGCGATTTACTGTACCGACACCATGGTTTTCGCCCATTTTGGTAGTGCCTAAAAAGGACAGTAAAGGAACTGTACGCATCTGTGTTGATATGCATCAAGCTAACCAGGCTATTGAAAGAGAACGACATCCAGGTCCACACAGTGCCGATATGTTCAGGCAGCTGAATGGTGCCAAAGTATTTTCTCGCCTTGATCTGAACAAAGGATATCAGCAGTTGGAACTAGAAGAAAATTGCAGATACATTACTACGTTTTCTAGCGTTATTGGTTTGTTCAGGTATAAAAGATAAAGTTTTGGTGTGCCATCAGCTGCAGAACTGTTTCAAGATGTAATTTGCCGCATAATACAGCCTGTTACACATGCTTTCAATTACAGTGATGAATTATTGGTCTTTGAGGCCACACAAAAGGAACGTGATTAAGCGCTTACACAAGTGTGCCATACTTGCTGATGCAGGTCTCACATTGAATGCAGATAAGTGTGAATTCCACAAAACTAAACTCAAATTCTTTGGCCATATTTTCTCTAATAGGGGAATGGCTCCAGATCCTGCTAAAGTAAAGGCGTTGTCATCCACCAGACCCCCACAAGATGTTTCCATGGTACGCTCTTTTCTTGGCATGGCCAGCTACTGTTCTAGGTACATCCGTGATATTGCCTCAGAAAGTGCTCCCTTAAGAGACTTAATGAAACAAAATACTTAATTTCAACGGTCACATGAATGTGAACAAAGCATCAAGAAAATTTGACAGGCAATTGAGAATGCCACTGAAATTGAATACTTGGATCCAAAGATGCATACCAAAGTGATGATGCAATCCCCTAGTTTTGTGCACGATTCTTGCCGAACGCCATGGATATACAAATGCTCTTAGGCATATTGTGCCATATGCTAGCAGAAGTTTTTCACAAACTGAATGTGCCTATTCACAACCTGAAAAAGAAAGTTTAGCTGTGGTATGGGCTTGTGAACATTTTCACGTCTTTCTATATGGAAAGCATTTCACTCTTGTCACAGATCATTAAGCATTGCTTACCATCGTTGGCATTCCCAAAGCCAAGATCTCCCCTCCCATTGAGAGGTGGGGGTTGCAACTGCATGAATATGACTACACTATTGTCCACCGACCAGGGAAAGATCAAACCCTGCTGACTGCTTTTCGTAAAGTTCAGTACACCTGCCACTATATCAGCGGAACTAATCATTGCTGCCACAAGCAAGACAGTAATATGCTAATACTCAAAGACATTGTCAAACAATACTAAAAACAGCACACTCAACCTCTTACAAATGACAATGAATATCAGAAATTCAAAAACGTGAAAGATGAACTTTCCATTACCTAAGAAGTTATCGACTAACGAGGTTCGAGAATTGTCATACAGGAGAGTCTGAGGAAGCAAGGCTTTAAAGTGGCACATGAAGGACCTTGTGGAATTGCCGCCACTAAGTGAGCTCTCAGAGACCGAATTGTGTTTCCTTATCTTTAAAAAAGAGTTGAAAGGGAATTAAAGGCCTGTCATTTGTGCAACTGTTTATCTCCCAAAACAACCCAGCATCCATTGAACATGTCTGATCTTCCAAAGCATGTGTGGGAGAGAATTGTGGTTGGCTTATTTGTACCCCTTGACAAAGGACATCGTCTACGGTAGTCATTAATGAGAAGTCTTGTTTTACCTCTTTCGCCAATAACTCAAGAAAAAGTCATTGAAAGACTAGATTGTATTTTTGCAACATGGGGCGCTCCTCCAAATTTGAAGTCCAACAATGGCTCAACTTTCAACAGTTGAGAATTCAAAGACTTTCTTACTCATCTGAACGCCAAGCATCAGAAAAGCACACCTCTTTGGTCAAAAGCAAATGGCATTGTTGAGCGTTTTATGAGCAACCTTAAAGACTGTTCAGCGTGCTGCACTGGAAAAGCTTAATCTCAAATCATTTCTTTATTCTGCTCTTTGTGCATACTGGTCACCTTCCCATTCGACTGCAGGTGAAAGTCCTGCAACCCTGATGTTTGGGAGAGCCATGAAAACCAAGTTGCAACAATGGCCCAGTAAAAGAGTGATTGATGTTGATGAACTTCGTCAAACAGATTCATGTCACAAATACAAAATGAATAACTATGCAGACAAACACAATGCACAAGGAACACTGCCTTTACAATAAGAGAAGGAGTCCTTGTCAGATAGAAACCAAGATGCAAGTCTAATGCTCCTTTTGATGTTGACTCACTGAGGGTTGTAACTAGTAAAAGACACGTGGTGACTGCTCACCATCCTGGAAAGTCCATTACACAAGACGTTTTTCATTTCAAGCACCTGCCTCGACATTCTCAAACTCCAGATATCAGAAGTGGGACTTCCCCACCTAAGAATCCTGAGCGCTTGAGTCTCTGTGACCAGTGCCAGTCATGGACACTTCTCCTGTATGTGGCTGAATATATAATGTTTTGTGTGTCCAGTGCTCTATCACAGTTTTTAACCCCATTAATATCGGTGGGAGGACAATAATATCCCCATAACACTGATCACTTTGTTTTAATTACCGTATAGATGCCAGCAATATTAAAATTCAATTTGACATCTATAATGGCTTTTTAACCTCTCTATCTTTTTCTATGGGCCCCCACTTAGTTTAGAAGTGCATCCCTGTTGTCAGTTGTATGCCCGCCCTCTATCAAACCAAGTTTTTAGAGGGAGAGGACTGGTAAATGATGGAGCATGACACCAGGTGGTGTGTGAGACCAATCCTTCACTTTTTGTGTGATGCCTGCACTCACAAATTGCTTAGCACTAGCACTAGCGACACCTCACTGGGAGGCTCTATTGTGGTGAACAGTTTCCGTTGAATGCGCCCGGCTCCTAGCACCCTGTGCCTCTGGTTCCCTCATCCCAGATTCTGTCTGGAGTTTGTGGTTACACTTCTCCTGTATCCCTGCAGCCTCACATGACAAGACCTGGACGATTTATTCTAGCAAAAACGACTTATTGAAGAGTTATAATGTATATATGTATTCTTTGTACTTTTTATTTAACAAAGGGGGAGAGGTGGTGTCTTGTGAGTTAGGGATGACAGGACCCTTTTGGTTTCTGACACACTCTGTAGAACAGTAACGTAAGTGCTTGGGTGTGGTTGATGGAATTCATGATGTACAATGTTCATTTAATGGTTTCACGCTGAGGAATAAAGATGTGTAATACCAAGCACCATGTGTGGAGTAATCATTTACATGCTCCGAGGCTGGGGGGGACCTACACCCCCTCAGAGATAAAAGACAGGGGATAGTGTACTATGGGGGTCACCCATCAGCTCCTTTCTTTTGGAAAGGTGCTAAAGATACTCCTTCTTTAAAAACCCTATTTGTTCCTTCCAAAGTCCTTAGTTGCCTATTTTGGTCTTTGGAACTTTATAAGAATGATATTGCCTGTTGCAAGCCCACTGACTAGGTGTTGCACACCCGCAGGGGTCTGCAGGCCCCAGATTAAGATCCACTGCTTTACACAGTCGAAGGCCTTAGCTGCATCTCCTGTGGATAGCTAGAGGCAGCCAATTGGTTTCAGCTATATCCACAGTGGCAGCCAAGGCTTGGGTGAGGACACTGAGGTCTCTGTCTTTAACAAACTCCTTTTCGTTCTCGTGAATTAATACTAGCATACCTCCCTATTATCTTCTAGTCAAAATACATGTGAGTACTTTCTGATCAACATTAACAGTATACAGGGATTTTCTCTAGTTCTTAAACCATAGCACAAGCAATGTTTTAATGTGTAATAAAAAGCCTTTTAACCTTGATCACTGAATTTTAACAGTGTAGTGATGTATTATTGCAAGGGCCAACAGCCAGTCTCTGGTATTTGCACAGTAGAGAGCCACGGAAGTTCTACACTTGAGTACTTTTACTTCCAGTACATTGCTCGTGTGGCCATTTATGAAATTTGCGATTGTGTTTGAGTGTAATTTATTTCTAAAAATATTGTTGGGGACCAGTATTAAAAACGCCAAAGACTAGTTTATCAAAGTAAGCAATACATTCGACAGCACGCCAGAAAAATATTACATTGCTGAATTTAGTGAAGTCTTCTGATTTGCTGGTAGAGTAGGTAAAAGCACAAATATAGATATGAAAGTCTGGATATTTCAAAATCGAGCCCAGCACCCGCACTCCTCACATGGCACCACTCGCCCCAGATGCAGTTCTGTATGACCTATGCAACAAAAATAATAGTATACCGAGTGCATCACATGTTTTTTGTTTCTATGGGTTGAGTTAGGTTAGTGTTGTATCTGTTGCTTTAATTACTTTGCCATTCTTCCCTGACATACTAAGTGTTCTGTATTCTATTACTGATGCGTGCTGTCGTGTCATTATGTTCTGATTGCTGGACACGACAGCATCGCTTTCTGTTGTCTCTTCTTGTGGGTTTTAATATTCTGATTTCATCTTGTGAATAAACCCTAATTTTACCAACTCTAACTTATTATGTTGTCGTGATTACAACTTAAATATGGCGACGATGGCTAAGCGTGAAGAGCGTGTCATCACGCAAGGTCAATAGACGTGACCCTACGCAGCGGCCATTTTGTGGAAAAAGTAAATACATTTTTAAAAAAAAGAAGCAGCAGCTGTTCATAGAACGAGGAGAGATTTGGAGTAAATCTAAAGATCGTATATGGTAATTCTTGATTATTAATTAATCGGAAGGAAAGGAGAACACAATTTAAGGATTTCTGAAAGTTTTTTAATGAAATATTTTGAGCAAGTATTAAATGGAATATTTTTAAATTGAAAAAGTGAAAAGTGAATACATTTAACGTATAACTGACCATGGCTTACCAAATACAGCCATATCAAATAAATCCTTTTCTACAAAATGCAGGTAAACCGCCAGTTAGGTGGCAGCAGTGGCATACATCTTTTGAAAGCTATCTTATTGCCATAGATGGAAAAGATTATTCTAAGGAAAGAAAAAAAAGCTGTTCTATATGGTCTTTTAGGAGATGCAGGTAGGGACATTTTTTACAACATACCTGAAAGTGAACCACCACCAGGACAGTTCATTCCTTGGGATGATTATACAGAGGCAGTAAAAAGGTTGGAAAAAAAGGTTTTATGAACAGCCTAACATTATGGTGGAGAGGCACAGTTTTAATAAAAGAAAACAGTTAGCAGAAGAAAGTATTGAAGACTATGTATCAAATTTACGCATTCTAGCATCCAAGTGTGATTTTGGAGACATGCTGGATATTTATTTAAGAGACCAATTGGTATTTCATTGTTTCTCAAAAAAAGTACAAGAACGTCTCCTAGCATGCAGGATTCCAACATTGAGTGAGGTAATTGACATTGCAGTCGGAATTGAAAGATCTTCAGTTTCTACGAAAGTTATATTCGGATCAGATAATTCAGAAGCTATATGTTCAGTTACCAATAAGACTAGAGTACAAGACAATAAAAGAGAAAAAGGACATTTTTCAGTTAAAAAAAACCTAGTATGTTATCGTTGTGGGTCAAAGAGTCACATTGGAAATAATCCAAATTGTCCTGCACAAGGAAAAAAATGTTCTAAGTGTAAAAAAAATTGGACATTTAGAAAGTGCATGTAAAACCATTTTTAAGAATAGAAATGTTTCGCAAACTAGTGTAAATGTAATATATGACATGGAGGATGAAATTAGTAATCTTGTCATAAATGTAAATATAATTGATTCTGATATTACTTTTAAAGCACCTTTAGGTGAAGCTGTGATTGAAGGTGTTAAATTGGAAGTAATGGCAGATTCTGGATCGCCAATAACCATTTTAGATGAAACAACTTATGGTAATAATTTTTTCCGAATTAGCTTTTGGTTGCGGATGTAAATCCAAAAGCTTTTGGTGGACATCTTATTGACATGTTGGGTTATTTTACTGGTTTAGTGGAGCTTTTAGGAAGGAAAATACCAACGAAAGTATATGTAGCTAAGAAAGGAAGAGATATTATTGGTTGGCGTGATTTAGGTAAAATGGGTATCATGTTGAAACCTGGAAGCGATACACCCATAATTCTTGGTGATATTCCTATTGCTTCAATAGATGTTTGCAATGACTCTTTAAATTCAAATGATTTAGATTCTATTTTAAAGAAATATAAGGACATTTTTGAGGATAGAATTGGTTGTGTGAAGGGTGTTGAGCATGAAATTAAATTAAAGAAAGATGCATCACCTGTGATACACACGATCAGAAATGTACCATTGAGCGTGAGACAAGAGTTGAAGGAACATTTGGATAGTTTGTGTAAAGATGGAGTAATTAAACCTACAAACTCATCAGAGTGGGTTTTAGCCGTCATTTTGGCTAAAAGGAAAAATGGAAAGTTGCGCATGTGTGCTGATTTGCGCTCACTGAATAAGAACATTTTGGTGGATTGCCACCCATTGTCTCTTATTCAGGAGATGCTGATGGCTATAGGTGATTCAACACATTTTTCGCTTATTGACTTAAAGTCAGCCTATCATCAGGTTGTTTTGTCAGATAAGTCACAGGATCTTACTACGTTTGTAACTCCCTTTGGTGCCTTCAAATATATGAGACTCCCATTTGGATTAGCTTCTGCAGCTAGTGTATTTCAGATGCTAATGGACTCATTGTTTGGAGACATCAAAGGGGTGCAGGCGTTTCAAGATGACATTCTCATATTTGGGAAAGGAGTAGATGAACATAATAAAATTCTGGACAAAGTATTAGGCATCTTGAGTAAAAGAGGGATGACTGTATCTAAAGATAAGTGCAATTTTTTAGTCGCAGAATTGGAATATTTAGGGCACTCAATTACTAAAGAAGGAATTAAACCAAAACAGAATCTTATCGATTCAATTATGCATGCACCAACACCTGTTGATAAGGACTCACTAAGATCCTTTTTAGGACTTAGTGAGTACTATGCACGCTTTGTGCATGGTTATGCATTCGTGGTTGAACCACTCAGATGTTTGACCAGAAAGAATGAGAAATTTGTTTGGCCATTTGTTCATGAAGACGCATTTAACACCTTGGCTGCTAGGTGTTTTTTCCTCCTGTGCTGACTTTTGATCATTGCCATTGCTCATGACGAGCTCAGCTCGTCACCAGCACAGCTCAACCGTGCATCATGACGAGCTGAGCTCGTCATGAGCATGGAAGGGGTTAAAAAAGTAAAAGAGATGATTAAGAATGCTCCAGCTTTAAAACCATATTCTTGTGGAGTCAAGTGTATTGTCACTGTAGATGCAAGCTCTGTAGGTCTGGGCGGTGTTTTAACACAGATTGTGAAAGGAAAAGAGAATACAATTGCTTTTATTTCAAGAGCATTAAGCAAAGCTGAATCTAATTGTAGCACAATAGAGCGAGAAGCATTAGCTTGCTCATGGGCTGTCGAAAAGTTCAGGAGTTACTTATGGGGTAGTCGTTTTGATCTTTTGACAGATCATAAACCACTTTTATTTTTGAGGAACGGAAATGGAACTGGTCAAGCTACTTCGAGATTAGTCAGAATTATTTCAAAATTGCAGGAATATAATTTTGATGTAAAACATATATCTGGTGGAGCAAACTTTAGGGCGGATTGTTTATCAAGGATTCCGCTTGATAATGGAATTGAAAAATCAGATATCAATGACTATGAATGTGTGGTTGTTTCAGCTATAGATGCTTGTGATAATGCCTTGGGATGTTTTACTGAAATTGATTGGTTGGATGGTTACAAGAATGATGAAACTCTTAATAAGGTAAAAGAATTTATCAGAAATGCATGGCCTCCTTTAAGAAATCTTAGAAAGGATTTGGTACCTTTTCAACAAGTTTCATCAGAATTAAGTCTGGAAAATGAAATTATCACTAGATGTGGTCTTTTTGTACCGCCAAGATCAATGATTGAAGGTCTTGTAAATAGAGCACATTCAGGACATCCTGGTATGTCTGGTACAAAGAAAATATTAAGAAAATATTATTGGTGGCCAAGTATGGATTCCTATGTAGATCAATTTGTTAACCAATGTCCAGAATGCCTTTTATCTGACAAGCATTGGAAGAGTGAAAAAACTGCTACTTCAACTAATTTATTGCCAGATCAAGCATGGGAAAAATTGGCAATATATTTTTCTGGTCCATATAATATCTTGGGGGAAGATATGAAATATTTGATAGTTTTGACTGACTATTATTCGAAATGGGTTTCTTATGCTTTTGTGAAATTTCCTAGTACAGAAGTTGTAATAGATTTTTTAGAATTTTTTTTTGTGTTGAAGGGTTTCCCAAAAAATTGGTGTCAGATAATGGAACACATTTTGTTTCTAAAAGAATGATTGATTTTTTAAGTAAGCATGATATTAAACATGAAAAAAGTCCTTTGTATTTTCCAGCTGCAAATGGACTAGTCGAGAGGGCTAACAAATTGTTCGAGGAGGGAATACAAACAGCTTTATCATCAGGCATTGATGTAAAAAAATATATAAAAGAAAAAGTTTGGAGTTATTTAAATACTCCACATTCAATAACTGGTTTTACACCCTTTTTCTTAATGAAGGGTAGGGATGCCAATGATTTAATCAAACCTGTTTTTGAAAACGGTTTGTCTACTTTAAAAAAGATGGAAAGGCAAACTTCTTCGGGATCTGTTGATGAATGTGTTAGAGAAAATTTTGAAAAAATTTACAAATTAAGAAATAGGATTATTCCTCAAAGTAACTGTGTGTATGAAACTGGAGATTGGGTAATTATTAGAAAACCTAAAAAAGTTATAAAAGGAGAATCTAAGTATTCTTTGCCTCAACAGGTCGTTAGAGTTTCTAATTCATCAGTAATGATTAAAAACAAAGGGTGGTGGAACAAAAGTGCAATTATAAAGATAGAACCATTTCAAAAAGACATTATTTTAAAGAAAGTGGTTGGAAAAGGTTCTTTGGATAATTCTTCTTTTTTGTGTTATAAAGACATAATGAATGAGGAACAACCAGTACAAAATTCAGATGTTGTTGAGTCCAGTTTTCAATCTTGTAACAGTTTTGAGAAGGGTGAGAACAGTAATTCAGTTTTAAATGAAAATTTGGATTTTACTAATGATATTGTGGAAAATAGTGATTTACCTAATGAATCAGTAAATGGAGATTCTGTAAGTTTGAGAGAAGATACTAATGTTTTCTCCAATTCTAGATCAAATCTGAATCTTACAGATGGAAATAGAAATATTGTTATTCCTGCAAAGTTTAAGGATTATTGTTTGTATTAATGTATATACATGTTTATTTTTGTTTTATTTCTTTTTTTTATGGAAGGGAGATGTTGTATCTGTTGCTTTAATTACTTTGCCATTCTTCCCTGACATACTAAGTGTTCTGTATTTTATTACTGATGCGTGCTGTCGTGTCATTATGTTCTGATTACTGGACACGACAGCATCGCTTTCTGTTGTCTCTTCTTGTGGGTTTTAATATTCTGATTTCATCTTGTGAATAAACCCTAATTTTACCAACTCTAACTTATTATATTGTCGTGATCACAACAGTTAGCCTTAGGAACTAGTACAGTGAACCACGTGTTGGAGGGCAAAAAAAATTCGATGGAATTAATCTATCCGAGTCGAGTAATTATGTAAATGCAAACTAAATGGAATACGTTTGAAAAATGATATGAAATTAATTTTAAAAATGAACAATGAATTCATCAGAGGTGCCCACGAAATCATCTTTTTATCACAGGCACACAAATATACTTAACCAACAAATTATTTTGATGTGTGTATTTTTAAAACAACTGTTAACATAGCCCAGATCTTCACAAGTCTGCGTACATTTGGTACTATGGGGCCTGAGTAGTGGCTCAATAACTGTTGCATGAACTGTGCCAGCCAGCGACATCTTTTGTTTGTTGTTGTTGCAGAAGATCTGGCATCTAACTATGAAAAGGGCCATGTCTAGAAGTCCCATATCTCTCTGTTCTCCATCTATGCCACAGTGGAGATTTTTCGTGGAACAGAAGCACTTCAGACTTTTTATTTTCACAATTACAATGAAGATGATGCTATTCTGCTTATTTATTTTTCTCGGAGAAATACAAACCAAATTTGCAAAAACTATTTCGTTTTGGCCACGTTTTTACAGAGCAATGAAATAGGAGAGGGAAATTAAATAATATTCCTTCACATAAATACGAAAAGATGGAAGTCTTTTTAATACCTATAAGTGCATGGTTCTAAGAGCGTTGTGGGCAACTGTCTGCCTACTAGGACTGCATTGTGGTCTCTGTCTGCATTTTAAAGTTGCCACTTTCATTAGAGAAAAATGCCAGCAATTTGTTAATGTATTTTTGGGAGATTCTCTTAGAGCCAGGAGTGTATACTTAAATAAGAACAAGTGTACAATCATCTGTAATTGTTTTTTTTACAATAAAACACAATCTGCCTCCGTTTGATTTAGAAACAATCTAGATATTTGAAAGTAATTTCTTTTTGGATTTGCTGTTTTAAGCTTATATTTAATGAGGGATCAAAGTCTGGCGTTTGCTGATTTTTCACTTTTGCCAAGCTATAAAAATACAAGCTCTGTCGATGAAACACTGACTAGGTGGAAATCTATCCTCTGCTTTGAGAACCTTGTTAGCTCTATCTTTGAGCTGTGATCCCTGATCTATTAATGCTCTCTTGTTTGTCTGCCAGGTCAGCCAGTGGACCAGACTTTGTGAGATCAGCATCCCAAAGGCAGTGGAGCACTATCTCAAGGAAGAATCCGCCATTCCTCTGGAAATATTGAAGCTCGAGAAGAAACTGGGAGAACCTGTCCGCGTGCACAATGATGACAAAATACGTCGTCAGAAACTTAAGCAGCAGGAGAAGAGTGGGACTACCGGGGCACAAAGTGTGGGATCGAAAGGCGAAGCACAAGGTGACAACCAGGACCTTTTTGGTGCCAGCCTGGAGCTGAGTGCTGCCCTCTCAAAACTAACAAACCAGGAAGCACCCCTGGAGTCCAGCAGGGAGCCTTCCCACATCAGGAAAGCAAAATTGTCTGATCTCCCACGACTGGAACACGTGTTTGCCGAAGGGCTGTATTTCACACTCACTGATGTTGTCCTCTTACCCTGTATTCATCATTTCTTGGTAAGATTTCTTCATGGATGTTTTTCGAGCGATGCATGCTTTGATGTTCGGTTGACTGATTGCTCTAGTAATGTAATATAAAAAATATTAATTTGGAAACTAAGGTTTTAAACTCAGTGAAACAGAAGTGTCCTGCAAAGATTTGTATTGTTCACATACTATATCACACGGGATGCTATAGGCTCAAACTAAGGGATATGTTTGGGGTTTGAAAGATTGGGAGCCTCGTACGAAATCAGCGGCACTCCTTCTGCGCCGAATCTGCAGCTACCCTGAGACTTGGGAACCACTAGATTTCTGATAGCAGGGCCTGAGCTGGATCTGCTTTTGGAACCCTGACCTAGCAGCCGATCCACCAAAAGAAAAAGTATGGAGAAAGACAATGGGTCTGGCCTTTATAACGCAAGCGTCAAGTTGTTGGCTTTGCCAAGGTTTGTCTGCTAAGTATTGTTTAAAAAAAAAAAAGAAAAGAAAAATCTAAATATTGGAGGAAGAGCAAACCAATAGCGTAAGGTATCTCACAACTGAACATTAAATTCAATGTTTTCAATCTATATAAAAAGCATAGTTTATTTTTCATATACTTTTCACTTCGGAAACTCTGAACCAAGTTTTCAAAAATAAGGACGTTTCCGAATGTAAAGAGAAATGCTTGCCATTGCCTAATTTACAGTCTGCAAGAGTAAGCCATTTTTAGTCTGGTGTAGTAGGCCAGGGAGTGGAGTTGTGGTCTTCCAGAAGTGTCATGCTAAGTACACCTACTGTCTCAGACGCTAGTTGAGTGAACGCATCAGATGACCCTTCCCCTAATTTATGCATTATGTGGAATGCAGGAGCTAAATCGAAAACAACTGTTAAAGTCTGCACTTCAGCCATACCCTGCAAAATTATCCTTGTTGCTGTGCTTTTACAGATAATGTTGTGCTGATGAACAGCACAGGGGGAGGAGGTATTTTGAGGGTGGAAAGCACCAAATGCAGGAGAGAGCTAGAAAGCACATTCAACACACAGTGTTGAATGAAATAAAAAAGTAGTTCCCTAAATAGGAGCAGTGGGAGGATGCAAGTCAGCCGATCAAAAGGATCAAAAAGAGGCTCTGCTCCAGGGTAGGAACAAACACAACAAAAGTAGGGCAGGCCATCGAATAGGAATCAAGCAAATAAGAGTGAGAATAAAGCCAACCAATGCTTAGAAGTGGGCAGGCTGTAAACTCACTGTATATTTACAATAGGTCGTTCACAATCCGATAGCTTTCGCTGTATTGAAGGCTAGATCGAACAATGATCAGTGGCCCTGCTACGCAGAGAAAAAAGTCCCATTGTACCAGGGTCATTGACTTTGTATCTTAAAAACAGTCCTTGCTTTAGGGTTTTCTTTGTGATGTTTATTAAAAAGTGCTGTTGGCCACTTTGACATTGCAGCTGGCATTGCAGTATTGCACCCTGAGAGAAGCCCTTTCAAAAATTGATCCCCCTCGCAAGCCGGTGGTGATCTCTAGATTGGATGAGCACTCCTCTGTCGGTGGGCTCAAACGCTTGTCCCCCGTCCAACCTAAAATGTCCACCTGCTGCTTGAGAAAAAACATATTAGAAATGTATACGTTTATGAATGTCCAGTTGAGCCTTCCTGGTTACATCCATTGGCAAAGTTTATGCATGTTTCCAAGTGTTATGCAACCTGATTGTTGTACAATACAACATTTGTTATTTACTTGCCCCTTACCCACATCTCTCCTACAGTCTTACTAACCTCCACCATATAACAAATTGTATTCAGTTTCCTATAACTTTGTTAGTATACATAGGCATACATAGAGAGGTGGTGCCCCCACATTATGTAGCATTATATGAAGCTAGAAATTCATGACTACTAATATCTAAAGAAATACCCTTAATGCATCTGTCCACTCTATTCCCAGAAGTCTCTGTTTGTAAAACCAACCTGCTTGCTACAGCTGGTACCTTGAGGACAGAAATCAGGACTAAAAAAACTAAATATTTGCCTTAAAACACAAAGTGTACTCAACTTCCTACCTCTAATTCCCCCGCTTTCCCCTCACTCCCATTCCTGGGCTCCTCCACCGAGATAGAAACAGCTTTGGGGTCTTTGCTTCTCCCATCGCTTCGCTTTATGCTGAGGTTCCATGTGAAGAAGCCCACTCAATATCAAATAAACCCATTTCAAAAAACTTTGGCTAGGCCTAGTGTGTACACGGTGCTGGTACTGAACTGCTGGGGAACAGATTCCATCAAATTATTTATTGAAGCGTTGAATGTTGTGTGTCAGTTTCTCTAATGCTATTGTAGGGCACAGGTGATGCAACCATAGTGTTGCTGCTGGTGTCTCATGTTATTTCCAGAACAGAGTAATCAGATTCTTAGCTGTTCCCAACAAGTGGTGTCTGAGAGTCCTACTTGCTGTTCCTTTCCATTTGTTGTGACCAACTTGTAGGTATAATAGGAGAACAGCTGGATCTCTAGTAACTACGGCCCCTGTGACTGCGTTTATATGAGTGAGCACCTCCTTCCAGGGGGTCCAAATAGCCTCACAGCTCCGCCATATGTGTATGAAAGTACCCCTCTCCGTACCAAATGTCAAACATGTCGGATGTTGTGGGATACATATGATTTCATGTATTCAAGTTTGGGTACCATCTCGTCAGAAGTTTATGATCTGCTTCTCTGTGGTGAACAATCCTAAAGATTTTATGTATGTTGCTCCATATACTCCCTCAGCCTGTTTTGCTAATGTCTCTTGTCAACTCTGACTCCCATTTGTCTTGGTATTTTCATCACTTCACTGTCCCTCCTTCTTTAATCATGTTACTGATTTTGCTATTGGGCCCTTCATTGTTATATACCCCACCAAACCTTTCTCAAAAGGAGTAATGGTATGGTTGTGGCATCACATATTTTCTGATACATGGACCAGTTCTAATTTCTGTGTATAACATTTTGTCCATTTCTGATACTTGAAACCATGTTTACATTCTGAGAAGGAATTCACCGGTCCCTAATCATCACGCATTCACCTTCTTTCCATTTGATGAACAGCTTCGTGTCCATGCCCGGGTATTTAGCTGGGTTTTTGTGGATGAGGGTATATGGAGCCAGTGCAGGTGACAAGCTGCCCTGTATTCCCATCTTGTCCCCTATCAGTAATTGAGTTTTTGTAACCTTTATTCTGGTGCACAGATTTAATAGCCTGCTTGATCTCTTACCTTATGATAGGCCATCTACTCCATCCATTCCAGAGGCTTGGAGGCAGTGTTCCAAGGAAATACTCAACGTCCTCCCTATGTTCTTGCTTTGCTGTTTATTGCTCCAGGAAGAAATTGTGAAAAAGGGTACCTTTGCCACTTATTTCTCCCTTACATCTTGGGTTTTCAGCAGTGTTATATGTTCTTTCATTCTTTTAACTCTCAATCTACTCCTAGTTATTGGCCTCTTCATAAAACATTTGCTTAAGGTGTGGGAGATTTGTCTCTGCGTTGCTGGTTTGCTAGACCCGCAGTTATCCCTGTAATTGAGTCATTTCCCTCCTTTAGTTCTGCTGGGGCTTTGTGTATGCTGTGGTTCAACATTTTCTAACTCCTGCAGGAGGTTATTTTCTAGTATCTGTGCCTCAGTGCATTTTTGCCACCATGAATGTTGTTTTAAATACATCCCAGTGGGTATGCAGTGAAGCATCTTTTGGGTCATTCTCTGCACTTATATCAGTCACTAATCCCCTATACCGGCACAGCCTTGTTTGTCAGGTCTCTCGCTATATGTAGTTATTTACATTTATTCCGTGATTTAAAAGTAGGGCCCTGCTCCAGTTCCATTTCTACTTGTGGTGATCAGAGATTGTTCCCCCATTTGTGCACCCTGCATTCTGCCAAGTAAGACTTTAGAGATAAAAAAATGTCCATTCTAGTATGAGATTTATGAATGTGGTAGAACAGAGATTGGTCCTTTTACCCCAGATGAAGAAATATCCAGCTGTTAACTAGCCCCAATACCTCAAACTGAGTTTTTCTTTGTTTTGTCCTGGCCTTCATTATCTAAGAGTGATGTGCGGTTCTATCAACTGTAGGATCCCACACTAGAAAAACCCCACTCCCCCCAGATATAATGCGGCCTTCCACTGTTCCCACCCAGTCTCTCACAACGTTTTCTGAAAACAATTCTTGTTGGGTGTTCGGAGCGTAACATTTGAGTAAAGTATATTTCATCTTTATATCACCACCCCTATCCCATGTGCACCTCCCCTCTGCATCCCGAATGGTGTTGAGTGCTGGTATATCGAGGTCTTGCTTGCATAAGATGACCACTCCTGCTGTTTTTGTTTTGTATGATACCCAGATTTGGACTGGCTTTATTTCACATTCTGAATTGGTCCCTTTCTCAGCAAGTGGGTTTCTTGTATGGATATGATATTAGCTTCTTGTTTCCGAACATAACTCTAAACCATGGATCTCTTATTTGGGGAATTAAGGTCCCTAACATTCAGGGTAACTAGCTTGAATGTTGCGTGTAACTTGTTTGCAGAGTTGTACCTTTAGCCCTGGAGCCCTAACCAATAACCTGATTCCCTAATAACTATTAACATAACGTTAGCGCTCTGAAAGATTGTACATAGGCCTGACAAGCTCCTATCCTCCATTCTAAGTGGAAAGGCCTCTTTGTCTTCTTGATGCTTGTGTACTACTTCAGCGCCAACAGGAGTGGAGCGTAAATGTGTAGTGTAGAAATGTGTCTTCAAAACTAATGCAAGCACACCAAAGTGTATTCTATCCATCAAAGAAGACTTCTTTTATTCCAGAAGCAATGCCATAGCATGAGATGTGGAGATCCAGGACACGATTATAGGATACAGTTCCTACAGCACACACTACTACACATAGACCTCTGAACGCATTTCCATTTAACATCGACTCGTGGACTCCTATTATACAGGGATACTCTAGATATTCCTAGAGCCTTCCACTTTTTAGTCGTGGCAGCTTAAATAAATTGAAGCCCTGATTAAGTCATTGGGTTACTCCCTCTGAACTGGTGTGCGCTAATATTTCTCGGGTCTTTCTAACTTGTGATAGAAATCTATTTTTCCTTCTTTGTCATGTACACTGCTCCAGGGCCCGGCTGTATTACTTACTACCACAGGAGCAATAAGTACATTGAGTAAAAGCCTCTGAGCGTGGGTGGTCTTATGCAGTGTAGCCCTGCGTATCTCTACTTTAAACCCAACCTGGAGGGTTTGTGTCAGCTTAAAGTTTTGCATAGGAAGATCCTGATTGAGTGATTATCAAAACCTTGCACAAACTGTATTTTCTATTCCTATTTACTTCATGTCTCTTCCTATGTCTGCACTCATTTTGTGTGTCTCAACATCTCATGGATGCATTCTGTCTTACCCAACTTGTAAAATTATTTTCTGCTTCTGGTTCCTCATTGTCCGTTTTTCTCAAGCCCAAGAGTCCCTTCGAGACTTTTCTGAGTTTTGACATGTGCATTGAGGACCCTCTGGCATGGTCCATCTGTATCGAGTTAGTGTTTTCGAGAGTTCCTGGTTCACCTGCTTGTATTCCCTTTTCTTCTGCATGGTTGCTGCTGCTAAATTTTGATAGAGAGCAACTTCGTTTTAGCTGAAGTCTATGTTTTTTCAATTTGCGTGCAGCAGTCATGATCTTCTCCTTTAGAGGGAAGTTGGAAAATTTCACCTCCACATCTCGATGTCTGCCTGTCTGTCTTTTTTTTTCTACCATATTTTATTCGCATTTCTCAAAATACCATATAAACCAATAATGATCACGTATTTACAATGTCATGTAACACGTGTTACATGACATTGTAAATACCACCCGTCAAAGAGCCGCTCAGTCCCCAGGCGTATCATGCATCCTCGTGGCTCACAACATCACCCCACCTTAACTGGTATCATAGTCAGCATCATTGGTCCAGCAACCGTTAGCCATAATAGTGCACTCTACACCTCCACATTCATTCCAATCAGAACAACATACAGTTGAATCCCCACCCCCTCCCCCATGCTCGGTCCTGTCATCCAGCGGTTTTGCATACCTAGAGAAGGATGCTAATGGGCCTCTGGCCATACCCTTAATACCTGAAGTAAGCAGCTAAAACGGTACCCCAGAGGCAGACCTGTGTTCTCACTCTTCAGGTAATGTCTCTGCCGTGCTAGCGCCCCTCACCCGTTCCATCTCTCTAGGTTTGTCCTTGCCTGCGTTTTGTAGCCTTTCTACTCTGTGGACAAGCTCAGTTCCAATCGGGGAGTCAGCATCAGCCTTTAATATGCCTCTGAACAGTTCCAGGATGCAGTCCATCATGATATTTCCCAGGGTTGCCTCTTTCAGATTTCTAATGCGAATGATTTCATGTCTTAACCTTTTCTCTGGGTCTTCGCATTTTGTTATAAACTATTTGGTTTGTGGTTCTAAGTGATAAACAGTGGTCGTGGCCAGATGTTCAGAGTCGGTTATGCCCTTAATATTCTGTTTGGCTTGTTCGAATCTTTAGTCTGTGTTGCGTAGAGCCCTTTCAACCACTGCCACTTCCTCATCAATGTCCAATCTTGGTTTCCCAAGGCTGTCACACAGTGTCTTCTTTAAGTGTCTTCTAATCTCTGCAGGACATGCCCTTAAATTATCACTGTGAGCACGCCATTTCAATTGGGTTGTTCTGGGAAGAGTCTTCTCCCTCAGTTGGCATACAGAAGAATTCAGAGATTAGGGTTGGCTGCTGTGTCTTAGAGTGACAAGGCATGTACCAACAATGAAGGCGGGCTTTTTGAACCACCGCTTGTATTTTCAGGTCACTGATGCAACTGTTAATGATAGTTCCCCAAGACTCTTTTTGATCTATGGTTGCCTTGTGGCCCCATTCCCAGGTCAAGTGTCTGTCTTATAACAATAGGCGCACTTCGGGTTTATGTATTATGCAATATTATCATAAAATTGTGTGAAATTTCACATAATAATGCAGAATACATCTTGCACTCAAAAACGTACTCAAGCTATCCTTTTGGGTAAACATTCAACTTGAAAATTAAATTTCAAGTTGATTTCCAGTTGCTCACAACAAAACGCTGACACCGATTTGGGTTTGTAGTTTTGCGCTCAAGAACTAAGCGAGCAGTCCGCACAGGTGAAAAATCTGCCTGAAATGTTTCTTGACCGCCCATGTTAAAGGAATTGCCGCTTGTGTTAAAAACACTATTGTTTGTTTTGAGATTTCTAGTTTCACGCTCAAAAAATATAGTCCGTTCGGGTAAAAATACTCCACCTGAAATACTTCTTATGTTAAAAAATTACCCAAACAGTACATCTCGTGTTAAACAGAAATTTTAAAAAAAATTCTCCCCAGAATTACGCATGGTCACGTAATGGCATAATTTCAGTAATTTTGCAAATATTTTGCTTCTTGAAATTACCAACATGAGGCCAATTACTCCTGTGTCATTAGAATTTTTTCCAGGCTTACTTATGAACTCATCCAAGGACAATCATTGCTTCGTAGGGCTTAGTGACATGTCTCACCACATGGGATCATTCATTCATGCAGTGTGTAGTCTATAAAATCCCTGTGAGATTCAGCAGGCCCTTTGCGAGATGTGGAGGATTGGTAATTCTAGGAGCCTTTTGAGCTTTAGGAGATGCCTAGCTACGCCATTGGGGGCCTACTCTTGGTCCGCTGCACCTGCAGCACCATCTTGTTCCCATCTCCCTGGTAAGATGCTCAGCCCAACTCTGTTGTTGCACCACCCGCCTGACCTACAATGGGGCCACAGGCCCTAGATGCATCTTTGTCTCTTTTGGCCACCCCACGGCTACCTTGCAGCTTCCTCCTTTGGGGATGTAATGACACTTGTTCAGTCGGGCCCTGGCTGCTCCAACTCGGCCAGCAGGTCCTTCCGAGCATCCTTTCAGCACTGCACTGTTTCCTGCCTCATCACGGCTCCTGAAGCGAGCCAGATCCTCATGGGGCGCTGAGTGCACAGAGCTCTGCCCTGAACCATCTTGGCTTCTCCCCAGCCTCTGTGTTTCTCTGTGTAGTTCCTGTTACTACCAACACCAGGCTAGGCCCTGTAGAAAAACACTTTGCCCCTCATCCTCGCCCAGGACCTGTGAAATGACCATGGCAGCCTCTCCCTGAGAACAACTTAAGAGATTTGCCTTGTGAATCACCATCTTCTGTTTAAAGGGTACAAGTGATGGCAGTAAACTGATCTTTTCTGACCGCTCCTAGCTCCCCCTGCCCCTGGCACCCCTACCTCAGCTTGTGATTTCTGCAAAGGTTGTTAGGGTGCATACACCGGACAGAACAGCAACGATTATTTATTCACCACAGTCATTGAGCATTAAAAGGGCTGATTGATGGATCAGGCTTTTTTATGGACCTTTAAAGTTGAGACTCCTGAACACAAACTCATTTACACCCCGAAAATTCACATTAGAAAATCCACAATAAAAAAAAACACGAGACAAGGTTCAAAATGTAAACCATGAAGGTTTATTTACATCTTAAGAACCATTACAGGAGTCGAAAAGTCAATGGTTTGTCAATATGTAAATCAGCAATGTCGGAGGAAGGTGAGCGCTAATCTATATCAACAGCCTGAACTACGTACGGTGTAGCACGAGGCAAATAAGTCATTAACATTTGACATAAGGACGGCTCAGTTAAGTGGGAGAGAAAGAACACGAAAAATAGTCTAACTAGAAATCAGTAAACATGGTCAGGAGCAACCGGCTCTCTACGAACAAACACGTTTCCGACATTGAATTTTACAAATTAACTCAGCAGCCCAAACATGTAACTCCAAACAACACAAATGTGACACACTTCAATCTTTTGGTTGACAATAAGTGCGCGATGGTAATTCATTTATGGTAAAAACTAGTGCTTAATTTGAGCCGGTGGTTTCAGGTGCTCAGCTCCAGCACTTAATCATCAACAGCAGTTCTTTTCATGGGCACGTTAACAGGAGAAATGGGCTGGTGCAAGCTGCCTCCTGAATAGAGCCCCAGCACTTATTTTTTTTTTTTTACAAATTAACCACTGGGTAAAACTTGCTTGTAGCATAAATGAATGACAAATAAAGGAACTGCTAAGAATAACAATGGACCATTATGTACTTCTGCTCTTCTCACCACTAAAATGAAGTATAGTCTAAGGAGATTGGATCTCCTCCTCCATGTTGACATAAACAAAGATCTCTGGGTGATCATGGACTCCAAATGTGCAATCAAATGACTAGTCAAACATTGCCTTAATCTTGGGAACATTGCAATGGATTTCTTTCTACCTTGGCTACCCCAATAAAATTCAAGCCTCGCCAGCCCTAGTGTTATGTCTAGAATCTAAATGGGGCTTACAAAGCACTTAATACAAAAAAACTCCAACAAATCTGGAATGCCGGTGCCTCACAAGTTCTATGTCAGAAATAATGCGACCCATTACCCCTGCCCTCCACTGGCTACCTGCAGTAAGAAGAATAGCCTTCAAAAGCAGTCTGCAACCCCCAGAGCAATCCACAGTATTAAACCAATGTTTCTGCAATCCAAATTCAAACTCTAGATCCAAGCAAGAAACTTAACCCAAGAATGACGCCAAACGAATCATCCCTTCTTTCAGAAGAAGCTATGGAACAGTCTGCGCAAAAAAATTAAGGATGATGAGCAATCACCCATAACTCAGAAACATTATGTTAACTTATACTCTAGAAGACTACATATGATCGATCTGTCAAATGGATCAACCTGCTGCAAGATGGTTCAGAAAACTGTGGAAGTGCTCCTAATACTTTTCCACAACATTGCATTGCCAAAAAAGATGTTCTTAATGATAGTTTATACGTGCACCATCAAAAGCAGCTGTGCCTGTCTCTTAAGAGTTTCCAACACTTATGCATTGTTGAATCCCTAAAGAGCATTTCTACCCTGCTTCCAAACCTCACTCACGCACCAACACATAGGCCAATCTACAACCAGCACACTGCAATCAAACATTTGAAGGACGCCGTGGAAGCTAATGACATTGGAACACTTCGGTGACCTGATCAGGGCCACAAAGTGCCATATTAATTTTACATACAGAGTAGCTGTTTACTCAGCTGTTGAGAAAGTCCTTAATAAATAGAATACAACCAATCTATAACTGCCGAATTCAGTATCTTCTTAGGTTTTATATTATGGTGTTATTGTTCCCTCTATTAAAGCTTCTTTATAGAATTTGTATGCTTTTATAAACAATAAATGTGTTCATGGTGTTGAACCTCTGTATTCCATGGGAAATGTTTTTTGTAAATGCCATGCTTTTGGTATGATACTTTGGCTACACTCTGTGTGCAGAGCAGGGTCTGATTCCATGTTGTATGTGCAGAATGCTCATACACTGGCTTTTCGGCTTGTCCTCTGAATACTACATACAAATTACAGCCTGCAAATTGTGTTTATTGCACTCCAGGCATTGACTTTGATCATGCACTCTGCATGATACATACACAGCATGGCTTTTGGCCATGTCTTGTGTGCAGCTTGCATACAAACTGCAGTCTAAGCCCTGCATGTACTGAGCATAGGATATGACTTGCTTCAGTACTTTGTGCACAGCACAACATTTAGCACTTGAAGTTTGCCTGCGCACACTGGCTAGCGTAGACAAAATATCCAGGTCATAACCATAATAACAGGCTGATAGCATTGAATTCATGCCTGACCCCCCACCCATGACCCCTCCCTTCGCGTGAACTGACCCACTGCCTCCCAACATGGTTTTGAACTAGGTCTGTATGGAGAATGCAGGGTTATTGGTAGACCATCTGGGAAGGTAAATAGTGGCTTGTAGGGGATGTGTTGAGCTGATTGCTGATGTACTTGCTTTACCCAATCAGCACGGAGGGTATGAACTAAACTACCTGAGGCAACAACATCTGTGACTGGAGCACTGTGTTCTCAGCGAGTATGTGTAGAGTTCCTACTTAGAGTGTTAGACTTATGTTAGTGTTTAGAGTTCTATTATTCACTTGATGTTCTTACCTGTACACGCGCATCTCTTGAAGAATGTTTATCTTCAAGAGATGCATTTCTCGTGGCATCTCTCACCAGCAGTTTCCAACTGTGGGTCACTGGTCATATACAGTTGGAGGTTGCTGTGTGAGGACGTGCTCCTGTAGATACGCTGTTAGCTTGGAATAAAACCTTCTTTTCCAACCACTACGCCTCCTGCCTGTTCCTGCTTGTCAGCGATCCACTTAACCTCACATTTGGCGACGAGGGACTCTTTTTAACAAAATACAGCATATCACCAACTTTGCACGATCTGAACCAAACTCACCATTCGCTTCAAGGCTATTCTGAATCTTCATCCTCTTAAAAATCTGCCTCAAATCGACAACTCCTACAAGAAACCGGATATTTTATTCCTTTTTCTCGACTTTCTCAGGCTCATCTGCGTTTCCTTTATGACGTGAGCGAGATCGTAATCTCGTCTCGAGCATACGTCATCACACGCATGCGTGCAGTAACGTAGCTACGCTTGGAGGCCATTTTGGATTTACAGAGTCAGGGTTACCATGGTTACCATTTACCGATCGGAAGGATCGGAAAGAAAATAACCGATTGCATGTTTACAGAGCCTTAACGGTGAGCGGTTTTAAAAGGATTTAAGTTAACTTAAAGCAGTTTACTCAATTTTTATCCCTTATTAAGGAACTTTCAAAATTTAAGTATTTTAAAGCGAAGTTCATTTTCTTAAATAAAAAAGATAGGAGTATTTTGCAGATTCTTGCTGTCTCTAGTCAAGGACTTCGTTAACTTTATTTTAAAATAAGCAGAATGGCCACAAACCAGCAAATTGTGACTTTAAATTATTTTTTACCAGTCCCTGGTAAGCCAAAAGAACCATGGAGACTTTGGTTTAAAAATTTTGAAAGCTACTTGGTTGCCATAGGAGCGGATGAGTACTCTGCAAAAAGAAAAATGGCAATTCTCTACAGTAATTTAGGCAAGGAAGGAAGACAAATTTGTAACAATTTACCTAACCCTCTTCCAGCTTCTGGTAGTGGAGATGAAATTAATGAATATTCTGCTGCAATTTTAAAGTTGAATAGAAAGTTTCTCGAACAGCCCAGTGTCATTCTTGAACGATTTAATTTTATGAAAAGATGTCAAGTACAAGATGAAACTGTAGAAGAGTTCATTTCTGCCCTAAGGAATCTTGCGGCAGAGTGCAATTTTGGGGCATACTTGGACACGGTTCTAAGAGACCAATTTGTATACAATTGCTGCCACAAAAAGATACAAGAAAGAATATTAAGTTGCAGAGACCCTTCCTTATCTGAGGTTTTAGAGATGGCTAAAGGAATTGAGAGGTCAATTGTATCCTCTAAGTGCATTACTGAAAACATTTCATCCTTTCATCAAACTGACTTGAGTGTAAATGCAGTTTATTCTAGAAATAGGCCTTTTCAGAGACCATTTCAGAGGAGGACAAATACATTTTGTTTTCGGTGTGGATCTAAAACACATTTGGGTAACAGTCCTGTGTGTCCAGCTCAAAGGAAAAAGTGTACCTTTTGTCAAAGGAATGCACATTTTCAATCTGTTTGTCGTAACAGAAAAGGTTCTCAAATTAATAATATTTCTTCCTTTACAGGTGAAGACTCTGATGTTCATATTATTGACTCTGAAATGAAAAATGCCACCATTAGTTCTGTTGACATTAGTACTTCTCAAGGATCTCAACAGAGAAGTTTAGTTAAAAAGGAAATCCTTTCTATTCACTTAGTTTCCATTTTAATGGTTGATTCCATTGGTTTAGAACGAGTGAAGGACCCTACTTGTCAGGTGATTGTTGATCACATAGCAATTGACATGATGGCAGATTCTGGTGCCCCCATGACAATTATATCTGATACTTTGTTCAATGCTCACTGGTCTTCTAAAGTTACACTTGTGATATTTGTGATATTTGTGGGGGTATTTCTATAGCGCAGCGTTCGCTCCGGAAGGAGCATCTTGGCGCTGAAATTCCTGATAGGTCAGTCCTGATGGCAATATGAGTTTAGATGGCTGCTTTGGTGTAGTCATCAGGAAGGTTAAAGATCCAAGTCTTTAGAAGTTTTCTGAAGGGTTTTTCGTGAGTCTGTATTCTCAAATTTTTGGGCAAGTTGTTCCAGGCTTTGGTGGCCAGGAAGCTTAAGGTTTTTCCACCCTTGGTCTTCAAGTTGTACCTAGCAGGGAGTATGAGGTTGTCCTGGGACGAACGGAGGGAACGACTAGGGTTGTAGTGGGGGAAGCGTCTGGTGAGATATTTTGGGCCAGATTTGTTAAAGGCTCGAAAGGCAATAATCAATATTTTAAAAAGTATTCTCCTATGGAGTGGAAGCCAATGCAAGGATTTTAGAGCTGCGGAGATAGATGATTTTCGGGGAAGCTTTAGGACCAGTCGAGCAGCTGTGTGAAGAACACTTTGAAGCTTGATGAGCATAGTCTTTTTAGTACCTGCAAGGAGACCATTACAGTAATCTAAGCGTGAGATTATAAGGGCTACGGTTACTGTTTTTCTTGCGTCCAGAGGAAGGAAGTCGAAGAACTTTTTCAGTGATTTTATTATTCCAAAGCATCGGCCAGCTACAGTCCTGGCATGCTGGTCGAATGATAGGTCAGAGTCGAAAAGGACGCCGAGATTCCTGGCTGTTGTTACAGTCTGGGGAGGTGCGACTGAATCATCAGGCCACCAGAGGGCCGGGCAGAAGGAGGTGTTCTTTCCTATAGGGAGGATCTCCGTTTTGCTGGAGTTACATTTGAGATGGTTAGGGTCCATCCATTGGAAGACCGCTGTTAAACAGTTTTTGAGGTTGAGCTCAGCCTTGGTTGAGTTAGCCTCTAGAGGTACAATGAGTTGTGTATCATCGGCAGTTCTCTGTAGACCATCTGTTCGGTTATTTTTCCCAGAGCCGGGAGGAGTGAAATCGGGCGAAGATTGGTCAGGTCCGACGGGGATTTGTTGGCCTTCTTCATGAGGGGTTTGACTATACCCTTTTTCCACAGGCGGGGGACCGATCCGGTGCGAAGCGAAGAGTTAACAATATCGTTAATGATTGGGTTAACTACATCGATGAGTTGATGCTTTTCGACACAGTAGATGAGAAGAAGCTAGATCAGAGGTGAACCAAGGGGAGTTGATTTTAGTTTTTTTATGAGTTGTGCAGAGACGTTTGGGAGGGTTCCGAGTTTTAATTTCTTGTGAAATCCAGTTATGAAAGAGGTTAGCGTCAAGTTCGACGTTACCAGATAAAGAGGGGGACTTGGATGGGAGGATAGCGTTGAGGGTAAGATTTTCTTGAACCTTTTTCCAGTTGATAGGGTTGTCACAATGAGGGTTCGTTTTATTGAGGGTTGGGGGGCGTACATTTTTGATATGGAACGGGATCAGGCTATGATCTGTCCATATTTGGGGAACAGGGGGTAAGGTAGTTAGGGGGGGGAAATTAGTGCATACACCGTCGAGGGTGTGACCTCGCGAGTGAGTAGGCAGTAGGATCCTTTGCTGGAGGTTTAATATTTTGAGGATCAGAAGAAAATTGTTGGTTTGAGAGTCAGATTTGGACTCAAGGTGTAGGTTGAAATCCCGGAGAAGGGTGAAATGTGGGTATCTGAGTAAGAAGTGTCCAAGAGAGTCACACAGTGAATCTAGGAACTCGGAGGCGCTGCCAGGTGGGCGGTAAATCAGACCTCCTGAGAAGGAGGAGGATTCATTGAGTTTAATTGAGAAACCTAGGCCTTCGGTGTCTTTTAGGGGGTCTAAATTGAACGTGTGACAAGTGAAAGTGTTTCTCAATATAATGGCAACTCCTCCGCCTCTCCCTTTCGATCTATCTTGTCTAAAAAGTGAAAAACCCTGGGGGAGGGCGATGGCTATGTCCGGATTGCTGTCATTTGTTAGCCAGGTTTCTGTTATCATGAGACAGTCAAGATCAGAGTCAAGGATGAGGTCGTGTAAGTCTTGGCTGTGCTTACACATAGAACGGGCATTAATCAGACCGCCTTTAAAGGGCGACAGGGAACCCTTGGGGGGTGGTAGGAGAGTGGGTACATGGACGGGGTCTGTGATGGAGGACCAGCGGCAATGTTTGCAGCTGAAGGAGCCGGAGAGGTTTGGTACGTCAAGTTTGCAGGAGCAATAGTCGAACCTTTGGACCTCATACCAAAGGGATATGGGGGAAAACACATTGAAATGTGGGGTTTCTTCATTACCAGTGTAACTTGTTTGGGCAGGAGTATTTATACAAAAGTTTATGTTGCCACTGATGGGAAATGCATTGTAGGGTGGCAAGACCTTGCAAAAATGGGTCTCAAACTTGTTCCTGGTTCCGAATTTCCTGTTCAGATAAATGAACAAAGTAATTTTTCCTCAATTAATTCTGTTGATGTGGGGATTGTTAACAAAATTGTTTCTGAGTTTCCAGAAGTTTTTAATGATTCTGTTGGCATGATCAAAAACTATGAACACCGTATTCGCCTTAAGCCTAATGCTGTCCCTGTGATACACAAGTTGAGGAATGTATCTCTTAGTGTGAGAGAAGACCTGAAGAAAGTGTTGTTCAAGATGGTAGATGAAAGAATAATTGAAGCTGTGGATTCATCTCTGTGGGTCAGTCCGATTGTGGTCGTGAAGAAAAAGGACTCTAGCATTCGCTTGTGTGCTGACCTTAGGTCATTAAATCAAAATATTTTTATTGACTGTTATCCCTTGCCAAGGATACAAGAGCTCCTCACTGGAATTGCAGAGTCCAAATTGTTTACTCTTTTGTATTTGAGGAGTGCATATCACCAAATCCCCCTGACCAAATGTTCAGCTGAGCTCACCACATTCATTACACCTTTTGGGGCCTTTAAATATTTAAGGCTTCCTTTTGGATTTGCGAGTGCCGCTAGTGTTTTTCAAAAATTTATGGACAGTGTTTTGTGTAATGTTAAGGGTGTCCAGGCGTATCAAGACGACGTCTTGATTCATTCAAAGAGTGTTGATGAGCATATTAGGGATTTACAAATTGTTCTGACACGCTTCAGAGATGTTGGAATTACCCTTGGTGAAAAGAAATGTAAGTTTTTTGTAGAGGAATTGGACTATTTGGGTCATTCTATTTCTACCATGGGTATTAAACCCAAACTCTCACTTACTCAAGCTATCTCAAATGTACCTGTACCAGGCATTAAGGATGTTTTGAGATCGTTTCTCGGTCTCACCGAGTATTATTCTAGATTCGTCATGAACTATCCCAATTAGTTCAACCCCTTAGGATGCTGATTAAAAAAGATATTGCATTTTTGTGGAATGCTGAAGCAGATTTAGCCTTCAATAACATTAAGAAGGTAATTGTGAATTCGCCTGCCTTATCATCCTTTACGCCAGGTCTGAAGTGTGGTATTTACGTGGATGCAAGTCAGAAAGGCCTTGGCGCCATTCTTTGTCAGTGGAATGGTTCTGTGGAACATACCATTGGTTATGCTTCTAAGTCACTTAACAGTGCTGAGTGCAATTATAGCACCATTGAAAAAGAAGCTCTTGGTTGTGCGTGGGCAGTCGAAAAGTTTAAGGTCTACATTTGGGGTTCTCATTTTTTGCTCTATACTGATCATAAGCCTTTGTTACATCTTTTGAACGGAAACGGGACTGGAAAAGCCTCTTCGAGGTTAGTAAGAATTCTTTCCAAATTACATGATTTCAACTTTAGCATTCACCCCATTGCTGGAGGTAAAAACTTGAGAGCTGATGCCCTTTCGAGGTTGCCTGTAGAGAATGCTGATGATGTGCTTGAGGATGATGTTGAGTGTGTTGTAGCCTCTTTAGAAGACTTTGTTTTTTCCCCACTCTCTATTTCTGAGGTGGATTGGTTTAAATGCTATTCTGATGATGAAGTTCTTGTGGCTGTGAAGAATTTGATAGTGTCAGGCTGGCCCAGAATACGTTCCCTTCTGCCTCTTTGAAGTCTTTTGCGCAGGTATCTGGGGATTTGACAATTATTAATGGAATTATTTTTAGGGGGGATCGATGTATTCCTCCTTTAGCTTTACGTAAGAAGTTATTTTTTGCAGCTCACCAGGGTCATTTAGGTGTCGGTGGGACCTCACGTAAGTTGAAGGAACATTTCTGGTGGCCTGCCATGGAGAGAAATGTAAATGAATGGATTGATGCTTGTAGTACTTGTTTGGTGTCGGATAAACACTGGAAGTTACAGAATTTACCACTGCACAATGTTCCCTCCCTGAAGAGTCCTGGGTCAAGTTGGCCATCGATTTTTCCTGGTCCTTTCGAGATTCTTCTACAATCTCAGCGGTACATAGTTTCTATTGTGGATTATCATTCGAAGTGGTTTGATTTTGATTTTTGTACAAACCCAGATTCTGTGTCAGCAATGCATTTCTTGAAACACGTTTTTAGGATGGAAGGTCCTCCAAAGGAAATCGTTAGTGACAATGGTTCACATTTCTGTTCTGGTGTCATGGAAGACTTTTTGAAGAAGTTTGATGTGAAACATTTAAAAGTTGCTCTTTATTCTCCCGCGTCAAATGGTTTGATTGAGCGTATGAACAGGTTTTTAAAAGAGGGCATCCAGACTGCAACTTCTTGTAGTGTGCATGTTGAGGATTTTCTAAGGGAAAAGGTTTGGGCATACCTAGTTACCCCTCATTCCACTACGGGTATATCCCCTTTCAGACTATTAAAAAAAAGGAACCCACATGGTATTGTCTGTCCCTCCTGGATTAAGGATTTGACTTCAGAAAAGACTAAATGTATAGCCTGTTCAGACAAATTAGTTGTTAAGAGTAATGTGGATAAACAACAGGCAGTGCAAAAGCGGAATTTTGATTCTAAGGTGATTTCAATTCCTGAAACGTTTACAGTAGGTGATTGGGTTATGTTCAAGACTATGGATAGAGTGAAGAAGGGTTTGTCAAAGTTTTCACTTCCAACTCAGGTCCTCAAAGTTTCCAAAGGATCTCTGTTTTTAGATAAGAGAGGGTGGCGTAACAAACGTTCCCTTGTAAAGTTAACATCTGAGCAGGCTAGGATAGTTCTTAGAACTAAGCATGGGGATGAGAGCCCCTCCTGTTCTTTTCATGATTTTCCAACTCAGCCAACTCAGCTGGAATCTCCAGTTTCTAATGATGTTACTTTACCTATTCAAGAAGCTCCAGTTTTGAATGATGTTGCTTCATCTACTCATGATGTCTTGGGTGAAGTTTCTTTTCCCTCTCAGGACCCCTTGGAAAATGTTGATCTTCATGTCCTTCCTTCTCCTCTCCCTCTTCTAATGTATCATCTAGATCTAATAGGAATTGCTCATTTCCTTCGCGTTTTAGAGATTTTTATTTAAGTTAAGTTTCCTTGTATTTTCTTCTTTTCTTTATTTTGTGGGGAGGGAGGAGATGTAGACAGTTAGAGTGTTAGACTTATGTTAGTGTTTAGAGTTCTATTATTCACTTCATGTTCTTACCTGTACACGCGCATCTCTTGAAGAATGTTTATCTTCAAGAGACGCATTTCTCGTGGCATCTCTCACCAGCAGTTTCCAACTGTGGGTCACTGGTCATATACAGTTGGAGGTTGCTGTGTGAGGACTTGCTCCTGTAGATACGCTGTTAGCTTGGAATAAAACCTTCTTTTCCAACCACTACGCCTCCTGCCTGTTCCTGCTTGTCAACGATCCACTTAACTTCACAGTATGGCGGACACAAAGGCGTACCTAGACTTGACGGTCAGTCATGGGGCACAGAGGGAAGTATAGCATAGAATTACCACCTGTGGTTTCCATTGCAAGTGAGAAGTAGTGTACGTATATATTGGGTGGCGGCCATCTTTCCAGCCCATGCATTAGGCAGAGTGACCAGCGTCAGTTAAAACTACAGCCATCTTAGAGTGGTTTTCGGCACCTTTGCACTGCATTCCATGATTAGAAGATGCATAATCCATCAGAGGCTGTAAAAGGAGGTAAAAAACAGATTTATCTGCACCTAAGAAGGCTTCTGGCAAACAAAAATAAGAAAACTTCATACAGAGGTGGGTCTTAGTTTTGAGGCATTTAGGGGCTTCTCTAACCTCGGGTCTGACTTGATTGAGACACTTCATAAAAATGAAGAGAATTAATCTGCCTTGACCTCCGAACTTGATACATTGCAAGAGACCGTAATGGCAGTAGAAGGAATTGTATCAAACTGGATATATCAATCCAAGCACTCACAAACAACAGAAATCTGGTCCAGAGCAATTACCAGAGGCTGTGATTGCTGCAAGTATTCCATCCATAGTTTTATTTGCTGCCTGTAAAAATGTTGACAATCATCTAATCGCCCAGTCAAGCCCTTGCCAGCAAATATGCTACTACTAGGGTAAAAATATGAAATTAGCTCAGTGGAAAAATAGCTGCAAAGTGAGTACAGCTAATTTAAAACAGGCAGGAGTTGTGATAGGCGTATATTTTTGGTACCGTTGACTTTTTGGAAATCTTTATTTTTGAAATCTTTATTTTTGAAATGGTGACTAGAGAACATTAACTTCTAAAACTTCGGAAGAGAAAATGTTGATTGATATAGGTAATCATTCTTTCTTCTTTACAAAAAAAGGCCTCTCTTACCAAATGTGATTGGCATATAGGAGAATGGCAGGAGAGTGAAGACTTAGACATACAGTAGAAATAAAGTGGGGGCAATTAGCTATTAAAAAATTAGAAATAAACAAAATTGGGTAGTGACGTGAAGGTCGAAATGGGAGAGGATGTCTTGTTAAAATACCTTTGCTAAAAAAAGTCAACATAACTAGGAGATACCTTAGTTCAAATAGTCAAGAATATTTTGTGATTTTTAAATGTTAACACAAAGCCAGTCAGTGTGAAGGACAGACTACTAAAAGCCATTTTTAGACCCTGCTGTCCTATAATTGTTATGTTTGTGGTATTGAATTCATTGAGAAAAATCAACATTTGGGTACATGCAAACATATTCTTTTCAACGAAGTTTCTTTTTGAAAATGTCACTACTCCTGAACAATCGAAATGCCCAGTCGGCTTCACTGGTTTCATCTACCATAAAAACCTTTGTCATTCTCCCCAAAACATCATCGAGATTCATGAGATGTAAAATCACTCAATCTCACCCTTTTCTTGCTCTAAAGGATGGCGCCGTGACAGTGTAATAGAAATGCCTACATTGAAATTATGTCCATTGTTATAAAAATAATTGCCGTTAGGTTTTGACCTTGATCTCGTCCTCCCCAAACCCTAAGATTAAATAAATCTATTCTCATATGACAAATGAAGACAATATGAATTGTGTATATGTTATTTATTAGGCAAAAACCTCAGTCAACCTTCTGTAGCTTTTGTAAAAAAAAACTCACATTGCTAATTCCATACCTGTTAAGAAGGTAATTAGACTCAAATGTTGCTCAGCAAGTGCACCTGGTTTCTTGGTCACCGGGAAGGGCTCCTTCTAATGTATATACTCAGTGTGGTGAGCTTGCCAACCACCTAGGCGGTGCCTGTCCTGAGGCTTTCTAGATGCTGCACCTGCCGCGAAGGTGGTGTGGGCTAGCAAAGGGACCAAGTGGAGTTCCAATGGGGTGAGAATAATGTGCCCCTATTTAATCAGCTCCTTGATTATGCATAGGGCTATACGCATAGTAATGGAATATCAACAGGGTGTATTTTGTTTTTCTCACTAAAATGTTAATAGCTACGTTTATGATACATGTAATAGCTTGAAATAATTGTTGTTTTGGTCCATTATATTTTACTTCCTATGACAAAAAATGTGAAACTCGTGCTCATCTTTCCTGTAGATGTATCGAATGTATTCAAACGCTGTCCACTAGGAGGCACTGTTGTGCCACAGAAAGCACCCGGAGGCGCATCTGTGTGTCTGTCAGTTAGGACTGAAGTGGATCAGTGCTGACAAATGGATGTGGTATTTGCAGCTGCACCGCTTAAGTACCACAATGGTACGACGGAGCTCTTTGTGTTCCATCAAAAATAAACACCTATCAATCACCCAGGCCAGCCCGGGGCTTTAAAGAAAGTGTCATGGAAAGCATTTCTCTTGTCTCCCAGTTGTGCCCGGGCGCATAACTGGAACTATGTAAATTATCCGCGAAGAAAACATAGAAATACACATTATACTGCGTAATGTAAAGTAAAAGTAGCAGAATAAATAAAGTGCGGCTGATTGGACTTCTTGTGAGAAGAGGTGTTCGTCAATTAACTTGAACTCTAGCTGAAATGTTGCTCAATTTTGAATAATTTGTCTAGCAGACGCTTCTAAACAGCACTATTGTATCATATTAAGAGGGACAGGGCCATTACCATAAACACAAAACCAAAGCTTAATAGTCGTCGGTAGCTCTTGCAAACGCAGCCAATCCCGCATTAAGAAACGTCTGGTCAGAGCCAATGGAAACAAGCATTAGAAATGCAATAGGTCTCGCAGCATTAGAGTTAGTGCTTTTAGAATTGTTTATGGGTTTTTTTGTAAATCTTTAGCATTTTTGTTTCCTGTAGCCAATGCTAAAGAATTAAAAAAAAAAGCCGTAAACATTTCTAAAAGCTCTAACTGAAATGCTCCGAGACCTATTGCACTGTGTGAGGGTGAGGGGTTGAGGGTGAGTGAGGGTGAGTGAGGGTGAGGGTGAGTGAGGGTGAGTGAGGGTGAGTGAGGATGAGTGAGGATGAGTGAGGATGAGTGAGGATGAGTGAGGATGAGTGAGGATGAGTGAGGATGAGTGAGGATGAGTGAGGGTGAGTGAGGGTGAGTGAGGGTGAGTGAGGGTGAGTGAGAGTGAGGGGTTGAGGGTGAGGGGTTGAGGGTGAGGGGTTGAGGGTGAGGGGTTGAGGGTGAGTGAGGGTGAGGGTGAGTGAGGATGAGTGAGAGTGAGGGTGAGTGAGGGGTTGAGGGTGAGTGAGGGGTTGAGGGTGAGTGAGGGGTTGAGGGTGAGTGAGGGTGAGTGAGGGTGAGGTGTTTTGGGTGAGTGAGGGTGAGGGGTTTTGGGTGAGTGAGGGTGAGGGGTTGAGGGTGAGTGAGGGTGAGGGTGAGTGAGGATGAGTGAGAGTGAGGGTGAGTGAGGGGTTGAGGGTGAGTGAGGGGTTGAGGGTGAGTGAGGGGTTGAGGGTGAGTGAGGGGTTGAGGGTGAGTGATGGTCAGGGTGAGTGAGGGTGAGGGGTTGAGGGTGAGTTTGAGGGGGTGAGGGTGAGTGAGGGTGAGTGAGGGGTTGAGGGCGAGTGAGGGTGAGGGTGAGTCAGCTACCAGGAGTTCTAACAGCTCTCATCAGGTTTCTACAGCTAGTTCCCCGGTTTTGTGGGCTGGGCATGAATAGTGGGCAAGAAACAGCTAATTATAGAAGGGCCGCTTTTGAATGAATTAATTAATAAACCTTTACATCCTGGCTGCTCTACATACTGCAGGTGCATTCACTCACGGTGAGGCGCTAGCCGCCGGGTAAGGTAGGAGGCGCTTTGTTCCAAAGAGTAAGGTCGGTGTTCCCGGGGGTGTGGCGGGCGCGGGATAAGCTGCTGCTGCAGCCGGCCAGGAGGGGGCGCTGCGATCTGTGGGGAGGAGGAGCCAGTGCTCGGATGGGAGGAGCTGGGATGGAGAGGGGAGGCGCGGGAGCCGGCGCTGCTGAAGGCAGAGGACTGTGATTCCAAACTCGGGAGGCAGGTCGAGCCTGCTACAATGGGGGCCACTGACCGAGAATGAGGAGACGCGAGCAGCAGGCCACCCTCTAGAGGCAAACTGGAGGCGCTCTGTGCGGCACACAGGCACCCGGGCTTCACGTGGGTGCAGCGGGACCCTCCTTACTCTGCAGCAGGACACCTACGCTTTGCAGTCGGGCACCTTCCTTTGGCAGCTGGAATCCCTTCGCTGCCCACGGGGGGGACTTTGCAGCAGGGGCAGTCTGTCATGCAGAGGGGGACCTCTTGACAGCGGGCTACAATCTGTGCAGTGCATCAAAAAGATTAGACTTTGCCGAGATTCAAACTTTGTCACTGGCAAGTCACACCAGGAAGAACTTAATTTGCCATGTTCACAAACAAAAATTAAACATCAACTCTGAAATTATAAGTTGTGTCACTAAAAACGAGCAACTCCTCTCCTATGCTACCATGAATACTTGCGTGGATAAACGGACTAATGTTGTTTCTATTTACGGTATTGCATTTTCGTGTACTCTGTACTTGGTTGTAAAAGATTAATACCATTACTTCAACTGTATGAAAGGTAACAGACCAGTAAAGAATAAAAATATAAATACTTGCTAACTATGTCATACTAACAAAATAATTAGGTTGCTATAGTTTTTTCCAGGTAAGTAAACATACACGACGTCCACTACCCACACTATTCTAGCTTCTCTCGTTACAGCCAGTCTCCGTTTCACCAAACTGATATTGCGGACGCACAACCCACCTTATAAAATAATAAGAATGGTTTCATCCTTTGGGAGTAAGGACTAAATCACTGGGACGAGGCTGGGTGCGGGGGCTGGCGTGGCTGGGTGCTGGGCCTGCCGGAGGCTGGGGGGTGGGCCTGGGCTCTGGCCGGAGGCTGGGTATGCCTGGTGCTGATGATTTACTTCCCATATAAATACTAATATATTTTGTCTGTCCTGCAAATGGTGGTAGGTGAATTAGTTAAACGTGCAGCTAGCTGCCAGACAAAAGCCAACTAGTTTGCACCATCTACTTATGTGTGGTCTGCTCAATACCAGCTTCTCGTTTTTTTTTTTTTTTTAAATTGGTTCACTCTGGCCAGGACGCCTATCACTGTTTTGCTTTATGGGTTAATCTTGCCCGTGGTCAGTCCCTGTGCCTTCAATGTGCCAGAATATTAAAGGTGTGTGCTTGGATCTAGTGACTGATTTATAGGACCGCCCGATTCTTTGGCTGCGTCCGATTGTTGCCTGGAGCAAGAATCGGACGCAGCCAAAGAAGTTTAACAAGCAGCAAGGGTGCAATGATGAGTTTGTATTGTAAAAGAGAAGCACAGAATGAAAATAAGTGTTGTTAATTTTTAATCTGTGGCTACAAGGAAACGGATGTTGGGACAGACACAAACTTAGTTTTAAAAAAAACTTTGTGTGCAGAGGAAATCACATGATAGCTCTACGCGAAAACTATTTTACATTTATAAACATTATGCGATTAGCAGTAAAAGAATAGATTACCCCAAAAAAGTGCAATTGGAACACTATTTTTGCCAGCAGAAACATTTGAGACATTAGCAATAGGACACTAATAAGGCGGGTTGAGAAATGGGGTAAGGAAAAACGAATAAAAAACACACCAAAAGCAAAGCAGTTGCTACTTTGGAACAAAAAACACTAATAATGTGGGCAGATAAATGCGATAGCGAACATTGAATGTAAAACATGGCCAAAGCAAAGCAGTTGCTTTAGCGGAGCAAAAACAACTAAAAATGCAGATTAAGAAATGCGATAGTGGAAACGGAAAGTAAAAAAAAAACGCTAAGTGTTTTATGAGGAGTCACGGAGCACTACTACTGCAATTTGACAAATGCCGTAGCGAAATCGAAAGCAAAGCTGTTGGTACAGCGGAGGAGTTGTTGCAAAACTAAACCATTGGCTCAAACGAAATTCCTAAGTCAACCAAGCTTCCCTTCAAGTCCCCATAAAAACAAGTGATGCATTCACCCACTGAGAAAACAGTAAACCGTGCCTCTTATCAGATCAGCCGGGGCTTGGCTCTGTGTACTCAGAGACCGACATGCAATTCTTCTGCAAAATTTAAGGGACATAAAAAAAACGAGGCAAATCTAAGCTGCCAGTAGGTGTTTATTGGCCATAATCAAACACACTGCTCTCTATAAACACGCATTTCTGAGAGGACGTGGGAGAAGGGAAGCTCTGAAGCGCTTAGCCACACTGCAGTCACAAAGCCAGCGAAGGACAAGCCATGGCCACCAGGCACTTTCTCCAAACATTTTTATCAGTTAACGAGGTTGAGCAGAGCAGCTATTAACGTTGAGAAGGAGCAATGAGGGGGAGGAGAAATGCGCTGGGGTCAGGCGGGGGAGGGCGGGTTTGGAATGACGAGCTCGCGAGGCGGTGTTGGCGGGGAGGGGGCGGAGCGGGGGAGAGGGTGTGTGTGAAACGAGACGGAGGGGAGAGAGGGGAGGGGGATGAGAAATGCGGCAGGCAGGCAGGGGAGGAGAGGAGGAGGGGGGAGGAGAGTAGGCATTTCTGAGAGGACGTGGGAGAAGGGAAGCTCTGAAGCGCTTAGCCACACTGCAGTCACAAAGCCAGCGAAGGACAAGCCATGGCCACCAGGCACTTTCTCCAAACATTTTTATCAGTTAACGAGGTTGAGCAGAGCAGCTATTAACGTTGAGAAGGAGCAATGAGGGGGAGGAGAAATGCGCTGGGGTCAGGCGGGGGAGGGCGGGTTTGGAATGACGAGCTCGCGAGGCGGTGTTGGCGGGGAGGGGGAGGGCGGGTTTGGAATGACGAGCTCGCGAGGCGGTGTTGGCGGGGAGGGGGCGGAGCGGGGGAGAGGGTGTGTGTGAAACGAGACGGAGGGGAGAGAGGGGAGGGGGATGAGAAATGCGGCAGGCAGGCAGGCAGGCAGGGGAGGAGAGGAGGAGGGGGGAGGAGAGTAGGCATTTCTGAGAGGACGTGGGAGAAGGGAAGCTCTGAAGCGCTTAGCCACACTGCAGTCACAAAGCCAGCGAAGGACAAGCCATGGCCACCAGGCACTTTCTCCAAACATTTTTATCAGTTAACGAGGTTGAGCAGAGCAGCTATTAACGTTGAGAAGGAGCAATGAGGGGGAGGAGAAATGCGCTGGGGTCAGGCGGGGGAGGGCGGGTTTGGAATGACGAGCTCGCGAGGCGGTGTTGGCGGGGAGGGGGCGGAGCGGGGGAGAGGGTGTGTGTGAAACGAGACGGAGGGGAGAGAGGGGGAGGAGAAATGCGGCAGGCAGGCAGGGGAGGAGAGTAGGGGGGCACGGCCTAGCGGCCGTGCAATCAAGTAGTGAGGGGGCGGAGCTGGGGGAGGCTGTGAGAGAGAGTAGGCGGCTGGGGGCATGTGCACGCGCATTTAAGCTCAATGCGCATGCGCATTGAGCTTAAATTTCGCGTGCACTGCAAGGAATCGCCACGATTCCTTGCAAGTTAGATAAAGAGTAGATGAGCCCCTATAGTCTCGCTTGCTCGATGCGCATGCGCATCGACAGGCGAGACCTAATAAAGTACGGCTACCGCCAGGTGTTCAGAAGAACAATCTAGAAGAAACCGTTGCCTGAGTCAAAGGCGGTTGTTACCCCCTCGTTGCTAAGAGACGCACGTTCCAGAGATAAAAGGTTTGCTAAAGAAACAGTACAGGTGGTGCGCGGGCATGTCATTATGGCCAAATCCAACATGCGCATTGGTCATAGTTGTGAAAAAGTCTCAGCCCATTCTTTATGCAAGCTGTCAGTCTATTTTGTAGTCTACATTTCACCCACCTTCTAAATCAATAGATCCTCTTCTTCTTTGGGTGTAATGCCTCTGTTTAAAAATTCTCTAACTCACAGTCCTTTCCAAGCCTGTCTGCCACACCCTTTCCTTAGAATGTATGGACCTGTAATTGTGTTTATATATAGCGCTTACTACCCCTGACGACTCGAACTCAAGGGATTTAATTATAAACTGTTAATTTGAGCGGTGGAAATGTAAGTCTGTTTGTTGGATTGAATAGGATAAAGGAGAGATAGAGGAGTCTAGATAGTGTTATTTGGGAGATAAAAGTAGTAACATGAGGTTTGGGATTTGTCAAAGAAAGGCTAGAGGAGGGAATAGTCTGAAAAGGTTATTTGGGAGATCACAGTAGTAAGATGAGGTTTGGCATGAGTCAGAGAGTGGAGGTAGAGGATATATTGAAAAAGGTATAGGGTGAGACATAGAGTAGCACATTGGAGAGAGTTGATCGTTTTTTATCTTCAGTGGGAGTAAGGTAATACATATATAGATACATACGTGCATACAATTGTATTTGGAAAATTATGAAAAGATATAAAATTGTATTATATAAAGTCCTATATGTACATGCATGGATAAATATTTGAAACTCATGCTTTTAAGTGTTGCTGTCCATAAAGCTATTTTATTGATTTACTTTTAACAGTATTTTCTGGGTAATTTGATGTTCTTTTTTAAATTTATATTTTTTTATTTTATATTTCCTCAATATTTCAGTAGTGAAGCACTTGTAGATACAACCGTTTTGATCATAAATACACATTAGGATAAATAAAAAAACAGCAACCAATAATTATATAATCAAATGACTTTCATGTAAGCTACGCAATGACATATATGTGAACCATAAAATAATACATATACATGTATATTTATATATTTTAGCCATAAATATTATATATATATATATATTTGTTAAGCAGAGCTATAAGAATATCTATATATTTTAAACCATAAGTTGTGTATACATTTCTAAAAAGAAATGCACATATGTTAATACATACCTATAATCCAATTATACATGTTTATATACACAGCCATATGCTGTACTTTTGTGTGTTGAGTATGGTGGTCATGTAGGAAAGAGGCAACTCTTTGGTAGTATTCTGAATATAAGATGGCTGTCTGTGGATCTTATCTTTGGGGGGTAATGAATTCCATAGTTTGGCTGCTTGAACAGAGAAAGATGTATGCAGGCAGCAGAGTTTTGACTTCATTGTAATCTTTTGATAGTTGATAAAGGTGATCCGAGGTAGAGGCCATTGGCGTAATCAAGTTTAGACAAGAGAGATAACGGCTTGGGCCTTCTGAGGCGATCCTAAGTAGGGGAAGATGCATCACAGAGTTTTCATATTAATGAATCTTGCCCTTGCTAACTTATGCACTTGGGCATTCATTGATAGCTTAGAGTCTATGTTAATTCCAAGGTCTCTTACTTCCTTGGAAACTTTAAGAGGTGGCCCCAGATCGTCTTGAATCGTCATTGTCGTACGTAACCCACTAACCAACGGTACTTCAAATCACACTGTTTATACTCTGTTTGCTTTCTGCATGATTTAACTAGCAGGCTGGAAGCCTTCCCCAAAAGGTGTGTATTCCCCCCTCCCACTAATCACACTTTTAATATTTGCTTCTCTTATACCACCATGCATCTCATCTGACACCTTGTCATAAGATAGGAAAAATGCACTGCATCTTGCCTACACCAGGACAGAATTTTTGCAGTTCTTCTTTGTTCCATGTGCCCCCTAATGCTCCATTTGTAAAAACTTAAGATCCCCTAAAAACGTCCTTACATTCCTAGTTAAGGATGGAAACTTACATTTATTTTTTCTCTTGCCTCTTACCCCCCTATGTACCGTTCTGCAACCCCGTGTTTATACCTCTTCTGGTTTAGTGTATCTACTCAAATATTACCAAGTTCCTTTGTACTTCTTTATAATTCCACATACTGACAGTCCTCGCTTTGCCAACTTCATAATAAATTTATTGGAAGCGGGCTGCAGCTGACACCAACTCGTATCTGTCAGAAATTAGCCTGGCATATGATGTCCACTAGTTCTAGTGGGCACATTGCACCAGTCTAATCAACACTTATTAATGGTGGTTGTAAAGTCAACCTTATAGAAAGCTATCCTAGTGGTAGCATTGACCAGTAGTCATCCGGCTAGGACTTCAGAGAGCGTATTAAGCAAGTTGTTTTACCAATTATAATCCCTGGAATACCAAATGAAAGGACACCACACAAGGTATGTATCAAACATATATGTATTTTTTCTAAACAAGACGCCTCTGCACTCTTTATGAGGTCAGAGGTAAAAATACAATACAATACAAGTCACTGAGTTAATATACGATAAGTTGCAAAGTATACGTTATGCCCTAGGGGCCTCACAAACCATATACTAAAATAGTGGTATAAGAACCACAAGAGAATTAGAAAGCAGGCCTGGGGCCTGTGGAATCGCTGCGTCTACTCAAAACAACCAAAGGTTAGGAAGTAGGAGGCCCACGGGAGACGCGTGCAGTGTCTAAACACAGGCGCGGGTTACCATTGACTTTCTATGGGAAAGGTAAAAGTTACAAATATACAATTTAAGTACACTTCCGATGGACTAGGATGGAACCCTTTTAAACTAGGACACTTCGAGAGTCAAGACCCACGGGAGCACCGGAGTACTCGTGTTACCTCACCCAGGGAAGCCAGGTGCATAGGTGTCTTTTCGTGCTGGGTTTCGTCGTCGTTTTCAATGGAGAGCTGCAAAGAAGTGCTGCAGGCGACCAGAGGAAAAGTGTCCGGGTGGATCCAAGGGTGGATCGAAGATCTGAAGAACCTGAAAGCAGAAGGGACAGAGTCTGGGTCATTAGCCAGTGACCAGGAAGGAATCAGGAAGGAACAAGGCGATGTCGGGTGATTTCAGGTGAAGAAGTCGAGCTTGTTTCTTCAGCCACGAGGTCCAGGAGGCATCGACGATGACCAGGAGCTGGATTCGATCTGTCCCACGAAGGATCTCGTTGACTGCGGTGTCGGTATCTGGATTGGACCCAACAAGCCTTGCAACCGCATCCCACGCAGGATGTCGAGATTGGCTCTGGTGCAAACCAGCAAGGTCTGTGGCGCTTCTCCTTTGCAGGGAAGCTGGAGCAAGCCTGGAGCAACCAGGAAAGCAAGTTAAGTTTAAAAAAAACTGGGAAGACGCGTCGAGCTGAAAATGCAAAAGCGGGGCCCACTGGACACTCGCGGAGTGTGGGGGCCTGGGCTTCGGTGCAAATGGTGCTCGGGGCTGGTGCTTCAAGCCCCCCAAAGCACAATTTCGAGATACCTAGTAGAAGGAGTGCAGCTTGCAAAATGCAGGATGTCCAGGAGTTCCAGTCCCATGTCTCTTGTGTTCGCCACGTGTCTCAGCTTTGCTGTGGGTGTGGGTTGGGGGTCAGAGATGTCTGGAAGTCCGTATCCTGTGTCGCAGATTCTCCCGGATCCGGCGGGAGCCTCGAAAATGCAGACCGGCAAAGTTGCTGTTGGGGCCTGTTTGAACAGGGTGGTCACTCCCTGACCACAAGGGAGATGTCTTCCGTCTTCCAGTCGAAATGGAATGTTGAAGGTCCAGGATTTCTGTATCAAAGTTTCGTCCAGGGTACACAGCTCCCATACTTATACTAAGGTTGTGGGCTGGACTACCTGGAAATGTCCCTCCTATGGGTGGACCTGGGCAGGGGGTGGTTACACCCCCTTCTCTTTGTCCAGTTTCGCGCCAGAGCTGGGGCTGAGTGCCCCGACAACTGGTTTGAAACGGGCTGTGCATGGAGCACCTTGTGTGCCCCAGGCAGTGTTTGGAGAGCATTCACTGAATGCAGCCCTCCCAGCCCCAATACACTACAAGCCTGTCTGGGGAGGTGCTGGCACCTCCCTGGTCAGGAAACCTATTGTCCAAGCCTCCCCTGCCGGAGTTTTGTCCAGCAGCAGGAGGTTAGACTTGTGTCTGTGGCAGCAGCATCCATTTTGTGATGCTGGGGCTCCGTTTAACTTTAACCGGGTTGAACAGTAGCTACTTGTCTTCTCCCTCTAGAAGGGTGGAATGCAACCCCCGTCGCCAGGACTGGCGGGGGGTAGTATTCCAAAGTGTTTCACACCTTACACAACATGTTTTGATAAAGCCAAACCAAAGTTAGCATTAACCGCGAGGATTATAATGAACTTAAGAGTATATGGTTTGGCTATATCATAGAACAGCTATAAGGAGATGGTTCCGAAAGCTGCAGAGAGGCTCAGCTCATGCTAGGGCACCCTCTCACATAAAACCAAACACCCTGCCTCCAGGATTGTTAAGGCCTGCCATAGGAGTGACTTATAGGTGTATATGTGTCTTTATGTATATATAGATATTGGTATACTATATCTAAGTACGGGGTGATTACACCACCTTACGCAGGCTGTGTGAACAGACCTGTGGTGTCAGTTTGGAAGGCAAACCAGGGGTGGCACAATACATGCTGCAGCCCCTGGTAGGCCTAAGGTGCACCTGTGCCCTGGGTATCTATGGTACACTATACAGGGGCTCACAAGGGTGACCCATTAACCAATCTGGTATGTACCTAAAGTACATGGTATCAATTTAGACAGAGAACAGCTGGGTTGTGGGTCTGATTGGCAGGCCCACAGCCAGAATAAAGTCGAAAAACCAGGGAATCACAGCAAAAAGTGGGGGTAACCATAGGAAGCAGACCCTACTCTCCTAAACACCCCCCCCCCCCCAAACGCAGGGACGTTAAACTAACCTTGACCAGTTGAGACTTCATGTTCTAAGTGGAAATATCTGGAGAGTCCATCTGTATTGGCATGGTTACTCCCAGGTATATGTTCTACTGTAAAGTCCATACCCTGCAGGGAAATGGACCACCTGAGCAATTTTGGATTTTCACCCTTCATCTGTTTTAGCCATAAGTTGGGCTTATGGTCTGTCTGAACCTTGAAGTGAGTACCAAACAAGTATGACCTCAGCTTCTTCAGTGCCCAAACCACAGCAACGGCCTCCCTCTCAATAGCTGACCAACGTTTCTCTCTAGAGGTCAGCCTTCTGCCTATAAAAGCTACTGCCTGGTTTTGACCATCTTTATTCAGTTGTGAAAGCACAGCACCTACCCCCAACTCAGAAGCATCTGTTTGAACAATGAATTCTTTGGAGTAGTCTGGACTTTGCAGAATTGGTGCAGTGCACATGGCCTGCTTCAAGTCATCAAATGCCTTTTGACAGCTGACTGTCCACTGAACTTTTTTTGGCATTTTCTTGGAAGTTAAGTCATTAAGGGGTGTCACTATGGAACCATACCCCTTGACAAATTTCCTGTAATACCCAGTCAGGCCCAAGAAAGCTCTGACCTGAGTCTAGGTGGTTGGAGCAGTCCAGTCCTTTATGGTCTGAATCTTGCTCTGCAATGGTTGAACCTGGCCTCCACCTACAAGGTGGCCCAGGTATACAACCTGACTCTGCCCTATCTGGCACTTGGTAGCCTTGATAGTTAGGCCTGCATTTTGCAGGGCCTCCAAAACATTCTTCAGGTGGATCAGGTGATCTTCCCAGGTGGAGCTAAAGACAGAACCTGTCTGCAGTCCTTCTGCTGTTGGTCAGTGAAGCTGCCTGCCAAGACTAAACCATCAAATGAACCATCATCAGGGTTCTGAGAGAGCAGGTCTGGGATAGGGTCACTCTCTTCCTCCTGTCCTTCATCAGTAGCCATGAGCAAGCCCATGTCTGCCCTGTCAACATATGGTTTCAGTCTGTTGACATGAAGCACCCTGTGGGGGGGGGTGTTGCTTGGATGCCGAGCGGACTGGCGGCGTGAGCCCGAGCTCCGCTCCCGATCCCCGCTTTTATCCTGAAAAACTGCACGAAATCCACCCTAAAGTGACTTATTCGGTTACTTAAGGACACCTGAACAGCAGAGGACCCCCAGGCGACGGACTCGGGGTGCCCACGACGCTCATCGGCTCGTGAGAAGCACGAAGAAGCGCCGAAGGAGAGATGGCACAAGATGGCGACCGGAGCTGGCTCTCGAGACCCTTGATGGCGAGGTCCCCTTAGCGACTCTTTGGGAGGACGGCCTGAGACGAAAGGGTTGTCACCTGAGCCCACTTGATTATTTCACCGTGCTGTGGGCAGGTGAGCTTGCCGTACCTACAGCCTGGGTGGGCCAGGTCTCCTACGAACAAGGATTGAGGAGCGTAAGATGGCGGCCGCCCTGGCACCGAGGGACCGTGGAGGGCTCGGCGCCTGACGGTGGTGCAGGAGGTGAGAACATCCTGGCTCGGAGGCGCACTGGGCGCGCATCCGGACACATCCTGGGAGAGGCCTTGGACTCCACGACGACGAGGCAAGAAGCGACTCCCTTGAGTTGTCGCCCTCCGGAGGGGTCGAAGTGCGGGCCTAGTTGCCGAAGCGACACCAGCGAGAGGGAACCGGATTCGGATGACCAGAGGACTCCGGGCCTGGGGTCAGGGCTGACTTGAACCTATTGGGCTGCACGCTGATTGGGCTGCGGCACTCCCTGCCGATTCCGAACATTGAATATTGAAGGCGCCCTCCACTGTGTGGCCGAAGAGAGCTCCGAGGTTTCTTCCCCCGCCTCCTTTTCTCCAGTGAACGAAATGGGGAAACCTAGGGGAAAAGTGGAGGAGGCTGCGAGCTCGGGAGCGGCGGAAAGCCCACCACAACCCCCTAAGGACCTGCAGCAGCTGCAAAATTGCATCCTGGAAGCCATACAAGCCACCAAGGAAGCGCTACAGCAAGATTTTGCCCAAGTGGCGCCGACCACGACAAACTGAAGGATAGGGTCAAAGCTGTGGAAAACACCCTCGAGGAGATGCTGCCCGAGCACAAGACTATGGAGGGGAGACTAGGAGACGCACTGGACCGTATCCAGGCCTTGGAGAGGAGGGCGGAGGATGCCGAAAACCATAACAGGCGCAACAATGTGCGCTTAGTGGGCCTTCCGGAACAAAAAGAAGGGGACGATATGGTGGGGTACCTCGAACATTGGCTGAGGACGGAGGTGGCACCAGAGGGCCTTTCTCCCTTCTTTACGTTGGAACGGGCGCACAGGGTCCCGGCTCGTCCTCCTAAACCGGGCCAATTGCCCCGCCCGGTAGTGATAAAATTGCTGCATTATAAGGACCGGGACTGGTTGTTACAACGGGCAAGGGATGTGGGTCCTTTCCAAGTGGACAGTAGCAGGGTGATGCTTTTCCCTGACTACACGTACGAGATGCAGAAACTACGGGCCTCGTTCCTATCGCTCAAAAAAGAACTTCGAGCTGAGGGTCTGGCGTATTCACTTCTATTTCCGGCCAAACTCAGGGTGGTGGTGGAAGATAGGGCGCTATTCTTCCACAACTCGGCAGACGCCTGGGCGTGGTGGGACACCTACAAAGCCGGCACCGATGGGGCGAAGCACAGGGCTGAGGACGAACGAACCCGGCAGCCGACTAGAAAATCACAGAGGATCCGGAAGCGCCGACAGCGAGACAAGAAACCGACGGAATCGCATACTGAAGGCGAGAGAAAGGCCGCGCTGCAAGCGGTAATGGAACTGTCGGGGACTACGAGATCCAGATCGTGCGACAGCTCGGAGGCAGAGGGCCTAGTTACTGGCTTAGAAGCAGAACAATCGGACTTGAACAGTGGTAAGGGCCCGGATGTCACGCCACAGACGTCGGGAGGCCTTATGGACGAATGAGACTGGAGATGCCCCATGTCGGGATGGTAAGGCACCTGGGGGGTGCCACGGCTGGCGAATGGTGACAAACACTGGGAAAGGGATGGAACGCTGGACTAACATGGGGGGATCATGGGCTGGAAGTACTGGGACTAGGTTGACCACCTTCGGAGCCGAGCAACGCCTTTCGGGCCCATAAGGCCACTGTAGTGTCGACTGCGGAATAGTCGGGTTGTTGGGGGCAGGAAGCTAGGTCTTCAACAAGTTTGGATGGGAGCTGCGCTTGGTAGGCTGGGCCCTGTTCTGGGGGGAGGGCGCTTAGAGTAGTTGGGGGTGCTCGTGGCGGGGTGGGTGGGGGGGGTTCTGTTGAGTTGGGACTGGGGGGGGACTGCGACCCTGTGTGCCAGGCTGAACGCCGCTACTGGACTTTGCAGTGTAACGTGTGATTATGGCTAATAATGGACAAGTGAAGTGTATAACCTGGAATGTGAGGGGTCTGCACACGATGGCACGGAGGCATAAAGTGCACGCATACTTGGTTCGGATAGGGGTGCAGATAGCGATGCTGCAGGAAACGCATCTGACGAAACAAGAGGGTACAGCGCTACAGAGAAGGTGGAGGGGACAATTATTCCACACCACATATTCCGCATTTGCCAGAGGGGTACTGATTTGGGTGCGGGCGGGGACTCCTTTTCAAGCCAATAAGCACATCATAGACCCGGAGGGTAGGTTTGTAGCAGTGGAAGGGAAACTGAAAGGCAAGGACATAGCGCTCTGCCGTGTGTATGCGCCTAACATAGACCAAGCGTCCTTTTTCACCAAACTGTCTGGGGCTCTGGCGGGGTTTTTAGCTGGCCCCATTCTAATGGGAGGGGATTTCAATTCGGTGACCGATGTGGAACTGGATAGATCTCATCCTCCGCTAGGGACGTCTCCTATGCACCGGCTGGCGAAGCGCAGGGTACATTGGCAGGAGAGTTGGGAACTCCAGGACGCCTGGTGGGTACACCACCCAACGATAAGGGATTATTCCTTCTACTCTGGGTTGCACGACCTCCATGTACGTCTGGACACTTTCTTGTGCTCCTCACAGGTGCTACCAGTGGTATCCAACTCGGAATACCTTGCACGCTTGATATCTGACCATAATCCCCTACTGCTGACCCTCAATTGGATGGCTGAGACTTCGCGGGTTTCGACGTGGCAGCTGAGGCCGGACACGCTGGATGACTTGGTGTTCAGGGAGGCGCTGGGAGACCGGGTCACGTGCTACTTCAAGGAGAATGAGGGCACGTCATCGACTAGAGCATACGAGTGGGATGCCTTTAAGACAGTTATCAGGGGCCATTGTATAGGAAAGTACACGGGGGCTCGTAAATCTTTGCTAGACGATTTGGACAGAGCAGAAACAACATTGCGCGCTGCCGAGAAGGAGCCCCCCCAACCGCCCGGAGTTGCAAGAGACGGTGAGTGCTGCCAAGGAAGCGGTGGCTGTGGAGATGGAACGGCTTCGCTGTTTCGACCATAAATCCTACTCAGTACGGGCGCACGCGGAGGGGGATAAAGCGGGAGCGCTGCTGGCCTGGTTGGCCAACCCCACTAGACAAAGCCACCCTATTTAAGCCATTGAAGGGGAGGACGGCCTAGTCCGCCACACCCAGGCGGAGATTTTGGAGCACTTCCGCTCGTACTACGAGACTCTCTACGAGAGCGCGCTCGAGGGGCGGGAGACGGAGATAACCGCTTTCTTGGAGGGCCTGCGGCTACCGCGCTTGGAACCAGAACAGGCGGAGGCTCTGGGCAGGAGTATAGAACTGGGCGAGATAAGGAGTGCAGTAAAGAAAATGACCAGAAACAAACCCCCGGGCCGGGATGGGCTTCCGGTCGAATTTTATAGCAGGTATTTTGATCTACTCGCCCCGAGGCTTCAGACGGTGTACAACGAGGCTAAGGCTCGGGAGGCTGCCTGCTTCCATGTGCGAGGCACTCATGATTCCGCTCCTGCAGCCGAGTAGAGAGAGCAAACATCCAGCCTCCTACAGACCACTATCCATGTTGACGGTGGACTACAAGATCCTAAATACCATCTTGGCGACCAGGTTGATGCAGCACATGCCGGTGTTGGTTCACAATGACCAGTCTGGCTTCATTCCAGCCCGTAATACGACTGGTAATATACTTCAATTGATTCGCCTGCTGGGTGAACAGTGGCCTGCCACGCACACGCAGGTGGTCTTGTCGATCGACATTGAAAAAGCATTTGACAGCCTGGAGTGGGAGTACCTATACAAGGTTATGCAGCACTTCGGCCTTGGGGACGGGTACATAGGTTGGACGACAGTCCTATACGCCTCGGCGGTTGCACGGGTACGGGTGGGTCCCCTTGTGTCGGACCCGTACCCAGTTAGCCGAGGCACCAGGCAGGGATGTTCCCTATCTCCCCTGCTGTTCGCTTTAGCGATCGAGCCCTTCGCAGCGGAAGTCAGGAAGGGGCTCTCCTTCGCGGGCCTGACTTATCGGGGACAACCACACCTTGTCTCGCTATATGCAGACGATCTCCTGCTGTATCTAGAAAACCGAAGGGAAGCACTGGAGGGGGCAGAAAGACTACTGGTGGCCTTTGGCCGATTATCTGGGCTGCGGGTGAATTGGCCTAAGTCGTGCCTATTCCCGTTACGTCACGGTGAACAGGAACCCATCATCCGTACACAGTTGGCCTGGGCGCCGGATTGCCTAAAGTATCTGGGAGTGTACATATATCACAAGGCTGCGGACTTGGTAGAGGGCAATGTGGGTCGCTGTATACGGGCGCTGCGTGGTAATATGGCCTTCTGGTCTACTCTCCGGCTATCGGTCACGGGACGCAAATCCCTGGTAAAAATGATAGCCCTGCCGCGCCTCCTCTATTACTTCCGCGTGCTGCCGGTATGGATACCTAGATCGGTCTTCCAACAGCTGAGATCGTTATTGGTCTCCTTCCTTTGGGGTACGGGCAGGCGCAGAATTGCTCTGACAACGCTGCTCCGGCCGAAGGAAGAGGGAGGTATGGCGGTCCCTGACTTTGAGCTATACTACCTGGCTGCGTAGCTGCAGACCTTCACGCAGGAGGTGGCGCGGGCGTACCGTGGACCGGAGGAGGAACGAGAGGCGGGCACCCCCCGCCATGTACTAGCCTTCATCACCTTACAGCAAAAACTGTTTCTTAGGGACCTGTCACTGGAAGAGCAGACGTACAGACTCTGCTGGAACCGAGCGCAGAAGCGGGCCGGGGTAAGACGCATGTATGCGCCTGAGATACCCCTCGGTATGGTAACGGCGCTCCCGCATGGGGGCGATTGGTCGAGGCTACAAGGATGGGAGGAGGCTGGACTGCAGGTACTGGGAGACCTATATGAGGACGGGGAACTGATCCCCTACCAAACGCTGCAAGACCGCTTCGACCTTCCGAAGTGGGACTTTTTAATGCACACAGCTATAACACGCGCGATACAGGCACACTGGGAGGAGGGAACCCAAGAGCCCCCGACGTCAATGGCTTGTCAATACACCTTGATGGCGGCCGGTACATACAAAGCAGTGACGTGCCTCTACTCTCGAATGTCACGTGAAACGCTGCAACCCCTAACCACGCTGAAAGAGGCTTGGGAGCTGGAACTGAGGACTGAGATCCCCAACACCAATTGGGCACAGATAGTGCGGCGGGCGAGAAAGAGTACAAGGAACGCCCGTTTTCAGCTGATCCACTTCTATGTACTGCATAGGGCCTATCTCACACCCAGGAGGATTGAAAAGTACTTCGGAGTGGCGGATGCGGCGTGTCCCAGGTGCAATACAGTGGGGGCGGACCTGGGCCATATGCTCTGGGACTGCGCACACTTGCGGGACTACTGGAGGGAGGTTATTGAGACCTTGAATACGTTACTGACCGGGAACTACAAATCTCCAAGGCTGTGGGCTTATTGCACTGGTTCCCGCATATGCCCAAGAACAAAATTTCTAGCAAGTTTGTGGATATGGGTCTGATTTTAGCTAAAAGGGAGCTAACGAGGAATTGTATATCGAAACGCTGCCGAACGCTGCGAAGGTGGATTAACGAAATGCTCAAATGGGCTGCGAGCGAGAGCACGCTTAGGTATCAATTGGCCCGCCGCAGATCAGACGATAAAGCGCTGGAAGCGGCCATGGAATGGGAGATGTTAGTGCAGGCACTCAGGGACAGCGCGTTACAAGATGACAGCCTCTCTGAGTCGAGTGTAGTGGTACCCAATCTCTAACCAGTCGCGCATTCCCAACACAACACCATTACTCCTGACTGTACACACAGGAACTTTGAGGCAGAGCTTAGGCGCAGGATCGAGCACTTGGGGGAGGAGGGTTAAATTTAAATTGGGGTTGGTGGGTAGTTGGGTGGAAGGGGAGGGATGGGGGGGGGGGATGACTAGAGGGGCGTGGGGGCGAAAATGTTAAAAGCAGGTTCGATTATCCCGAATAAAACAGCAAACATATGTGTACGATTGCCAGCCGGTTGACCCGCTTACTGACGCCGCCCGACCCTTGGGTTGTGGGCTAAATGGCTGTGTATATCTTACCAATGAAGAAAGTCGGGCGGGGCGGGGCGACGCCCGCGGGGTTGTAATATTGTACATATGTGAACTGCATTCTCTTTTTCTGCAATAAAAACGGTTTAAAAAAAAAATGAAGCACCCTTTGGGGGCTCCTGGGAGTCCAAAGGTCAACAAAATAGGCGACTTCTCCCTTCAGTTCAACAATAGTGTGGGGTCCACCCCACTTGTCTTGGAGAGCTGCTGGGGCAACAGGCTCTGACACCCACACTTTCTGTCCTGGCTGGTAAACAGTCAGCAAAGCCTTTTGGTCATGCCAGGCCTTTTGCAATTCCTGACTAGCCTCAAGGTTTTTGGATGCCTTTTTCATGTGCTCAGCCATCCTAGAGAGGAGACCAAGTACATAGTCCACAATGTCGTGCTTGGGAGGTTTGAGAGGTAACTCCCATCCCTCCTTCACTAGACAAAGGCGTCCTCTTACAGGCTGCCTAAACAGAAGTTCAAAAGGGCTGTAGCCAACTCCCTTCTGTGTGACCTCTCTATAAGCAAACAAAAGGCAGGGCAGCAGGATGTCCCATGTCCGCCTGAGCTTTTCAGCGAGACCCTTAATCATGCCCTTTAAGGTCTTGTTAAATCTCTCAACTAGACCATTGCATTGTGGATGATAGGTTGTGGTGAACTTGTAGTTCACTCCACACTCCTTCCACATTGCAGTCAGGTATCCAGACATGAAGTTTGCACCTCTGTCTGAAACAACCTTCTTAGGAAAACCCACTCTTGAGAAAACTCCCAGGAGGGCTCTTGCCACAACAGGTGCTGTTGTGGTCCTAAGTGGAATAGCTTCTGGGTATCTGGTGGCATGATCCACTACCACCAGAATAAATCTGTGCCCAGAGGCTGTTTGGGGATCCATTGGTCCAACAATGTCAATCCCTACACGGTCAAAGGGAACCCCCACCACAGGTAGTGGTATAAGGGGGGGCCTTTGTGGTGCCACCTGATTTGCCACTGGCGTCGCAGGTGACACAGGAGCGATAAAACTCTTTGGTATCTTCTGACATGTGAGGCCAGTGAAAGTGAGGGACAAGCCTGTCCCAAGTTTTGTTCTGGCCAAGATGTCGTGCTAGGGGAATATCATGGGCTAGTGTTAAAAGGAAGCCCCTGAATGCCAAAGGTATGACCAACCTCCTGGTAGCTCCAGGCTTGGGGTCTCTAGCCTCTGAATACAGGAGCTCTTCATCCCAATAAGTTTTATGGGTCCCACTTGCATTCCCTGAAGCCTCAGCAGCTGTTTGTCTGAGGGGTTCAAGAGAAGGGCAGTCCAACTGTGCCTGCCTCAGATCTGCCCTGGAAGGTCCCCCTGTCCCAAGAAACTCAACCTGATCAGGATCAAGCTCTTCTAGGACAGTTCCTTCCTGGGTCTCACAATCAGCTTCCTCAGAAGGCTGATCTCCCTGTGGCAAGGGGGAAGGCACTGCCTTAACCCTACTGCTTCTCCTCCTGGTAGGCAACTATCAGGTTCTGAGACCCGGTAATTCGCGCCTGCCTAATAATGGACTACATGTCCCAGAAGTCTTAGCGGCATTTAGGCGGGAACTATATAGTTTCATTGAACTCGGAGGTCGGGTTGTATTGGATTGGTGTTAGTCCCTGGTCCATTAGCGGTGCGGCTGCCCGTTAGTGTGGGTGACCCGTGGTGCTTCTCAGAGTTCTTCGCGAAGACACGGACAACTGTGGCTGTGACCCTATAGGGCTCGGACCTTGTTTCCGCTGTTGTGGAGAGGCGTGTCGGCTGAGGCGCCTCGGAGACGCTGTGGTGCTTCGCTGTGTGTGAGAGACGCGAAGACACAGCCCCCGCCGGAACCTCTGTTACCTTGGGAGAAGCGTGTCGGCTGATGCGCGTAGGAGAAGCTGTGGTGCTTCGCTGTGTGTGAATACGCGAAGACACAGCCACCGTAGAAACCGCTGGAGCTCTGGAGCAGCGCGTCGGCCGGGGCGCTTAAGAAACGCTGTGGTGCTTCGCTGGATTTTAAGCGAAGACACAGACGCTGGCGGTATCTGGTATTCGAGGAGGCTGTCTTCCGTGGGGGGGAGTGCTTCAAACTTAAGGAGAAGAATGCTCGATTATCACTGAGGAGCCCTATACACTGTTGACTCCGATAGAGTTTGGGGTAAGGCGAGCAGGCTTACTTCTCCGAGGAGCCTCCTCGTTTTTTCTTTTTTTATTATCACTTTTCTTTTCCGGGCTCTGGTGCAATAACTTGAGATACTGGCATTGGCTTCTGTGTTGCTAACAGAAGAGGGGCAGTTACATCGTTTTGTTGCTACTAAGACATATTTCAGCGCTACCTGACGGTTTCCATAGTGTTCTTACAATGTGTGTCTCTGGTAGGTACTTAGAAGGGGTTTATAAAGTAAGAAACACTCTACAGGAGAGATGGGGGAGTAATGCTGTCCTTATATGCTTATAGGAAACATCCAGGGGCGGTACACATCAGGAGAGCGTCAGTTGGCAGAGAGGTTCTTCCCGCGAATACTCGTAGCAAGGTATGAGCACGTTAATAACAGTATATTGAATCAGATTTACGCCCAAGAGTAGTTATAACGGGTTCTTCCATTGTTTTCCAGATTGGAACCCCCAAGGCCGCACCATCCTGGCCTTTCACGTTTTCCCTCGCCAGACCACCTCTAAGCTTAGGGTGTCTAAGAGAACCAAGCTTGGGAAGGTCCGGAGGTGGACCTTTTGAGCATCGCACAGATCCCGAAGAGCTTTGTGTTTCCTGACAGCAACTGGTCCATTATTCCAGAATCCAGTGCCTGTTCAGTGTTGCAATTTCTGACCTGTGACCTAGTCACAGCAAGGGCATGTGCTGAGATTCCTAACATTTCTGCATGGGTCCTATACTCCACTTCAGACCAGGCTGAAGTCTCCGGGTCATTGCCAAGCAAACATTCTACAGGGAGGTCTGAGCTAATCACAACATTCTTGATGCCAGTTACCCCTCCCCAGGAGAAATTAACAATTGCCATACTGTGAGTGGTAGTGACATTGCTAGCATTGGTCAGTAGGTTATTTTCACCTAGTATGAACTGTCCAGGGTTCACAAAGCTGGGTGTCGCCATTGTGACATTAGCACATATGTCCCTGTAGGCCTGAGCCACTTTATCATTAATTAAAGGAGTTTGCCTGTACTTGCCCAAGTTATTGGGACTCACAGTAAAGGACAGAATGATGTCCCCATCACAGATCAAAACAGCTTGCGTTGGTATTCTTACTAGGCCAGAATCCATCTCAGTTCCCAGGGTTAACCCTACTACACCCTTCTGTTGAGAACCACCACTTGAAGCTGAACTACTACACCCTTCTGTTGAGAACAGTTGCCTTAGGGGCAATGGTGGCTGGAGCTGCTTCCTTCTTGGTGCAATCACTGGTTCACTGAGTATTTACTTTACAAACTTTGCACCATGGTTTCTTTTGGCCTTCTTTCTTTTTAGATTGTTGGGAACCCCCACCATCAGAAGATTTTTGAGGACCTTGAGAAGACTTCTGGTGTTTGCTTTCTCCCCACCCTTTTGGTCTTGCTTCTTATGATCACCTCATTGGTTCTGTACCTTCTGCTTCATCCTGGTTCTGACCCATTTGTCTGCCTTCTTACCCAATTCTTGGGGAGAGGTCAAATCAGAGTCAACCAGGTGTTGATGCAATTGCTGGTTTTGAATTTGTTAAGAATCTGTTCTCTCATAATAAGGTTATACACTCCCGTATAGTCACTTACTTTACTGCCCAGTAAGCAGCCTTCCAGGGCCCTAGCAGCACAATCTACAAAATCAGTCCAGTCCTGAGTCTGTGTCTTTTGGGTGTCTCTGAACAGCAACCTGTACTGTTCAGTGGTTAGGCCAAACCCATCTATCAGAGCACTCTTTAGGATATTGTAGTTGTCAGCATCCTCTTCTCTAACAGTGAGGAGCTTGTCTCTTCCTTTCACCACAAAGGAGAGCTACAAGATTGCTGCCCACTGACTTTGGGTACCTGCTGTACTTTGCAAGCCCTCTCCAAAGCAGTTATCCATTTGTGGATGCCATCCCCAATCTGATAGGGAGGGACAATCTTGTTCAGGTTTCTATGGTCATGAGACCTTTCCCTACCACTAGGGTTGTTGCTGCCACCAGTGGGCTCTAGCCTACACAATTTCTTCTCTCTTTCAAGAGCCAGGGTCTCCTTTGCAAGGGCTACTTTTTGCCTTCTCTCAACCTAGGCTCACGTTTAGTTATACTTGGTGGTCTGGAGGGAGGCCTTCCTAGGCCATCTCCTCCTCCAGATAGTTCTGTGTTTCCCAGGTTAGGTGCATCAACCTCATCCTGATCTACATCCTCTTCATCATCAGAGACCAGTGGGGCATCCCCATTAGGATACTCTTCTGATGAGGGATGGCCCCCCTACCCACTACCTTGGCTACTTGGGTCTGATGCATTTGCTACATCATGTTCCACTAAGTTATCTACCAGGTGGTTAAAGGTTGGACTCTGTCCTTGTCTTAACTTTCTGACCACACACAAGCTTCTCAGTTCTTGAAAAGAGCATGTGTCATACTTAGAAGGCAACCTTGGGTTGTCTTCTGGCAGAGGCCCACTAGGCCCTGCTTCCAATGACATGGCTAGTGTGGTGTGGTGTGTGTACCTACCTACACTACTTGTTTCCTACTAGAACCTCTCTAGGAGTTATAGTCAGGGTGTGCTAAGCCCTTATCACCTACAACTGCTAAGTTCAGTAGAACTTATGTATATAAGACTTGATTCATATGTACCTACAGGTACCTTGATATGATCTTTCAAATGATATTCTCAAGATTATTTGGTAAAATAATGCAAGCTCTTATCCCATCCGCTGCACACCAATGTGAGAAGTCAGCCTGGCATATGTAAATGTTAATGTAAATGTACATGAATTTATATAGTGCAAATCACCACTGGTTTCTAAGCGCTTGCTTAGGGAACCCGTCCTGGTATTCCCCTGTGAAATAACCCTGGCAGGGTATCTGCAAGGTGAAAGCCAGGCATCCCGCCGCGAGGGGCCGTTGTGGAGATTGAGCAAGCTATTGCCCAGAGTCGCAGAGTGTGAACCCGTGAATCGAGTAGGCACCGGAGCGAGAATTGTCGAGTCCATGGACATTTTAGGACTCAAGACCCCGCCGAGCCGGGAATTGAACCCTGGTCCAGGGCTGACCTCTGCTTCCAGGTCTGCCTCCTCTAACCAGTGAGCCACACTTCTCCACTCATAGGATGTCCACTAGTTCTAGTGGGCACCTTGCACCAGTCTAATCAACCCTTATTGATGGTGGTTGTAAAGTCAACCTTATAGAAAGCTATCGTAGTGGTAGCATGGACCAGCAGTCATCAGGCTAAGACTTCAGAGAGCGAATTAAGCAAGTTGTTTTACCAGTTATAATCACTTGAGTACCAAATGAAAGGACACCACACAAGGTATATATCAAATATATATGTATTTATTCTAAACACAACCCCTCTGTACTCTTTATGAGGTCAGAGGTAAAAATACAATACAAGTCACTGAGTTAATATACGATACGTTGCACAGTATACGTTATGCCCTAGGGGACTCACAAACCCTATACTAAAACAGTAGTATAAGAACCACAAGAGAATTAGAAAGCAGGCCTGGGGCCTGTGGAATCGCTGGGGCTACTCTAAACAACCAAAGGTTAGGAAGTAGGAGGCCCATGGGAGACGCGTGCAGTGTCTAAACACAGGCGCGGGTTACCATTGACTTTCTATGGGAAACATAAAAGTTACAAATATACAATTTAAGGACACTTCCGGATGGACTAGGATGGAACCCTTTTAAACTGGTGTTAAATAATAATAATGTTTGAGTTTGTAAAGCGCACTGCTACCCGAAGGTTTCCTGGCGCTGTATAACGCTGGGGAACCCGTCCTGGCTTTCCCTGTGGGATGGTCCCTGCTGGGAGTTCCCAAGGTGGAGCCAGGCATCCCCGGCGTTGATGGGGCCGTTGTGGAGAATTAGGCAAGCTAATGCCCAGAGTTGCCGAGTGGGACCCCTGATTAGAGTAGGCACCGAAGCGAGATTTATCGAGTCCGCTGACCCAAGTCCACGACCCTGCCGCATCGGGAATTGAACCCTGGTCCCGGCCGACTTCTGCTCCCGGGTCTGCCGCCTCTAACCAGTGAGCCACACCACTCCTCACCCAGGGAAGCCGGGTGCATAGGTGTCTTTTCGTGTCGGGTTTCGTCGCCGTTTTCAAAGGAGAGCTGCAAAGAAGTGCTGAAGGCGACCAGAGGAAAAGTGTCCGGGTGGATCCAAGAATGGATCGAAAATCTGAAGAACCTGAAAGCAGAAGGGACAGAGTCTGGGTCACTAGCCAGTGACCAGAAAGTAACCAGGCGATATTTGGTGATTTCAGGTGAAGAAGTCGAGCTTGTCTCTTCAGCCACGAGGTCCAGGAGGCATCGACGATGACCAGGAGCTGGATTCGAGCTGTCCCATGAAGGATCTAGTTGACTGTGGTGTCGGTATCCGGATTGGACCCAACAAGCCTTGGCAACTGCAGCCCACGCAGGATGTCGAGATTGGCTCTGGTGCAGACCAGCTAGGTCTGTGGCGCTTCTCCTTTGCAGGGAAACTGGAGCAAGCCTGGAGCAACCAAGAAAGCAAGTTAAGTTCAAAGGAAAGTCTTCAGGGGTTCACTAGCCAATGAGCAAGGAACCGGGAAGACGCGTCGAGCTACAATGCAAAAGCGGGGCCCACGGGGCACTCGTGGAGTTTTGGGGCCTGGGCTTCGGTGCAAATGGTGCTTGGGGCTTGGGCTTCAAGCACCCCAAAGCACAACTTCAAGTTACTCGTAGAAGGAGTGCAGCTTGCAAAATGCAGAGTGTCCAGGAGTTCCGGTCCCACGTCTCTCGTGTCCGCCACGTGTCTCAGCTTTGCTGTGGGTGTGGGTCAGGGTCAGAGATGTCTGGAAGTCCGTATCCTGTGTCGCAAATTCTTCAGGATCCGGCGGGAGCCTCGAAAATGCAGACCGGCAAAGTTGCTATTGGTGCCTGTTTGAACAGGTTGGTCACTCCTTGACCACAAGGGAGATGTTTTCTGTCTTCCAGTCGAAATGTAATGTCGAAGGTCCAGGATTTCTGTATCAAAGTTTCATCCAGGGTAATCTAAAGTCCTAGGGACACAGCTCCCATACTTCTACTAAGGTTGTGGGCTGGACTACCTGGAAAGGTCCCTCCTGTGGGTGGACCTGGGCAGGGGGTGATTACACCCCTTCCCTTTGTCCAGTTTCGCGCCAGAGCTGGGGCTGAGTGCCCCAGGAACCGGTTTGAACCGGACTCGTATCTGTGCCAGCAGCATCCATTTTGTGATGCTGGGGCTCTGTTTAACTTTAACCGGGTTTAACAGTAACTACATGTCTTCTCCCTGTAGAAGGGTGGAATGCTACCCCCGCCGCCAGGACTGGCGGGGGTAGTATTCCAAAGTGTTTGACACCTTACACGTCATGTTTTGATAAAGCCAAACCAAAGTTAGCATTAAACGCGAGGATTATAATGCACTTAAGAGTATATGGTATGGCTATATCATAGAACAGCTATACAGAGATGGTTCTGAAAGCTGCAGAGGGGCTCAGCTCATGCTAAGGCACCCTCTCACGTAAAACCAAGCACTCTACCTCCAGGATTGTTAAGGCCTGCCATAAGAGTGAATTATAGGTGTATACGTGTCTATATGGATGTATAGATATAGGTATACTATATCTAAGTAAGGGGTGATTACACCACTTTACCCAGGCTGTGTGAACAGACCTGTGGTGTCAGTTTGGAAGGCAAACCAGGGGTGCACAATACATGCTGCAGCCCCTGGTAGGCCTATGGTGCACCTATGCCCTGGGTACCAATGGTACACTATACAGGGGCTCACAAGGGTGACCCAGTAACCAATCTGGTATGTACCTGAAGTACATGGTATCAATTTAGAGAGAGAACAGCTGGGCTGTGGGTCTGATTGGCAGGTCCACAGCCACACTAAAGTAAAAAAACAGAGAATCACAGCAAAAAGTGGGGGTAACCATAGGAAGCAGACCCTACTCTCCTACACTATCCTCTCCTGATGACCTCTGATCCTCCACTTCCTCAAACAGGATTCCCAGCTGCATATCGTGGACTTTGTATATTGCTCAGTATCCACCAGCCAAGCCCATGGGTCCACTGTATCCTTTGAGATCACCTTCTCACTTCTACGCCTCAAGTTTCTCTTTAGCTCTCACCTCGTTAAGATATCAGTGCTTCTTAGCCCCTCTTACTGTTACATTGCTGATAACCATAGTTGATCTTGTATCTCCTTTATTTGTAGATATTGAGCTGCAAAGCACAAACCATCTATCGGACTGATCCATCTTAAAAAGAAAATGTTCAGGAACATAAAGAAACTCTTGGCAGACCCCGCACAACTAGCAAACTACCACTCGATCTCCCTTGTACCCTACCCAGCCAAAGTAATGGAAAAAGACATGAACAAATAACTCTTACCATCACAACTCACATCAGCTCCAAGACACTACTTAATCAGGTTTCCTGCCAAACCACTGCACAGAAACTGCCCTCATCGCAGCAACCGATGACCTCAGGATGATCCTTGTTGTCTGGTGTAAACATCCACAATGCCTTAAGTCGCCAATATAAACGGGAAGCTTGAAGCCGGTGGGCTTTCGAATCATATAATCTCGGGCTAGTACGATGCAATCTCAGTAAATGGGATGATCGTCTTATGTCGATCTGGAGTGGTGCCTCAGTCGTGCCGCAACGCAAAAACACTCAGACTAGTCTGAGTGTTTTTGCGTATTATATGATTCGAAAGCGCACCGGATGTTTACACCACACATCGGTTTGGATTTATACAAGATTGATAGATGATTGCCTAACCTCGCTTTTCAAGTTCCTTTTTCCGTGACAAAGAACTGAAATTAAGCAACTTGTGCCTGAATTTAACCTCTCTCTACCAGTAACCTGTCTGCCACTCCGTGGGCTAACAATTTAAGGGCCTTACAAATATTAATTGATCAGTCCTGAAGATGGTCTCAAAGAAACATTCATAGGAGACCAAAACGTCGACCCTCACCCTTATCCTATGAGAATTAATAATATTTACATATTGGATAGGTGTGCTCAGGTTTTACAGAGGAGCTAACTGAGATTCTTATGTTTTTCCTGTATTCCTGTATATATATTTGTATTTTAATTCCCTTGTGACTTACTTTTTGATAAAATCCAATATTTTGCATGTACACCTTCTTGTTCTTGTTATTGTTTTCCTTGTTCAATGTTTTATGTTGAATGTATTTATGTGCGAACAGCCATTTGTGAATTTTTGACTGAAATAAACTCCACTAGGACCATTAATTGTCCTTCTTAGTAATATTCTTAAAAACATTGAAATATTTGTGGAACAAACTCCCTTGGAGGCACTTCTTACCCATTTCCATCCTGTGCCTCAGCTTTTTATTCTGGCTGCCCACTCACTCTGTAGCATCTGCTGCATGCATAGCATTGTCTTATCGCTTTTCTCCTACTTCTGATGAGGTTCTCTCACTAAAAGGGGAGAAGAGCTGCGTTTCATTACGTCTCCCTAAACATCCCTCTTATCAGTGGGATTGCCGCTTTGACTGGGTTCCCACACCTGAACACTGAAGTGGAAAAGGGTCCCAGACCCAGTCAGTTTTACTGCCACCAATGGGAATTCCTAGATTTGTCTAGTCAACAAATACCTTTTTACCCTGGCAACTACAAGCTGTAAGTGAGTGCCTGTTAAGGCACGATTTTGGGCAACCACTGCAGGGAAGACATTTTCAACCTCTGGCCACTCGGCTGACGCATTAGTGTTGATATGAGTAATTTTCCACCCACCTGACTCCTAACAGAGGCTCTCTTCTGTCCACTCACAACCCTAGATACCAGGTAGGAGAGTATGATATGTGAGATGAAGTAGCAGTGATATGTAGGACCAATGCTGTCGTGAGGTATTTTGACACACTAAGGAAGGTAAAACAAGGTTATGCACCCTGCTTTTTTTTCTGCACACTCGTAGCTATAATCCATACCAGTGGGCTCATACGTGATACTTTATAACAGGGTGTACCAAAGGTGACTCCCTTTGTAGCCTGTACATAGTAACGGTCATGTTTGGAGGGTAGAGATGAACGGGTGGCCAAAGACAAGTGGAAGTTGCACAGTTTCAGATGGAGGGTAGTTGTTGGATGTGGAGTTTAGCTTTGGTTAGTGGAGGAAGGTTGTGATGGTTAGGATAGCGACCGGTGACTCTTCGTCAGAGACCGGTGGAAGGTGGGCATTGGCAGCTGGAGTTTTAGTACTGGCCCGAGTTAAGAGAAGACAATTGAAAGTGGGCAGTGATAGGTTCCATCTATGAAAACACATCTTAACCCTACCTTACCCAACACCTCTATTACTTGTGCCACCTCAACCCTCTTGCAATCACTCTTCATCAACTTTGCCGCCCACCTGCCACTCCTTAACAACCACTCCCTTCCCTTTTACTCCTTCTTACTTATGTCTTTATTCCATGTCATCCTAGGCATCCCTACATCCTAGCTTTTTCACCCTGCTCTATTCCACCCCCATCTCATGCCCTACATCTGAGCCACCTTTCCCATTATCCCTTGGCTAGTCCTCACCTGTATCTCGGGTACTTCGTACTCCATTTGTCTCCCACGTTCACAACACTTTTCTACTCATGCATCAGTGCTACCTGTTATTCTCCCTTTGCTTCCTCTTACTTGTCCCCACAGCATGCTGACTCCGGACAAAAAGTGTATGTGAGTCTTTTTTCTTTAGACTCTCCTAAACTTGCCCTCGCTTTCCTGACACCACACCGCCACATTTCCTTTCCACAGAGTCCACCCAGATCGACCTTGACACTTTCATTCTTGGATCCTCGGTGCACAAGTCATCAGTAAGAACAGTTACCACATCTTTGACCGTCTCGCCGGCTACACATTATCTTGATCACAGGAGCATGGCTAGGAGATGACCTTTCAGGATAGAAGATCCACAGTCCGAAGTGCATGTCCAAGAAAACTGGAGAAGGAGATGCCTATGTTTCCAGAATAAAATGGTGCATCATGGTTCCCCAAGCTCTCCTCTACTGCACACCAGTCATTGTTAAACGCACAGCTCATGCACAGCCGTATTCTTGTTCCTGCTGACATCCAGTATCCAACCTAGGAGATATTGTAGAATCATTCTTAGACCAGACAGTGACTGTCATGTTGGAACACTATAATCTGTGCAAACTGAGAGACGTCAGCACCTGGTTTGAGAAGACAGAACATCCCCAGACAAAATCACTGTTCTGCAGCCTGGAAATACTGAGCCCTCTCACATTGCCAGTCACACAGTGCAAGCTGTCTCCATCTCACGCAAGGCGACAACAAGCAATGGAAGCCTATACGTTACCTGGGGTGACCACCATGCCACCCCTTTCTCCCTCAGCGATTTGGAGAGATATTATTGGTAGCAGCATGCTCTGCAAATACATTATAGTGCTGCTGTGCCAAGTAGGTACTCCCAAAGACACGTTCCGTTCCTGTTCTAGATACACCCAAGCAAACATTAATTGTAATTATATTCATATCGCGTTTGCGACCCCTGGTGAGGCATTGAGGCGCTTTATGGCGAGTAGCAAGCTACTTCGGAACCCAAAAAGTATTAGTGGTGAATTAGTATAGGAAAATATGAAATTAATTTGAGCGGTGGACATGTGAGTTTTTGTATTTGGATTGAAAAAGGCCAAATCATTAAACATGGAGGCTAAAGTATTACATGTTACCATTGTGAATTCCCCTGATACATCCCAGCGGTTTGGTAATTGTCTGTAGCCTAAATACACTTTTTTTAGAATTACAAATATTATGTATGGGTTTGAAAAGACGAATATCTCCACATTATATCAGAATTCCTTACATTTTTGAATTCCTCAAGGCTTGGTTTATGAATGCCGTTCCTGGCGCAGCTCTAAATATATAAGCATTTGCTGTTCAGCCGTGCGCTCTGTGGAACAATATGCATGGCAAAACTCCATAAATTGTTGGGCTTCTCGAGCTCTTTCACAATTGCATTGTAGCGGAGGGAAACTCTATATTCCTTCTGTGTAAATTAGAGTGATGCAAATGGCCTTACCCTCTTCTTCCTTTGTTCCCTCACGGCTTGTTTCGATGAAGAAGCTTTTAATAAACTTGACTAGGGTTGTTTTCCTGGCCATATTTACCGCTGTATAAATCCCATCCGTGACATTGAATTTTTCAAGGATAAACCGGCATTAGCCCAGGACAGCAGCTTGCTTTCAAGGCTCCTTCGTCTTTCCAAAACATTGTGTTTCTTCTATTTCTGTCCCAACGGGAAGACCGAGCGGGGAAATAACTTAATGCTCCGGCTGTCAAAAGGGCCTTGAAGGCGGACTTCAAAGGGCTAGCTGTTATTGCTGGAAATGTGCCGCTTTGTTCCTGGCCTATTCACATCTAATTTCATCCGAATTAGCCATTGTGCACTTGAAGTGCAAGCTTCTTCCTCGCCATATCTGATACAAGCATGTTAGTCTTGGAGCTGCGCGGACGGTGCTACACGTAACCCCATTGAGAGTTTGACCGCCTCACAAAGGCAGTAGATCAGGAGAGATGACACCTCAAAGTCAGTTTTAGCCAAACGTGAGGCCATGTTTTGTATCTGTTAATCTATGGAGGGCCTGTGGTTCTCTGAGGGTATGGTATAGGTATGTGTGATGGAACAAAGCCCAATTCATGTGGAAATTATAGGTTTCACTCAGATCTCTATTATTTTAATCTCGCTCCTTTTTACAGCAATTGTTGTTGATTAATCCCATATTTTTCTTTAGCATTTTCGAGTCTCTTAAATCATTTATGGACAATGCTCATCCACATTTCTGAAGTGCTTCTTTTAGAGGAGCTGGAGTCCAACCATGCAGAGTATGCACCCCCACCCTTGTATTTCTGTTCATGGTCAGTAATCATTGATAGGTTGAGGACTCGGCTCAAAATCACTGCAGAACAGCTAGCATGACTTTTGTGCTCACAAAAACACCGCTTGTATAGATTTTGCTGGATTATTTCCTTTTCCTAAAATTTCCCCCAGGAATTGGGATTAATCTTGGTTAGTCAACTGCTATATATCCAGTTTCTTTGTGCTGGAATAGCAACATGGTTTTAACCGTACTGTAAAATGTGCTGTAGCTGTGCGTACTGAAACCAAAGGCCCATTGCTATCTCTCACCCATGCAGACATCCATCCTGTTGGACAGGCCACGTGAAAGGCTTGCTCCCTCCCCGCACGACCAGGCCCGAGCCCGGCTCTCCAGGTGTGACACGCAACAACCACCCGTTTCCCGTCTCATATGGGACCCCTCCCCCTGGACATCTCCACATCCTGGGCCCGATTCCCTACCGGCCCTCTCGCCCGGCCTGGGCGCCATCTTGGACACAGCACCACGAGGCCGCGTGGCCTCCGATCGACCCTAACCCTGGGCCTGGACCAGGCCCCGACATCCCGGCACCACTATCCACCCAGGAGGCGAGCGGACTACTTGGCAGGTCAATGGGAGAAAGAGGTGTCGATGGCTCTCCCCCGCCAGGTGCCGATCGCCCCCAGCTCCCCCAGGCGCTGGCTCCACCCCCCTGCTGGGTGTCTGGACTCCCTCATCCCGGACCTCCCGACCTCCAAGTGCGAGGGTCCGGACATCAAAGGGCGCCAGACCTATAACTGGGGCAGCTCCAGAGCAGGAAGGCAGTTGTATCCTGGAGTCGAGAGACGCAGTGAAGAACTCATCCTTGACGGACTACTGGCGCTGCCGTAGCCCTGCCTTGCGAACTATCGACCTGCCTGCTGGCGCTGCCGCAACCTTCTGAAACCTTCATCGTCGTCGGGACCTGCTGGCGTGGCCGCGGACCGTTTGTAACCACCACCTTCGTCAGGACCTGCTGGCTCCGCCGCGGCCCGATCATCTAGAACGCCGAGCTCGAGGATTGTGAGCTATTTCATCTACTACCAGATTGGTAACGAGACTGTCCCGCTACCCCCTTACCCAACCAAGAGACTAGAATAGAGGGGACCCCTGAGTCCAGACCTCCTTGTACCATTCCACCGTACTTAAAGAATCGCTTATAAAGTAACGTTGAACCTTATCCTTGTGTGGTGTACGTCTGTGGGGGGGGAAGTTACTTGTCTGTACGATCGCTGGAGACGGCTCTCCCCGGAGACCTCTCCCTTTATCCTCGGCCGACCCTCCCGGTCCGTCTAACACATCCTATATATACGACTGCATGAATCAGCATGAAGTTCTATTCTTCTGCTGAGCTGGTTTGACTGCAAGTGTGTCATAGATGTCACCTACTGACTGTATACAGGGATGCCTGCTTGTTTTCACATCTTCACCATGTAGGAGAGGTTTACAAGATACTGTGCCTTGTGCTGGACTGGCCATTTATCTCATCAGACATTTTCCAAGGGGGTATTTGGAACCATTGGAGGCCTATTTTTGAAGGCCCTGGGGCCCCGCGACTGGTGGTGCTCCAGTCACTAGCTCCTTGAGGTTAACTGCAACAGACACTTGGAGGCTTCGGGAGTGAGAACGATGGATCTGATAGTGAGCAGAGAGACTGAAAGAGAGAGGTGGGAGAGAGACCTACAGAAAACTGACTGAATGGGAGAGAGTGGAGAAAGTAGTGGATCTGGTTTTAACATTTTTGCTAGGACTGCTTTTGATTCCCAATCTGGCCATGTATGTGCCTCTAATTCTCTTGCTTCTTTGGGCAGTTGAGGCCACAGATGTCTAGCATTAATGTGAGTGCTGCAGGAGTGAAATGTATCTATGTGAAGTAATTCGGGAAATTATTTGCTGCCTCTGCAACTAGCATTTTTGAGCGTCGGATTGCAGATTACCAGTCTGCCTCTTTGGAACCATAGCAGTGACAATCCCTTCACTCAATTAATCTTATACTTCACCTACAATCACAATTATGGACTTGATGCTCCGTGTAGAACCTTGGGCCACAGTGGACTTTTGTGCTGGAAAAAGAAGACATCTTTGCAACAATATGGAAACCATCTTCCTACTGCAAAAAAGCTGATTTCTGTGGCTTGGTCAATCTTTATCAATGTTTCAAGAACCCTTCCACATAATGTGCATCCAATGTAGACATTGCGCTAAGAATCTCCAAGGCCCGTGTTTTGCTACCACTCGACTTAGGAGGATGCTTACAGCTATGTTATCTGCATCTTTTTCAGAGTAAATCCTGAAGCAAGCCAGCTTTCAAGCTGGCATTTGGACTACCCCTCAGTACCCTGTTATTGCTTAAATCTCTATTCAAACGTCCTGAGTCCCAGGGTTTTGACACCAAACTCATTGCAAGGAAATATTGCTGGAAATAAATACCTACTTTCAAGTCCAGACACAAGTCCTCCCCCAAACTAAAAGTCACAAACTTAATATGGTATCTATACACAACCCCGAAAGTATTGCTCTGGGAGAGGATGTGAAACTAGATGGGGGGGCATGGGGGTGTCTAACTCATCTGAGAAGTTGCTGTTGTTTAAGTTTCAGTTATGGTGCAGTCATAGAAGCAACAGGAAACACATGACCGGGCACATCCCCATGTCTGGGCTTTGCTTTACTCCATACACACACATATGCCACAAAAACACTATAGTCAACCATGATGAGTTCTGAGAGTGAACCCTTCACTGCCTTGACCTGGAATATTAATGGCCTTGGGGACAAAATTATAGGGACTGGTGACGTCCTGTATAAAGCGTACCCATCCGGATGTGGTAATGTTGCAGGAAACCCATCTCAAAGGTACTAAATGTGGGTTCATAGCGAGGGGGGAATATACCGTCTTGGCCCATGCGGTATACACCTCTGGCTCTAGAGGAGTAGCAATCCTGATTAAGAGGTCGCCCCCCTTCTGTGTGGCTCGCACGTGGCTAGACCCCCAGGGCACATTTGTGGGGGTGACGGGGAAATGGGGCAGGAGGAATGTTGCCATTCTCCCAGTTCATGCCCCGCCGAAACTACAAGCTAGGACGCTAAACAAAGGGACAGAAATATTGCTAGAGGCACTGGGTTTGACACACATTATCGGGGGGACTTCAACGACGTGATGCATACACCCATCAATGGTACAGGGGATCATACCCAGACGCCCTCTACCACACAACTGGCATGCCTCGCTGAGACACTGGGTCGAGTAGATGTCTGGAGACACCTGCATCCAGGGACACAGCAATACTCATACTACTCTGGCGCATAGGGTCTACTCGCGATTGGACGATGTGTTCCTCCAGAGTGGTGAAATACAGGACATACATGAAGCAGAGTACAGGGCCAGAGTTGTGTTGGATCATTCCTCTCTATATGTACGTATAGGAGATCGGAACCGAGCGAGACACATGAGTTGGAGATTGTCTGCATGGGACTTAAAGAATGTGACAGTGCTCAAGGGCATTAGAGCTGACACAAGAATTTTCTTTGACAAAAACGTAGGATCTGTGCAATCAGGGATTGTAATCTGGGAAACATATCAAACGGTCCTACGAGACAGGGCACAAAACTGAGTGGCATGGGAGAGGAGGAAAGACCAGGAAGAGTTAACCCAACTAGAAGCACAGATCCTAGCCCTAGAGAGACGAAATATAATGCAAACATACCCCCAGATACTCCGACAGCAGATGGATGCACAACATCAATACAAAGCCCTGCTACCCAGAAGGCCAAGGCACAGGCCTAGGCACAGTCGACCTTACATAAACTCTATGATGTAGGGGACAAATTGGGTAAGCTCCTGGCATGGCTTAGCCGAAAGGAAGTAGAAACCCGATGGGTAGTAAGCATTATAGATTCACAACGGATACCACAGACAAACGAGGAGCAGATAGTGCAGACCTTCGCGTCCTATTACAAAGACTTCTCTGACGCCTGCCCCCTGTGTCCGACCCCTGACATCACAGACTACTTAGCAGAGATACATACCCCATTATTGGAAGATTCCACTTGGGAGGGGCTAGACTCGGACATTACGAATGAAGAGCTTAAATTGGCTATAGCCCAACTGCGCCCAGGTAAGACCCCAGGACCAAATGGCCTACCAGCGGAACACTACAGGAGATGTATAGATCTCTTTAGTCCCCACCTTTTAAATCTCTTTCAAGAAGCATGTCAGGAGGGAGTCCTCCCACTAGATCTGCGTGCGGCCATAAACATCCCTATTCATAAACAAGGGAAACCCCAAAATAAGTGTGAATCCTACAGTCCAATATCCATACTCAATATGGAGGTGAAGATACTGGCTACTATCCTTGCCACGAGACTCCGCCAAGTAATAACGACCTTGGTTCATCAGGACCAGTCGGGATTCTTGGCCGGCAGGGCGACCAGACTGAATCTACATAGGACCCACAATGGATGATGGAGGTTAAAGACTGTGATACCCCCCACCTACTCCTGCCACTGGATGCAGAAAAGGCGTTTAATACAGTCCATTGGCCTTCCTCAAGGCCGGAATGATTACATTTGGCATAGGTCCCAACTTGCGGAAATGGGTGGGACTCCTGTATAAAGATCCCATGGCTAGGGTCCGAGTAAATGGTAAGAATTCTGGACTCTTTCCCATCAGACGAGGTACCAGACCGGGCTGCCCTGTCCCCATTACTTTTTGCTCTCACAATAGACTCTAGCTTGTGCGGTCCGACAACATCCTGTGACACAGGAATTTTGAATCAACCCGGACGATATTTTGGAAGAAAAGATCTCTCTGTTTGCGGACGACATATTTTTATATATAACGCACTCGATTACCACGATTCCTACCCTGTTTCACACTATAGAACGATACGGGCACAACTCGGGATATACAATAAATTGGCACAAGTCAGCAATATATAGCCCAGATGACTTGACCACTTGGCCCACACTCCCAGTGTATCTCCAGATAGCCATCAATGGGTTTACCTACCTAGGAATTTATCTCACCACTGAGAGGGACCTTTGCTACCGGAAAAACATTAAATGCATACTCGCAAATTTTACAGAAGATGCGCAGCGATGGAAATCGCTTCCACTTTTCCATTCTAGGCCGTGCCACTACAGCCCTCCCAGATCCTCAAATATGCTCAAATTAGACATGCATGGCAAGCAGAGGACATAGACGTTTCCCTACTGCCGGACTACGCACCCTTGGAGGGGAGATTGCTCCATGAACATATTCTTACCAAGGCTGTATCACTCATATATCAGACCTTAAATAATAACGCACTAGATAGACTGGGTAAGTTGTGAGCTACCTGGGAAGGAAATTTGGGCACAATCGAAACCATAGATTGGGAGGCAGCCTAGATTCATCATAGAGAGGCGGCAATCAAATCACGCCTTCGCCTCATTCAATACAAAATACTCCACAGAGCCTATTATGCCCGAGCCAGACTACACAAAATAGGCAGAGTAAGTGAACCTAACGGCCAGAGTGGTGGACATGGTGAGGGTGACTTTATCACACTATTTGGGAGTGTACTAAAATACAGGCCTATTGGAGGAGGATATTACAGGAACTAGGCAATATACTGGAAGTTGTTATACTCTTGGAGCCTAAATTTATATTGTTGGGAATTCCGGGAGACGTGGACTTAGTCTGATCACAAATCATCTTTACTACACTAGCATTGGTTGCGGCGAAAAGGGATATAGCGAGAAATTTGGGAGCCATAAACGCTCCATTGCTTCGAGATTGAAATAAGGGGATGGACATGTATATTGTGGCTGAAAGGGTCACCTATAAGGCGAGGGGTTGCCGAAGAAATTCCACAGGGCATGGGGCAAATGGAGGAAATAATATGACTTTGATTTCGTATTGGGAGATGATTAATTGGATCCCACTCAGGCTCAATGACAGATTAAGGGCCTCTAGCGTTTAAAGGAAAGAGAACCCCCATGGATTTATGATACAATTATGTGGGCATTTTAGTGTTAATCTTTCAAAAGACCCGCCATGGCAATAAAGATGCACTGTCTGCTGTTTGGATTAGTAATGTACGACACTGCATGACTGTAACCGATTTTGTTATGGTTTGTTTTTCTTTTGTTGACAAAAATATAATAAAAACAGTTTAAAAAAATAGGGCATCTATAGACTCAGCTGTCTAAATGAGGAAGAGAAATTATACAACTAATTATGTCCTCAGCAGCTTTCTGAAAGTGAGCTTCTGTAGTGGGATTCTCAGATTTATTGGCAATATTTTCTTCAATTTGCTGCCGATCACTGGAAACAATAAGCTTACTGCCTTTTTTGTGAAAGCTTTTTGGCATAGAAGTATGGGACCAAGCACTGCTTGAATGTAGATGAAAAGGATCACCTTAAAGTGAATTTGTGCTGAGACAGGAAGCCAGTGCAGCTCCCTCGCTTCTGGTAAGAAGCAACAGAAGAATAGAAAGAGACGAGACATGTGGTCTGTTTTTAAGACATACACACCAGCTCCCTGTGAGGAATCATCTGGCAAGATTCAGATCAGGGATATAGCCTCCATTGTTTTGACTATGAGAACCCCTTTAATATTTATGCCCCTGGTATAACGCAGGCTTTGATTAAATTGGGAAGTCTTTAGGGACTTAGTTTTGAATCATATATGGAAGAAGGCTATCAAACGTCTTTAGTGTCCCACATAAATCAGTGTATTTTGTACTGAAGATTTTAGGGGAATGCTCACTCCAAAGCTAATCATCGGTTCCTTTAAAAGATATGTGCATCATTGAAGGCACAGGTGTTCGGCTAGACCCAATGGAAAAATAAGCATTTCACTCAACTTAGCTCCCAAATGTGTTTAGAATCTATTCCTTTGATGCTTTGGCCAAGGAATAGTTGCCCTAATTGTGACTACCATTATCAGAAATACAAACATAGACTGGCGCTTGCCATCCCAAATCCACCACATGACTACTGGACTCTGTGTGAGGCTTGGAAACTAGGAGCATCTTTGTTTGTGGAATCGTGGGAGTGGCTCACAGTCTGCAATTGCTGGAGACTGCAGTGGAAGAATGTTACCAGTCAGCTAAACTGATGAGAACCAGGTTACCACTCAACACTAACTGCTGCCCAGAAGAGGTGGGTCTAAGGAACTGGACACAAGGTAGCCTTAGATGAGAGCACTTGGGCATGTGGCTCCATCACCCTAATCGCGGCGCACTCTACCCATTCGCCCACTGTCATGTCAGGTGCACAAAAGGAAGTCTTCACTCAAACTGTGAATGTTATTCAATATTTAGGCAGTTAAGTGTACATGCACAGCACGGGGAAACAAATCTTCTAGGTGAGTGGACCTTATTTTAGGAACGTCCATTAAAAAAGCATCTACCTCAGCATTCTTCATTTTGCTGTTTCCTGGTTTGAATGAGCTCGAGAACTCTGCTTTTGTAATCAGTTTTGCTAGATTCCTTTGAGTAGGATTAGGATTGCTCCATTCTTAAAGGTACTCATTTTTTTAAAAGCAAACTTTTGGATCATCTATTTCTGGAAAGTCTCAGACTTTTGTCTAACTTTAGTCTATCACTCAACATGGAAATTCCATAGTTTAGAATGATTCTGTCTCGATTTCTGAGCAGTCAGGTGCGGTGGACTTCCCCGTTATCGCTTGCGGTCAGCTTTTTCCAATACCTCTGGAATAGACTTATTTTAAATGGTCTTTTTTTTAGAATACCTGTTTCCATTTAAAACCAAAAATAATACGCTATGTAATTCAATTCCTTTACAGTGGATGAACATAGAACTATGTTTTAAAGACTTTGTTTTTATGTTGAAGTAAACTAAAAATAAGCTCTGTATAAAAACAATGTATTATTTAATATATTACATCTAATATGTGATACCCCAAATAAACTGAGCCCTTCTTTGTTTCAACAGCTGTCAACGCTCATGAGAGACGCCATTCCCATTTCATATCTCTGAGTCAACATATTAGATATTTTTTTATGTACTCCAAAGTGGATGTTACTTGTTATACAAATTCGTATGTTATTTTATTCAAAGCTAACTTGGGCATCTTATAGAGGGATGCTCCCATGTTTGCAGGATGAACCTCGGCGATCTGGACTGCTGCGGCTGCCCTCAAAATAATTAAAACCATACCCCAGTTTAAGAGAGCAAGCCCAGGGATTCCTTATGCTTTAGAGATTAATGTACAGTTGTGATATTTGTTCTTGGTTTAAGTTACTTGTTTCATGCTGATAGTTTGGCTCATGGTGAATGCGCTGGATCGTTGAATTTGTTTCTTAGTTGCCGGATAATAGTGCCAAATTTTGCCTCTGGTATTGTTTCAGGCTTCATGGTGGATTCTGTGAGGTTATGCTGGCTGTTTGTCATGGCTGAGTAAGTAGTAGGTTGTGCTGTTTCATTTGTGTGCAAGATAACGTTGTCTCAGAAGGTCAGCTGTCACATTTACTAGGTACATATTTGTTTTCCAAGATAGTTATTGAAAGTGTCATCTGAGGGTGGAGGTAGCCTGTAGAGTTTACTACTCCTTCTTTGTATGACAACGAATTGTGGTTTGTCTCTATTGTAGTCATTACAATTTTAATGTAGGTAGTTTCTGTAAGGATGTTTTTTGGCTGTGGCCTTGCAACAAGAAGATAATGGCAAGTCTTGCAATTGTTTGTACACCGTAGCCTCGTACAGTATATGGTTTCAGTGTTGTTAATGAATGAACAATATATCATCCTCAATATGGTCGCAGGATGCCAATCCATATTTAGGTCTCTTCTACTGAATACTACATGCGTTGTCTGTTGCAAGACTAATGTTAGCTTCAAGTGGACTTGGAGCCTGCCCATTGCTTACAATTTGTTGGCTTCATTGTTACTCTTATGAACTCACTTCTTATTCGTTAGTCCGTGTGGGCGTTCCTTCCTCTTCTTGTGTTTGTCCCTTTCCTTGAGCATGGACACATTACTTGTGCCCTTCCACTTCTCCCTTTTCAGTTACTACATTTTAGGTCTCACCTAGGCAGCGCTTGCACTGTCTCTTAGAGGCATGCTGTATTCAAGATAATGATTTGTATTGAATAACTTTTTTGTTTTATAAAATATTTTGAAGAATTTTTTTGGCATCAACAAATACAACACAACATTTACAGAGATACAGGAATACATTCAATATACTGAAAAGAACATATCAAACAAAATACTCAAACAAGAAAATTGTCACAAACAATTAACATGGACAACTGTAATATGCCTCAGGTCAATCAATCGTTGAGGCACCAATCCTGGATATAAACTGAACAAGTGGACTAACAGATTGAAATAGTAGCCTACTTGTTACCACCTACACAAGATACACAATAAATTTATCACAAAGTTCTATGACTAGGAATAACATGGGAACTGATCAGCGATTTACAAGTGTGTTAAGTTGATTCCTAGCAAGCCCTAGTTATTTGGTATCTTGGAGGTAAGAACGTCGACGCGTTTCGAACCCAACCAACCGGCACACGTCAGTTGTTCATTGTGCAGGTCTTCCAGAACTAGTCGGGTGCCGGACCGCAGCGTCTCCAAACTCCGTAGAGAACTTACAAGCCCGTGCGGCGGCTCCACACTGCAGTTAGGACAAATTTGCCCCAAAACGAAGATTATATAGATCTGCACAATGAACAATGTGGTACTGCAATTCTGGACCCTTCCTTTTCACCAGCCTCGGGGTCCGCACACTCGTGTCACAAATGTCGTCGTAACATGACGAATTTGGTATCAACGGACCGGTAATGGTTAGGACATCATCCCTATGCATTTGCGTCACGATCGAGTGATGCTGACACCCTTAAATCGTGGTTTCCGTCTCGAACCCTCAGACGCCATTTTGTGAACGGCATCCATCTTATGACTTGCCCTCATATAATCAATTGATTAAGGCCGAGTTTTGATCCGAAAGGACACGTCCACCGTAGCTGACTTCCCCATGACCTGGCCAGCTGACTCCACTGCCTCCAGCCAAGCCTGTTTGGGCAACTCCTCACCCAGTAGCCGAGCCAGATATCATCAAGGCACAACATGTCATAAACCCTTCACTGCATACAGACCCTGTTTTCCCATACACACACACCTGTCCATGATTCTTGTTTATGACCCGTTTATGATGGGAGGGTGCTCGACCTTATTGGCATTTCATCGATATCTGATGGGAGTTCTGGATCTGGCGGAGTAATCCATCACTAACTGGACATCTGAAATATGTGCTGACCAGCATGACTTCGCTCTTTGTATTATTGTGGAAATATTTGTATTGCCATATCGTAAACTTAAGAATTCTTGCCTGCAGCTGTTATTTGTGTATATAAGGAGAAGTCTGGTTCTGTAAAAACGAACAGTCTCCTGAGAACTTACGGCCCGTGTTGTCGTACTTCTAGGACGCATGTTACTTGGTTGCAGCCAATAAAACTCGATCATTGACTTCACCTAGAAGACTCTGTGTTTCTGTAAGTCCAGAACAGGGAGAACCTAGAGGTCTTCGGGTGTGATCCCCTGGCACCACCGGGTCTCTAAAAACCCGGCACCTCAGTTGGCGCCCAACAAGGGGCGATATCAAGCGGTGACGGTCCAAGCCAGATGTTCGTAGGAGCTTCGTCTGAAAATTCCGGAGGACGGCCAGCCACTTCAGCGACCCCTGCATGTTGACGTGGTTCCGAAGGTCTTTGCTGCGAGGTTCCCCGCGTCCCGACGGCTACGAAGGACTGCTGCCTTGACTATCGCCCTGTTTTGGACCCAGTGATCCTTGGTAGAGCGAAACGATAGAAGAGTCTTCTAGTGACGTCACCGATCTTCAATATTCAGTTAAGTATAAGTGGAGCGTCTCCCAGTTCTTAGTCTAGTCCTTAGTTTGGTTCTTAGCTTTGGTATCCTAGAGATACGATTTGTATTGGTTCTTGCTTCTTAGTTTGGTATCCCAGAGATACGGTTTGTATATTGGTACTTGCAAGCACCAAAACCGAGGGATTCGTGTATTCACGAAAATATCATAATTAGATAATCCCTTGAAGTTTGAAGCTAGACTAGTGAGCAAAGATGCCTGGTCTTAGCAGACTTGGAAACTTGTTTTGTCTTGGTTGTAGTAAGGACTCCCGATTAGAGGATTCGTGTCCGGTTCCTCCGATTGGAACTCCAACATATGAGTTATATATAAAGCACGGAGTAGGTCCTATCACGTATAATGAGGTATGGATAAAATACACCCGCAAGGATGGTGTTTTAAAATGGCCCCAACATGGTAGTTTTGACTCAGAAATATTAGACAACCTCGAGGTCAAATTGTTCAAGAAGAAAGCCCGGCCGGCGATGTTTGACTCTTTTCGCTTATGGCGCAAAGAAGCCAAACAGAAAGAAATGAAACTAGCGAAGAAAAACAAAAGAGGTATGTCGATGGTACAAGCTGCCATCGCATACAGGGATAATGAGGAAGAGCAGGAAAGTGAACAAATGCTCAGAAGCAAGAAACTAGCAATAGATAAATGCTACCCGATGTTACCACATGAGGGACAAGGCTCAAAGGGAACATCAGAGAAAGATCCGTTAATGTCCCATTTATTGAATTCACCACCCCCATATACATCGAGTGTTGTGGGACCCCCGAGACGTATTGTTATACCGCGCCCTGGCGCACGAAAAGCAGCTCTTGCGCAAGCACCAGCTTCTCTTCAGCTGGTTCTTACTGCTCCGGCGCAGCCTTCTCAAGGGCCGCCGCCTTTGCTACATACTCCTTCTACTTCCATGACTTTGCCTACTGCTCCAACTATCCACTATGATACTACGTCTGCTACTGCCTCAACCTCCTCTGCTGTTGCCTCGACTTCCTCTTTACATCAGCCTGTCTTTTCTGGCGCATTTGCTTCGCCGCAAGCTTCTCCTTCTGTCAGACAGAGAGTGACAAGTACTGTCACTGGTCTATTATCACCTTTCTTCGGGTCGCCCAAAACGACCCCTAAAACAGAACGTAGACAGTTGCGTAGTCAACTGCCTGATTATGAGGAAAGAGGAGTACTAAATGAGTTAGCACGCAAATGGGTTACTGACACTGCTAAATATGATGTTCAGTCTGTTATGGAAGTTTTCAGTCAATGGGATGCGCCCACTCAAAGATACGTCTTTGAGGAGATGTGTGTATATCTTTGTGACGATTTGGAGACAAACGATCCCAAACGCAAGATGAATGAGTTATTTCGTATGCGTGCTAGGTTTTATAAGGGTATGATTGTAGGTTCCGATGTCGAAAAAGCCATAGATGTATTGTTATCTTACAGGAGTAAGGGAAACGTTTCGAGATCATTGTATGAAGATGATGTGTCAGATAGGAAAAAGGCGCGACAGTACCCCATGAGAGAGGTTCCTCCAGTATGGAGGGAAGGTGATGCGAATGCACAACCACCTGTTCCACCGCATTTCCAGCGAGTATGGGTACATGTCCCCTGGAAAAGATCTGAAGTTCTAGCACTCAACAGACATTACCCTATCTGCGTAAAAATCCCGCAGGGTATTACAAGGAGTTATCACAAACTGCCAGCTCATGTATAATGAATTTAGCAGACATAGACATGTTGTTTGGGAATGTTGTTCCGCATCCTTTATGGAGTAAGATTCGTTATGCAGATCACGATCAAGAACTAGGTGATTCATGGGCTAATATTACCGCTACTGACGCTAGACAAGTTGGTGGTTCTAAACCCGAGCCTTTAATAGCAGAACTTCCTGGTAGGATTATAGCGTACATGAAAACGTTAATGCCTGAATTGCGTGTAAATTGGGACAAGCTATCCGCATGCAAACAGAAGAAAGATGAGAATGTGTCCGACTTTTTCACGAGATTTGAGGAGACTTTCACCGATCATAGTGGTCAGGACATGGCTACAGAGGGTGGTCATAGATTGTTTGTAGACAAATTTGTACATAATCTGCTTCCCAAACTGTGCAATAAATTGAAAGATTCAGAGAGTGCTTGGGCTGTCTCCACGTCAGCACAGATTTTAGCCACAGCCCAGTACTATGAAAATAGGCGCAAAGACGAGCTAGATAAGACAGAGAAGAAGACTAAAGAGTTAAAAAGTTCTTCTCCAGCAAGCCTATCCGCCTCGCACGGCTAGTCAGCCCAATTATCAACAGCCACAGCAGTACTCAAGAAACGCGCAAGGGAACGAGTTTTCCCATCAGCGTTCTCCGTATGGCCCGAATCAATGTGCCTATTGCAAAGAAGAGGGTCATTTCAAAAGTAATTGTCAAGCTCTTGCGCGACGCTTAAGCGGTGTTTCCGGTGCAAGAGGTAGAGGTGTTCAACAGGTTCCTAGAGGTAGGGGCCGTGGAAATTTCTCCCAGAACACCACTTCTTTTCCTCCTCAAAATTCCATGAATAGCTTTGACCAACAGAATAATGCGTCTTCCAGGACAGCTCAGTACTATGCTGATGACTATTACGCAGAAAACGAGAATGAGGGTAATAATTGCTAGGACAGCCATGGACAAAGAGAGGGAGTTGTTTCAGTTCCAGTAGACCAGAATGGACCTTACGTTGAGGTGATTACATCCGGAGTGTCAGAGCCATTTCTGCTGGATACTGGTGCTACAAAAAGTTCGATTATGCACTCAAAACTTCCTGGCGCACCTTTGTCTGCCGAAATGAATGTTTCAGTAGGTTTTTCTGGCGCCCCTGTTAGAAACCCGATCTCCAGCCCCATGCCCCTTTCTGTTGGCCCATGCGAATTAGAAGCACCCCTCATTCTTACCACAGGTTGTGGCGAAAATTTGTTAGGCTTGGATTTACTGAAGAGACTACATGCAACCTTGTACTGTTCTCCTTCGGGAGTACAACTCACCCTTGGTAAGAAAGTGATTTCCCCGATGTATTTGTCAAGAGAAAGAATTCCAACTGAGTTGTCATCTCTTCCAGATGTACTTTGGGCGAATGGTTCTAACGATGTGGGTCATTTAGAGATAGCACCGTATGTCATAACATTAAAAGCTAATGTTAGGTTGCCACGTATTCCCCAATATCGAATATCAAACGAAGGTGAAAAGGCTTTGTTAGCGATCGTCTATGATCTGATTGCGAAAGATGTCATCAAAGAAACTACAGGCAACATTTGTAACAGTCCGGTTTTGCCTGTCTTAAAGCGTACCGATCCTTCACAGCCCCCTGTGTACCGATTTGTGATCGATCTAAGGGAAGTGAATAAGATCGTTGTACCGCAGTTTCCAGTCGTTCCCGACATCACTGCCTTATTGACAATGGTTCCAGCCTCAGCCAATTGGTTTTCAGTGATCGACCTGAAGAATGCTTTCTTCAGCATCCCGATTGCCGAGGAGAGCAGAGATATCTTCGGCTTCAATTTAGGAGGACGAAGCTACCGCTTTAAACGCGCTCCTCAAGGCTACTGTGAGAGCCCATCAATATTCAGTCAAGCCCTGAAAACACAACTAGACACGATTGTTCTACCTGGTGGCGCGACTCTAATCCAGTATGTAGACGATCTACTGATCGCTGCAGATACTGAAGAAATCTGCAAGCAAGCCACGTTGTCGTTGTTGCGTCATTTATGTGACATGAAGCACAACGTCTCGCTTTCCAAACTACAATTTTGCCGACAAGAAGTAACCTACTTAGGTCACATCTTATCGAAGGAGGGAAGGAGACTGACCCCAGAAAGAATACAGGCAATTGCAGAACTGAGTGCCCCAAGGACACAAAGAGAAGTGCGTGCCTTCTTGGGCATTACATCGTACTGTAGGCAATGGATACCGAACTTCTCACTGTTGGCCAAACCTTTGCTGGCATTAATGCGTAAGGACACACCCAATCCTTTGCCTTGGTCTGAAGATTGTCAGGCGAGTTTCCATGAGTTGCGTGAGGCATTATGTTCGGCTCCTGTATTGGGCAACCCCGACTACAGCAAGCCGTTTACATTATACGTCCACGAGAAGGAAGGTTGCGCATTATCAGTCTTGACGCAGCACTTTGGGGACAAACAACGCCCATGCGCATATTTCTCCGCGACTCTAGATCCCGTAGCTAAAGCATTACCGAGTTGCTTGAGGGCCACTGCCGCAGCAGCTGTCTGTATTCGACAGTCCGCTGGGTTAGTCATGAATAATACTCTGACCGTTATGGTCCCGCATGCAGTAGATATCCTACTGAACAGGACAAAAACACAGCACCTAACTAGTGCTCGACTATCCAGCTATGAATTGACCCTGTTAGCAAGTCACATTCACATAAAGAGGTGTGATACACTCAACCCTGCTACATTATTACCCATTCCAGCAGAGACAGATGAGGTCGACAAACATGATTGCTGTTTTAGGACAGAAGAAGAGACAAAAGGGAGAGTAAATTTGCAGGACACTCCTCTCCCTGAATGTAATGATAATTTATGGGTTGATGGTTCATGTTTCAAGTTGCCAAATGGTGATACGACTGCAGCATATGCTGTGACAACATTACACACGATTGTAGAGACAGCTCGCATCCCCCAGAATTCTGCACAAGCAGTGGAGTTAGTCGCACTCACAAGAGCATGTGTGTTGGCGAAAGGAAAACGAGTAAATGTGTACACTGATAGTCAGTACGCCTTTGGCGTAGCCCACAGTTTTGGAAGATTGTGGCGTGAACATGGGTTCCTGACGTCGCATGGTGCAAAGATTCAACACGGACAGCTAGTACACGACCTTCTCGAGTCACTGACCTTGCCCCTACAGGTTGCGATCGTGAAGTGTAGCGCGCATAGAAAGATCCGAGATGATGTTGGTCGAGGGAATGCATTTGCCGACGAGGTCGCGAAAGAGACTGCAAGGAACACAATGAGTCGGATGTATGTTGTAGGTCCTGCTAGATGGACCCCTGATGTGGGTATGTGTGAGGACACCATCGAAAGCGTGAAATCTATGCAAGCTGACGCGACTGAGAAAGAGGTGAATGAATGGAGAGAAAGCAAGGGTAGATTAGACGCGAATGGTTGTTGGGTCGAACTGTCAGAACACCGGCGATGGTTGTTACCGGACGCTTATGTTCTCGCAGTGGTGACAATGGCCCATGGAATGGCATACATTAGCGTAAAAGGAATATGTAAGCTGTTGGCCCCAGTATGGCAGAATAGTGGTATCCCAAAATGTGCAGAGAATCTGGTCAGAAACTGTATGGTGTGTTTGAAGCACAATCCCGGTAGAGGAACCCCGACCCCAGCTGGTCACTTTGCACCTCCAACGTATCCGTTCGAGGTCTTGCAGCTCGATTTCATCCACATGGAGAGGTGCAACAACCTGAAATATGTACTTGTCGTTGTTTGCGCCTTCTCTAGATGGGTAGAAGCGTACCCCCTTAAGGACAACACTGCCTTGTCAACTGCCAAGGCCCTCGTTAGAGAATTCTTCCCTAGATTCGGCATGCCTAGGATTGTCTGGAGTGATAACGGAAGTGAATTTGTGGGACGAGTGATGAAGAGAGTGTGTGAGTGTCTAGGCATCCGCCAGAAGTTCCACGCTGCAAACCACCCCCAATCGGCAGGATTGGTAGAGTGCTATAATGGCACGCTTAAATTGAAACTGGCCAAGATCCAAGCTAGCACAGGTCTCAAGTGGCCAGACGCCCTGCCTTTAGCACTCCTGTCTACCAGGATGATTGTCCATTCTCGACTGGGACTTAGCCCACACGAGATCGTGTTCGGGCGCCCCGCAAATATATGGGGAGTACCGAGGCCTAGAAAGCTCAGTGAGATAGAGTACCCTGCACTGTTTAATTACCTGCACGACTTGACGACTAAACTGCATGTTTTACATCAACAGGTCCACAGCTCCTCTCCACCGGCATCTGACGATCCAGGCCATGCTATCGAACCTGACTCTTGGATCCTGATTCGCAACTTCAGACGAGTGAAGAACGAGGAGGCTCGCTGGACCGGACCTTTCCAGGTTTTGCTGTCGACCCGCTCTGCAGTACGTGTCCACGGCAAGAAACATTGGGTGCACGGTGCCCATTGCAAAAGGGTCCCGTTGCCCCTTCCATACGATACGACCGATGGGTCCAGCAAGGAGTCGCTGACTCCGAGACTGAAGTCGTACCACGTTTTGTCCCCTTCAGCGATGCACGATTAAAAGGAACTGGTACCAACAACGAGAGCGATTGCATTCTGCAAGGATCTGTGCCCCCGTCGATGCAGTTGGACACTACAAAACCTGAAACACTGTTTGTAGATCACACCGTGCCTGGAAAAGAACGATATAATCTAAGGTCAAGACCAAAGAACTGACATACTCAAACTAGTGCGATCTTCCCTTTTCCCATGAACTATTTTTGATTCCACAGCTCTCTCGCCCAGGGAACTAGCTCATTTTTGATTTTCGAACCGCCATCCGGTTCTGCTGCTAAGGCCGCGGTTGAAGTCCGAGGAGTACAGCCGGGGACGCCTAGGTCAACGGTTCTGGTCAGTCTGAGGGAATCACCCCGGACTGGACAGAGCGCACATCTTGGCAGAAGCAACCCCCCACCGCGGGCAGCAACCAGAGGATGGAGTTCCCAGGGGTTGAGAGACCTGCTAGACGTATGAATTTTGAAAAGAAAATATGCATTGTAATGGCAAAGAGACGTTTTCTAGTGTTGAGCATCTCAATGTTGTGTAGTATAATAATGTTTTTAACTGGCTATGCTCTATCTATCTTTCGAGTTCCATTCATATACCACACTCCGCTCACACCTTCTCCTACCATTTCCACACACTCCTTCCATCCCCTACCTGAACACGAGTCTGCCAGAAGACTCAAATTTGTAAATAATTCATTTGTCCTACTCCTACACCAGCACCAATCTGTTATGAACAACACGAACTGTTGGGTATGTGGACTCATGCCGCACACAACCGATAAGGGTATCCCTTACTTCGTCCTGCCCTTCAGTTATTACGGTTCTTTGTGGGCTTTCCAGACCATGTTCCTGTTTTCCCTTGAACCATACGTTCGGGGGGAGAACTCAAACAACAAGGCACTAATAGTAGGAATCAAGAACATGAGTAGAGATATTGACACGATCAGAGCCACTCCCAAAGATGAGTTTACCCCATACAGTAGGTGGAACATCACCAAGTATGGGATTTCATTAAGTGAGAGCCAGAAATCAAAGAAATCATCCTCAGTCTGGGTAGTACCCCACCGTGGTCACTTATGTCTGCAAGGTATTGGCAGGGATCCCGAAGCACAGCTGGGGAAGAGCATATGCACGGAAACATACGTGTTTGCCTCCCGAACTTCCCCTCCATTCTTGGCGGCTAAGGGTACATACTTCATCTGCCACGACAAGGCATACACTTGGTTGCCTGCCGACTTCTCGGGCACATGCTTCATCTCGTTTCTGCTGCCACCCACCTACACGGCCGGGGCAGATTACCATCGGACAAGGACAGTTAGGGGTGTCGTGAGTCAAGACGACACTGCGGGTCAAGAATTTGGAGACTTCGCAAAGGGTTTTCTGCCATTTTGGGGGCCTATGGTGAACAGCAGGAACATTCGACAATTAACGAGGATAGTTGAGTCCGCCGTGACTGAAACGGCCGGTGCCCTTAGCAACCTGACAGCAGAGCTTCAGTCGGATCGACTTATGACCCTTCAGAACCGGGTTGCCCTAGATGTCATACTTGCAGACCGTGGTGGTGTATGTAGAGTGATCCAATCTAGTTGCTGTATTTTCATCCCCGATAATGCTCCGACAGTGTACCAGGCCATCTCCAAACTACACCAAATCTCTGATTCCCTTCACATGGAGAAAGGGGATTGGTCTCTGCTAGGGTGGTTCTGGGAACTGATCTCTGCCTGGGGATGGAAAACTTTGATCTTCATTGGTATGATTTTAGCCGTTCTGTTTATGTTCTGCCTGTTTGTGCAGTGCGCTCCTGCAATATGTGGCCTCTGCGCCACTTCATGTGTAAGGAAGCCTGTATCGAGGGACGCACTGAGCAACAGAATGATGCTCCAACAGCATCTCCACGAATTCGCCAATACAGATCTGGATTCAGATTAGAGTTATTGCCTTATATGAGGGCAAAAGGAGGGTCTGTGGTACTGCAATTCTGGACCCTTCCTTTTCACCAGCCTCGGGGTCCGCACACTCGTGTCACAAATGTCGTCGTAACATGACGAATTTGGTATCAACGGACCGGTAATGGTTAGGACATCATCCCTATGCATTTGCGTCACGATCGAGTGATGCTGACACCCTTAAATCGTGGTTTCCGTCTCGAACCCTCAGACGCCATTTTGTGAACGGCATCCATCTTATGACTTGCCCTCATATAATCAATTGATTAAGGCCGAGTTTTGATCCGAAAGGACACGTCCACCGTAGCTGACTTCCCCATGACCTGGCCAGCTGACTCCACTGCCTCCAGCCAAGCCTGTTTGGGCAACTCCTCACCCAGTAGCCGAGCCAGATATCATCAAGGCACAACATGTCATAAACCCTTCACTGCATACAGACCCTGTTTTCCCATACACACACACCTGTCCATAATTCTTGTTTATGACCCGTTTATGATGGGAGGGTGCTCGACCTTATTGGCATTTCATCGATATCTGATGGGAGTTCTGGATCTGGCGGAGTAATCCATCACTAACTGGACATCTGAAATATGTGCTGACCAGCATGACTTCGCTCTTTGTATTATTGTGGAAATATTTGTATTGCCATATCGTAAACTTAAGAATTCTTGCCTGCAGCTGTTATTTGTGTATATAAGGAGAAGTCTGGTTCTGTAAAAACAAACAGTCTCCTGAGAACTTACGGCCCGTGTTGTCGTACTTCTAGGACGCATGTTACTTGGTTGCAGCCAATAAAACTCGATCATTGACTTCACCTAGAAGACTCTGTGTTTCTGTAAGTCCAGAACAGGGAGAACCTAGAGGTCTTCGGGTGTGATCCCCTGGCACCACCGGGTCTCTAAAAACCCGGCACCTCAACAACTGACGTGTGCCGGCACCCCTCCTTTTTAGCCGCAATCTTTGCGCACCCTTGAGGGAGTGATCCGAACCTCTCGCCAATAAGTGACAACGATCCCCCAGTCCATGTCCCGAGGAGAACCCGTTAAATGTGGTTGGGTTCGAAACGCGTCGACGTTCTTACCTCCAAGATACCAAATAACTAGGGCTTGCTAGGAATCAACTTAACACACTTGTAAATCGCTGATCAGTTCCCGTGTTATTCCTAGTCATAGCACTTTGTGACAAATTTATTGTGTATCTTGTGTAGGTGGTAACAAGTAGGCTACTATTTCAATCTGTTAGTCCACTTGTTCAGTCTATATCCAGGATTGGTGCCTCAACGATTGATTGACCTGAGGCATATTACAGTTGTCCATGTTAATTGTTTGTGACAATTTTCTTGTTTGAGTATTTTGTTTGATATGTTCTTTTCAGTATATTGAATGTATTCCTGTATCTCTGTAAATGTTGTGTTGTATTTTTTGATGCCAAAAAAATTCTTCAAAATATTTTATAAAACAAAAAAGTTATTCAATACAAATGGTTGTCCAACCTAGCAATTGATTATACTAGGCTGCGCACTACTGCATAGACTCAAGCTGCCCGGCTATTGTTTTGTTTACTTCATAGTAGTGGTCCAGGCCGGACAGTGACAGGACCCAAGCCTTTCCCAGTTTTCCCCGTATTCAAGATAATGGCATAAAGCTCCGCCCACTTTCTGCCCATCTTTATAATTGGCTCCTGTCCATGTCCTTTGTAAATGGTGGCTTTTCATTGGTCATTAGTCTTAGTGGTCCCTCCTTAGTACCACCTTGTCTCTTCTTGTAACTTCCCATGAGGACACCCCCTGTTACACTACCTAAGTTTTAATTACAACCTTAGAACACCATTTTCTTAAAGGGCTTCTGTAAAGACACACACACTTGGTCCTAAGCAAGGCTGGCAGTTGCTACTTTACTCACTAGCACATCTCACATTCAAATGAGACCTTCCATAAATGTCCCTTCATCAGCTCCACGCAGAGTACAGCCTAATTCGGAATTAATATAATAATTCTTTTTCATATTTCAAAGCTACTAATTTTATATATGGAATAGCGATTTGAATGTACTTGTGGTACTGTCTTGCATGCAATGGATTATGGGTAGTGTGGATGTACCACATCTTCTGCAGGGTGCAGTACCTTACGTGGCGGATAATAATGCCTCATTTTGTCTCTGGTATTGTTTCAGGCTTCATGGTGTACCTTATGTGGCAAAAGAGGTCCCCTGGGACCTCTTTTGACTACATATGGTACTGCACCCTGCAACATGGTTAGGTAAAAAAACATTGGCATTTATAATGCCAATAATTCCAACTCCATCAAATGAGAGATCGATTGCACTTCCAATGCAATGGGTCTAGCATTTGTTAAAGTTACAGCTGTTGGTATTGAAAATGACTATGTTTTTTACTTTATCTTTTTTATACCATTGGCAATAGTGCTATGCAAATATAATAATTCCACTGCAAATAAAAAACAAAAGTAAAAAACATTGTAATTTTCAACGCCAAAAGCTCTAACTTTAACAAATACGAGACCAATGGCATTGCAAATGCTTGTTTATTTTTAAGTACTGTTCAAGAGTGTGTGCGTTTTCCACTTGTCTCCCATGTGTACTTCCCTCCTCCACTGCGCTTGCTGTTGTTGCTCTTTTGCTGCCCTTGCCCTCCTCCATGATGCCCTAATGCGCTTATCTCCTGCATTGCTTTTTTGCTTGTGTGCTTCTCCTCAGCTACACATTGTGCTCTCTCTGTCCTCTGTTGGCTCCCCCCTATATTCCTTTCTGTGTTCCTTTCCCAATCTGTGCCCTTCGTGTTCCTTTCCTCCACCATCACCCCGCATGTTGCTTGCCCACCACCCACTACCCTGTGTGGCTTCGCCCCCCTGCCCTCCAGTAGCTTCCCCATCCTTCTTTGAGTATGCCCGCCCTGCTGTGTTACATCCAGCCATCTGCACAACTTTATTATTTTTGTTTACTGATCCAATTCAGATCTGCAACAAAAAAAAGCTCTCTCAAAAGAACGCAGCTGGTCGCTTCAATAGCGTGTTTTTTTAATAAAACCTGTGCAGTACTGCATGGCTAGAACTATTGGCAAAGCCAGCAGGTCCCAAGACGAGACCTTTTGGCTTTGCCAATGCTTATTGTGTTTGTACACTGAAACATGTCTGATAGATAACTCATTAAGCTAATTCAGTACATCTAGGAGATTACAGTGAATGACCTTAAGAAGCACAACCTTCCTGGTAATTAGCTAGCCCATTGTGGGAATGAGAGTACTGAAAAAGCTGAGTGATGGTGCAGAGTAGTAGTAATGAAAAATATGCTATTAAAGTATGATTTTTCTGCGTGTTTTTTAGGTTTCCGTCAACAAGAGAGAAAAAGAAAAGTTACTCGAGTTGCCATTAATATTGTGCTGGTACAGGAGAGTCCAGGAGGTGCCGGGGGTGCTGAGGGCTGCAGCACAGTGTGGCATGAAGTTTGTTTCCTTTCCTGAGTTGCTCTATCCTGAGAGAGACCTGCTACAACCTCCCATGGCAGAGTCTGAGGAGTCCAAGGAAGAAGTTGATAGCAATTTCATTGGCGGTCCAAGGCCAACCATGACAAAGCTGAAGGTAATGTTGTGTTTCTCATATAATGCGTCTGTCATTTGACTTGCACTTGTGATTAGGCGTATCTAAAGCAAAAGAACTTACATTTTAAGAATGTCTCTACCATTCTGTTAATTTGGTGCTTGCTTAAGATTTTGATTTTCATGTGTAGTGTGCATAATAGTAGATTGAAATGTAAGTAAATGTAAACAAAACCTGACATAAATTAATTACATATTCGCAAAAAGACAGAATAAAATGAAAAAGAGAGGATAGAATGGATTTTTAATTATATGTCTCTACCGTTCTGTTAATTTGGTGCTTGCTTAAGATTTTGATTTTCATGTGTAGTGTGCATAATAGTAGATTGAAATGTAAGTAAATGTAAACAAAACCTGACATAAATTAATTACATATTCGCAAAAAGACAGAATAAAATGAAAAAGAGAGGATAGAATGGATTTTGAATTACATAAGGCAGTGGTTCCCAAACTTTTTTGACCTGTGGCTCCCCTGACCTAATCGGCAGTTGGCCGTGGCTCCCCACCATTTTTTTACCGGTGGGTGGGTGGGTGGTGTGTACCTCCTGTTATCTTCCTTAAAGTATTTGGGACGCAATGAAGGTATTATATTGGTTGGAATGCTTGAATTATTAATCTCATCCACTGGTTGCATCCCAATCCATCGTTTTTTCCCCCAACAGAGTACCTGGTCCCAAACCCTTATTTATGCCAGCTGCTGCTTTCAGTACCTTTTGGTACTGAGACCCGCTCTGAGAAAATGTAACATTGAGTTTGGTCTGTCATAATCAGTATCCCCAGCCTTATTTTTACACTAAAAAGGTCTATCCTTCCATCTGTGTGCCCATCTATATCCAAACATATTCAACCATTTGCACACCTATCCACCATATATCCTTCCGTCCATCATTTCACTCATCCATCCACCCTTTCACTCATCCATCCATTATTCATCTACCCACCCTTTCACCCCATCCATCTGTACAATCATCCATGCAGCCACTCTTCCACCCAGCCATCCATTCACTTACTCATCCATCCACGCATTCACTTACTCATCCATTCACCCAGTCATTTATCCTTCCACCCATTCACCCTTTCAGTCATTCATCCTCCCTTTCTCTCTCCATCCCCCTTTCACTTATCCATCCATCTACCCACCCATTTACTCATCCATTCATGAATCCATCCATTGATCCTATTACTCATCCATTCTTTCACTCATCCAACCATCCGTTCACTCATCCAGCCATCCGTTCTCTCATCCATCCACCCTTTCACTCATCTATCCATCCTTTTGTCCATCTGCCCCCTTTCACTAACTCATCAATCCTTACATCCACCCTTTCACTCATCCATCCATTCACCATTTCACTTATCAATTCATCCATTCACCCATTCACTTGCCCATCATCTACCCTTTCATTCATCCACCCATCCATCCTTTCACATACCCATCCACCAATTCACTCGCCCATCAGCTGCCCTTTCACTCATCCATCCATCCTTTCACACACCCATCCACACTTTTACCCATCCATCTACCCTTCCACCCATAGATCTACCCTTCCACCCATACATCCATCTATTTACATTTTCTCTCATCCATACTTCCATTCATTCACTCGTCTGTACATCCTTTCTTTCATTATCTATCCATTACCCTTTCATTCATGCATTCATCCTTTCAGTAATCCATCCAGCCATTCAGACATTCCTTCACTTATTTACTCACCCACCTTTTCACATTATGAGCGGAGCCTTTGTTTGCAGAGTTGCAGGCAGAAGAGTCCCATCAGGAAGGAACTAAAGCAAGGAGTGGGCTGGTGGAGAGTTCACTATGCCCCTGCACATAGGCAGACTGAAAACGTAGAAGTCATGCATGATGCACAGTGCCAGGATGTGAGGTTACTGTAACATGGTGTTGTTTCCAGGGATTTAAGCGGTGTAAAAACACTGGGGGGTCTCTTCAAAGGGGGTGTTTGACGTAATTAAGAGCGCAGCTTAAAACACCTAGGCTAAAAATATGCGCTTAGCATAGTGTTCTGCCTCACTGGTATTATGTTGTCTCTGTCATTGCATCCAGATATATAATACAGCAAGTATCATTACACCCCAACAAGCCAGGACTATTGGCTTTGTCAATGGTTGCTGGTTCCTTAAAAAAAAAAAGGAGCAACCATGGCTATGTTGAATACAATATTGAAAATACTTCAGTTCTAAAATGACAGGACAGTGTTCTTTTAAACTTATTTTACAGGCTTCTTTGAGTGAAGTGTTTTCTAACGTTGCAGCGTGGGCGTTTTACTTTTTATCGTACAGAATGCCCTTCTGTACTCTGAGGCAGGAGGAGGCCGCCACATGGTGTCACACCCCCAGACTGCCCCATTGTCATTCAGTAAGTGGCAATCAGCGGCATACTGAATGACAATGGGCGGGAGGGGCTGCTCATGCTCCTGGAGGAGTGCGAGGCGCCTCCAGCAGCAGGGGTGAGGCCTCTCACAGGGGAGCAGCGCTGCTCCCTGTGATGGCCAAAATTACAGATAGTGTGCGGCGCCCCTTGCACCTCATTACGGCGCACCGGGGCGCCTCGGCGCACAGTTTGGGAACCACAGACATAAGGCATTGAGCACCCAAATTAACATCTTATTTACAGATTAACCAGCACTGATGTAATATCAGCTGTTGGTTCACCTACAATGGAAAAGCATTTTAGTAACTTGATGCCCGTCGCAAATTATGGATTTGGAACATACACATTTTCACATTTTTAGAACAGTAAATCTGCTTCATCAGGGTCACAGTGTAGGTAGATTATTGCTCTCTTAACTGCAGCTGAAATATGGGTTATGTACCATCACCAAGCATCTATGGCTCTGAAGGTTTCCAGGCCAGTGATTGTTGCAAGCAGTACTCAGTGACTCATCTTTAAGTGGCTCAAGAAATCTTGACCTCTAGTCGAAACACTTTGCTGTAGAGTGAAAGAGGAGTGCACATATTAAGTAAAACAGCTTTCTTTTCTAGACACAAGTCAAACAATCATTTGCAATGCAATAGGTCTTGCATTCGCGAGAGTTTAAGCTAATATCATTGTAAATGACAATGCCTTTTATTTATCTGTTTTGATAATTGGCACATAAATAAAAGGTATTGTCATTTACAATGCCAATAGCTGAAACTCTTGTAAAAAAAAATGCACTGAATGTTGCAGGAAAGCATGTTGTGCCAGCAGTAGGAGTGATTCAATAAAGAAAATAGTGCTTACAGACTAAAAAAGACGCACAGTGTAACAATCGAAGTAAAAGGGCCAGTCCTCATGGGAGGTTACAAATGAAGACAAGGCGGTACTAAGGAGGGACTAAAAAGCCTATTAACGAATCAGAAGCCAGCATTTACGAAGGAAAATGACACGAGCCAATGACAAATATGGGCTGAGAGTGGGCGGGGCTTCTATTCCATACTGCAATACAGCATGCTGCAAAGCAGTGCATGCGCTGCCCAGGCTCTACCTAAAAATCAACCAAAATGGTTAGGATGCATGAGTCTATTCGAACACATGTTTAAGCATGCCAATCAGCTCTTAGTCCTTCTAACAGTTAGAGAAGGTACAATTCCTCTTCTAACATACTTAGAGGTAAAGTAGAGCATACATCTATATAAATTAGAACATATACCTACATATCTTTTGAATAAGTGCATATATATATTATCCATTTGGAGATGGGCATTAAGTTCGAAGCAGTATATGTGCAGAAGGGCAGAGTGTAATATGCCATTTATTACCATTGTTGAGTGTGGTGAGAGACAATGACTCACAAGAGTAAAGCCTCAAGTTGTTCGTGCTACTCCTTCCCTCCAACAGTGGTAATAAACAGAAGATTATCCTCTGTGCTTCTGCATGTATGATGTATATGGTTTATGCAATGGTTTTATTTTCACGTGTATTTGTTTTATGAAATAGTATTTCTGCACGCAAGTTGTTGCAACAACTTGCTATAGCGGGTCCATTGGTGTAATGGTGCAGGAATTAAAGTCCAACACCTTCCCAGCTGTTGCGCAGACTGGAGCACCCCCTTAAGGCAAGTTGTTATAATGACTTGCTTGCAGAACAAATGCGTGCTAAGACGAGTTTGTTCTAATGACAGCGTTCCCAAGGCAAGCGTGATAAACACATGCAAAATACCGTCATACATTCATAGACTGTATCAGCCAACTAAGGGTATAGATGAGATGGGAAGGAGGAAGAGGCACCATCCAAGAATCCCTGATTCACAAGGTGAGATGAGAAGCCAGCATGTTGGCTTTAAACGTCGCTAGGCTGGAATTCTAATGGATAATTCTTTCCAAAGATTCCCACTTTATGAATACTCCTTCCACATTTTAGACTGGTCTTGAAAACCTTTCCATTGCAATGACTCCACTGCAGCTAGGCGGCACCTCATTCTTCTTCCTGATTTTGTTTTTCAAACCATTTTATTTGGAGTTTTATATTCACTCTGGCAGCAGAGTTGCCACCACCTCGACAAACACCACTGCAGGCAGGACACTGCAGTTAAACAATTCGGTGTACAGTACAGAATAAAGGATTACAGTGTCATGATAGTTCCAGCCAAACTCAACAGAACTTAAACCATGAGTTTAAAACTCCAGTCTACATGAAGCAGAGTTATCAACATTGTCAGGGGTCCCCCCAAAAGTGGAGAGGAGTTCCAGTCAACCAGCAGCTGCAAATGGTCTTCTCCTTAACTTTTACACCTCCTCCCACCGCAGCGCTATAGCCTCTGCCTACCCCCATTTCATAGTAGCAGCCCGCCAATGCACCATACTCGGAAGCATCAAGGCCTTCCAGTGCACTGCTATCATACAATGGGCCATCAGCCTCAACAGGTCAATGAATCGAGTAATGGCACCACCCTCCTTTCGACACCTATAAAAGCCCAGTAAGCAACTAGCTGCCTCATCTAGATCTGAACGCCCATTAGCACGAGTCAGGACTTCACGGACCTCTGCTCATAGCGCGAGAGTGCTCAAGCATGCCCAGAAATTGTTCAGCATGTCCTCCGTGGGGTCGCTGCAGCAAGGGCAATCGGGAGATGCTGCAGAGTATATCCTATGTAATTTGGCCAGTGTGAGAAAAGCCCTATGTAAGATGTGATATTGGATGTGTGAAAGCGGACATTGCGGGAAACCTTGCACGAGTATGCCAATACCCTTGCACACAAAGAGAGAGCGAGAGGGTAGGAAACGTAGTTGCGTCCCTAGCACAACTTCAAACACCTATGGGCAACTCGGATGTATTTCTAGGACAGGTCCTGGAGAAAATCTAAAGATTTTTGAGTAGACACCTCACCTACTATGTATAGTGGCATGCTACATCATCAGTGCCTGTCTATATCCTGGTAGGATAATACCACCTTGGCAGACTCAAGCGAGTATGGGAGTTCTTATATAAATCACTACTGGATTTGGAGCAGGAATCCAGAGACAAAAGCAATACAAATGTCTCAGGGTATACCCAAAGGAATTTCTTTTATTGTTTGAGTACCTTAAGACTTTATTTAAAACTTGTTGTGGCGGCTATTTGAGTATCAATGACTCAAGTGTCCCAATATAAGGCAACAATTTTCGACCAGCATTTAAAGCCTTTGTTAGGGCTGTTACCATCCATGCCTATCCACTCATTCTTACCATGCGTAAAAAAGAGGCTTAAGGCTCTCACCTTCAGTTAAAACTCCTCTTTGAGAAAACCCTAGTTAAGGGTGATTCAGGAGTCAGGCGAAAGGCACGCTCCTGTAGTCCCATTCATCAAGGTACGAGTGCCTGTATTTGAAACTTACCTATCTCACACAGTGACTGCCGCCGAATGCGAGCATTGCAAAAAACCATGCGCAGATATGCTAATGCCATATCCCATTCCTTCTGGGTCGGCCCACTCCCTATATTACACTCTCAAATGTGCCTCAGATGAGTCAATGGGTCTTTAGGCATGTGGAAGAGTGATTTTGAAACCAAGACACCAATCAGCGTCCCTTACCTAGAGTGTGCAGTGCCTGTGTCACAGGATGCAGAGCGGGCTCAGTACCTGTAATGCCCCATATGCGCTGGAGCGCAACTGCAAGGCGCCTATGCGTCTGGAACTGGCCCGCAGGTTCTGCTTCCTGATATGTCCCCAGAGCATATCAGGTGCCAACCTACAGACTTACATCAGTTGCTGTTTTCAGCACCTTATCAACATGGCCCAGAGCTCGCTCTCTCTCTGTCTCACTGACAAATGACTCTGCTTTTGACTGTAACTAGGAGAAATGTCTCCACAAAAAGACATAGACTCTGCAAGATGACAGTTTTGGGCCCCACAATAACTGTTTGTGGTTGGGATGTTGTACCACACCCTACGACTCCTAAACCTTCATGCACCCAACGGTAGTCACGGAGCAGGAGGTCAAGTTATTGTTTTTATACTCCAGGGAACATTCTCCAGAAAGATCTTGTTAAGGAGAAGTAGTCTTCTTCCTCATGAAGGCGGTTCAGATAAAGAACTGTTCAGAGTTTCGACTCCATGGCCGGATGCCAGATAAGACGGAGTTTCTTGATCGTGCTACCGTTCCTGAGCAAGTCACTGCCTTCTGATTTTCGATGCTGGTTCTGTCCAGGGTGGCTCTGCAAGGCTGAGGTCTAATCATCCACACTGGGTCCATTCCTGTGGATTTAGCAGCTTTGACAGCTCTGACCCCGACTTCTCCCAACGCCGTACCTTCACGGGTTTATGCCCCAGCTCTTAAGGCAAAGGTGAAACCAACTAGATTGCCTTTTCCCATTCATTCAGGCCCTTTTGAGACGATTTTGAAAGTGATGCCATCGACAAAGCTGACTCCGGTGTCGGCCAAGGAGTTGATAGATGAAAGTATTGTCTGTGTGGCTAAGGAAAAGACCAAGGCTAACTTTAATAATGAACCATGTTGTAAATACCTCTCCAGGGCCCAGAAGCTTGGCTGCTTGACAAAGATTTTTGGTTCAGATTCATATGCATTGGTTACGAAGGATAAGGACTGTGGCCAGATGGGGGGGAATGACTTAGAGGCTTATCACCTTCTGCCACCTTACAATGCTGATGCTGGCCCCTACTTGGACTTGCAAAATGTCAATGGACTAGAGCCTTCACTCAAAGTAACATTTGATACTCCTCTGTCCCTAATATGGAGGAGGTTTCATATTTTACAATAGTTGTTTGAAAGGCGTCAGAGGTCTTTGAATTGAATTTACCTTCTGGGGAAGTAAAACCTAAAATTCTGATGAAACTACTGCAACCTGCTGTGGCAGAGCCTTTGCTTCCTTTTAATGAAACACTCCTGAACCCTATCAGGGCTACTAGAGAGAAACTCTTTTTGGATTCGATAGTCTGCAGGTAGATTGCCAGACACTTTAGACCGGCTGTGGGTGACCCAGGCTTGTTTGTCCTCCACCCATCACTTGAGAGTCTGGTTATTCAAATATTGTAATCAAAGCAGAACCTCAGTTTGTTTTCAACAGCTCCCCCAGCAAGGAATCCAAAAAATGTGATGCCTTGGGTGGCAAAGTTTTTGCCTCTGGTAGTTGGACCCTCTCAACGGCTAATGCCACATGCCTTTTAGACCGATACGTCTATATCTTATGTTAAATGGCAAAACGTACATTTATCAGATTGTGTAACCATATGATAAAAGCATTCTCTCAGCCAGTGAGTGATGACCTGGATCTGCCAAAAGAGATGCTGCAGTATGTATTTGAATCGGGACACCATTGCTTGGTATGTGGGTAAGGCTGTTATGATGAATCAACATGATTGGGTGCTTTCCACTGGATTTTTGGGAGATCTCCAAGGTATGCTCATGGACATGCCCTTCGATGTTGAGCTGCTGTTTCTTGAGAATGGAGACTACTCCTTTGAATGCTTCAGAAACAGCAGGAAATGTATGACGTTACAACGCATACTTTTACAACGCATACCTTTACAAACCATTTTTTACAAGGCAACATCCATTACAACGCATTCCATTACAATGCATGCCATTACAACAAATTTTTAAAAACTACCTTTACAACTCATTCCATTACAACGCATACTACCTTTACAGCGCATACCATTACAACGCATACCATTACATTGCATGTATGGTAAGTATTGGATAGTGTAGGGGTAAACATTACTATTCTAACTCCAGGGGGGTGCAACAGTAGGGTAAGTGTTGTATAGTGTAGGGGTCAAATTATTATTCTAACTCCAGAGGGTGCAACAGTAGGGTAAGTGTTGGATAGTGTAGGGGTAAAAATTACTATTGTAACTCCAGGGGGTGCAACAGTAGGGTAAGTGTTGGATAGTGTAAGGGTACTATGCGTTGTGATGGTAGTGCGTTGTAAAACTTGCGTTGTAAAGGTTGTTTCCCACAGCAGGGCTACTGCTTGCACTCTGGACCTTACCTACTCAGCCCAGCAATTCCACCAACACTTTCGGAGGTTCTGTGATTATTTTAAGGCTGTGCAGTCTAAACAAAGGTAGCCAACTCAGAGCTTTCAAACGCCACTATTATTTCTTTCGGGTCGAGGTTGATCTAGGGGGAATTACCAGCAGCAACAGATTTAGTCCCCACTTTCACGCATAAACTCTGCTGTTTCCAATCCCCCTCTGACTCCTCACCCCTGGGCAGCACCTTCCTATGGGAGAAGGACTCTCCTACTTTGTCAAACTTTGGGATTAAATCACTACGGACCAGTGGGTAATCCACCTGGGCTGCATTCTTTGTTGGGGCGGGAATGCCACCTGCATTATAAATAGACATGCGTTCCTGCCCTGAGTTAACTAACTGCAAGAGAATTTGGTATTCTGACTTTCTTGTGGCCCAGCACCCATAAAATCCTAAATGTGCGATGAGGCCTAGGGCTGAAATTGACCCTGAGATCCAGGTTCTGGGTCTAAGGTGAAGTAGAGAGCTCTAAAAGTATACGCCTTTAGCAAGGGACTCACGTCTGAGCATACCCTGCCACACTTATGGCGGCCAAAAGCGGTACAAAAGGGGGTGGTGATGGACGGAGAATCTGAATCAATCAAACACTCACACCCAGTCAAAAGATCTGGGTTTAATCCATCACCGTTCTTTAGCCCACTCGTGTGAGTCCCTTGCTCACTTTGCCACTGGATTCAAGCAGGCCGGGCTGAAGACGGCTGGAACGCCAGAAACCGGTCCTCTGAAGCTTGTTTCCAGTCCAGGGAAGACATGGCTTGTCAGTTCGGGCTGGACTGTTCCCATGAGGCACAGGGTCAGACTGATTTGCATATAGCCATGTCTGAACTGGGGTGGCAGAGTGGGCTAAAGAACGGTGATGGATTAAACCCAGATCTCTTGACTGGGTGTGAGTGTTTGATTGATTCAGATGCTCCGTCCATCACCACCCCCTTTTGTACCGCTTTTGGCCGCCATAAGTGTGGCAGGGTATGCTCAGACGTGAGTCCCTTGCTCACTTTGCCACTGGATTCAAGCAAGCCGGGCTAAAGACGGCTGGAACACCAGAAACCGGTCCTCAGAAGCTTGTTTCCGGTCCGGGGAAGACATGGCTTGGCAGTTCGGGCTGGACTGTTCCCATGAGGCACAGGGTCAGACTGATTTGCATACAGCCATGTCTGAACTGAGGTGGCAGAGTGGTCTAAAAAACGATGATGGATTAAACCCAGATCTCTTGACTGGGTGTGAGTGTTTGATTGATTCAGATGCTCCGTCCAACACCACCCCCTTTTGTACCGCTTTTGGCCACCATAAGTGTGGCAGGGTATGCTCAGACGTGAGTCCCTTGCTCACTTTGCCACTGGATTCAAGCAAGCCGGGCTGAATACGGCTGGAATGCCAGAAACCGGTCCTCGGAAGCTTGTTTCCGGTCCAGGGAAGACATGGCTTGGCAGTTCGGGCTGGACTGTTCCCATGAGGCACAGGGTCAGACTGATTTGCATATAGCCATGTCTGAACTGGGGTGGCAGAGTGGGCTAAGAACGGTGATGGATTAAACCCAGATCTCTTGACTGGGTGTGAGTGTTTGATTGATTCAGATGCTCCGTCCATCACCACCCCCTTTTGTACCGCTTTTGGCCGCCATAAGTGTGGCAGGGTATGCTCAGACGTGAGTCCCTTGCTCACTTTGCCACTGGATTAAAGCAAGCCGGGCTGAAGACGGCTGGAACGCCAGAAACCGGTCCTCGGAAGCTTGTTTCCGGTCCAGGGAAGACATGGCTTGGCAGTTCGGGCTGGACTGTTCCCATGAGGCACAGGGTCAGACTGATTTGCATATAGCCATGTCTGAACTGGGGTGGCAGAGTGGGCTAAAGAACGGTGATGGATTAAACCCAGATCTCTTGACTGGGTGTGAGTGTTTGATTGATTCAGATGCTCCGTCCATCACCACCCCCCTTTTGTACCGCTTTTGGCCGCCATAAGTATGGCAGGGTATGCTCAGACGTGAGTCCCTTGCTCACTTTGCCACTGGATTCAAGCAAGCCGGGCTGAAGACGGCTGGAACGCCAGAAACATGTCCTCGGAAGCTTGTTTCTGGTCCAGGGAAGACATGGCTTGGCAGTTCGGGCTGAACTGTTCCCATGAGGCACAGGGTCAGACTGATTTGCATATACCCATGTCTGAACTGGGGTGGCAGAGTGGGCTAAAGAACGGTGATGGATTAAACCCAGATCTCTTGACTGGGTGTGAGTGTTTTATTGATTCAGATGCTCCGTCCATCACCACCCCCTTTTGTACCGCTTTTGGCCGCCATAAGTGTGGCAGGGTATGCTCAGACGTGAGTCCCTTGCTCACTTTGCCACTGGATTCAAGCAAGCCGGGCTGAAGGCGGCTGGAACGCCAGAAACCGGTCCTCGGAAGCTTGTTTCCGGTCCAGGGAAGACATGGCTTGGCAGTTCGGGCTGGACTATTCCCATGAGGCACAGGGTCAGACTGATTTGCATATAGCCATGTCTGAACTGGGGTGGCAGAGTGGGCTAAAGAACAGTGATGGATTAAACCCAGATCTCTTGACTGGGTGTGAGTGTTTGATTGATTCAGATGCTCCGTCCATCACCACCCCCTTTTGTACCTCTTATTGTCTACTTTAACCAACTAATCAACATTGTAATAGTAACGATTAAAGATTTGAAATCTTAGTGTGGATGTTGGAGAGCAGAGTCAAGTGTCAGGAACCATTCAAATAGGAGGTACGTTTTATTGCGTTAGGCCCTTTGGTTACATCAACAGCAATTGGATCCTGTTAGGGTGCATTCTCCCTCCAACCGTCCTGTCTCCCAGCTTCCACTCCACACACGAACATTTTATTACATCATTCACTCTCAGCATTCCAGACACCAGCTCAGAAATACAGGGAGTGAGAACTTTCAACAAAAGAATTTGTGTGTGGCTGAAGCCTGACAGTCTCATAACCATAGAAGTATAGCATTGCTGTTTGACCACACTGTTAGAAGGGATTCTGCTGTAGGTTCATTTTATGACAGGACTTGCATCGTCATTCAAAGTCGATTCCTTTCCCCCTGCTGGATGAACAGGGTAGTGAACTAGAAGTTGTGGAGGTGAGGTGGAAAGTAGTGGCAGGTCTTTCAGTCACTGATATTTAACATGTTAAGAGAAGAACAGTTCCTGTGACTCTGCACCTATAGTATGTCCCTTCATCAAAGACTAAATGTGCCTACCCAGGAAAAATGAAAAATAAACTCCTGTAGCAGTTGTGAATTGATGGTTGTCAGGTGTAGACTCTGACGTATTGACAATAGAGAAATTCTATCACTGACAACAACATACACACTGAAACTTCTTTACCTGTGGCTGAAACTTTTTTTGGGGGGCAAGGCGTTGAGTAGTCAGCAGGTGGAAGACTATATGGTTACATTTTCAGAAGAAAAAAAACAGGAGCGATTTCGAGGAAATAAACAGCCTAATTGTTCCTCTTAGTCTTAATGTCACTAATGCCTGAGGATCAGTGCATTCTGCAAAGTGTCTGTGGTTTGCTGTATCAGTATAGAGCAAACCCGCAGTAGCCCTGCGAATTTTTAGGCAGTATGCATGCATATAGCATATGCACGTGTTATGAAACGTAAGACAAGGCAAATTAAATTAAGATAATTTAGGTCTTATGAACATCCGTAAGGCACTGGTGGCGGAGCACGCAACACAATCACTGAAGGCACCCCGAGACACCCGCACAGACCAACCCCATACAGTGGCAGGAGTACTTTACGTTCGTGGAGGGCAAATTGAACGCAGCTCGTTCCCCCCAGGGATGAATGGGTTCCTCATGGGAGGCAATACTAATACCATGTGAACATATACTGGCACGCCCGGAAGGCACCTGGCCAGGCAAGATCTGCCTTAACTAGGCGAGGCCTCTGGCTCGCACGCGTAAGAGAGAAAGCGCGTGGCGTGTGATTTTCTCCCCCTTACCTCCCACCCCACTCACTCTCTTTATCCTTCTCTCTCTCTCCCGCCTCGCCCTTTCCCCTCCTTCCTCCCTTCTCTTCATTGTCCCTACTGCCCTCTGAAATGTACATGCATAAGCAACCACCCTAGCTCATATAAGCCCCAAAGCACATAGTACAGTTGGGTTAGTTGAGCTCACATGGTTTGTGTTTAATGTGAATTGTCTGCTGTGACAGCATAGCGGTAAGATGAACAGAGAAGTCAGTTGTTTTTATTTGCGGGTTACAGAATGGACACTATACATAGACCTGTATAGGAGATCAGATATGGTTTTCTTTATTTTAATGACACCAACATCCAGAGTAACCGGGTTCCCCACGAAGCGTCAAATGTGTAAATGTCACTGTTGTACTTTTGTATAATAAAGCTGGCAGATTGTATTATGTATAAACATGTGAAAACACCAATAAAGACGATTTATAAAAATTTTCTTGATTGCAATTCCTTTTTTTCTTGCCAGGAAAATGGCATTGAGGCAAGTTTTTCACCTCACCCGTCCCGAAGTCAGACCATAGATTGGGAAAACCTTCCTGCAGCAGTAAGCCCAGCAGAAGGTGAGTGCTTTTTAGTTCGATTTTAGTCTTAAATCTTGTGTGAGATGTCTACCCATTGGATTGTGCTTGTTGTGTGTGCTCTCCTTCAGCAATATATACCATTTAATAGAAAATGTGTAAGCAAAGGCATGGCACATGGGAATGCAACAATGCTCATAAAACATCTTACAAAACAATGTCAAAACTGGTATTCATTAATTTTTTTGTCTCTGATTCATGAATTTACAAGACTGAGTTGTGTTGGCCATTGAGTGAATGATATTTTACAGACTTGCAGCAGAAATGGTGAGTTTTCATGCAGCTATTTATTTTTATTGAGGTTCCAATATATTTTTTACTTTGTCTGCCACAAACAATGATTTTCTTGCAGCGCCCAGATAGGCATTTGTCCGAAAACTGCCTGTTTTTTGTTGATGAACATTTGGATAGCAAAAACACACTAGAGACTAGTGTATTGAATGTTTGAATGAATGAATGAATAAGTGAGTGGGAAGGTTTTGCAGCAAGAACATTGTTTATTTTTAAATATTGTACGTTTTTCTGGAAGTCCCCGGACCATAAAACTAACGAAAAAATAAAATATAATATGAAAAAAGTCAAGTGTACCTGACAGAATGACCAAAAATATAGCTAGACCCCTATGCAAGCACTGACTCACAGTAAGCACACTACGGATTCACGTATAGGAATGTCTAACATAATGAAAAAGAAGTCCAGGAGATTCCAGTAATCCAACCTGTGCTACAATGTTGCAACAATCATTCCCCCTAAAACTCAGTGAAACTTTGATACTAAACCCCGATTGCTAGTCATTGTTTATCTACCAAAGCCATCTCAGATCAAAAAATGCTTTGGAAAATTGCAGTTTCTCCTGAATATTTTTTTTTGGTAGGTCATGTGCATTCCCTTGGAAGACTAGCTCTTTTATCCCAAGAGACAAATTTACCAGAGTCTTCGATTAATCCCCAACTAGTACAGTCCATGGACGCATATTTCCTCCGAGGGGCCATCATCTTGAACCCCTTGAACGAGCCACATGAAAACTGTGGTCCCATTCATTAATCAATGGTCACTATTTCCTGAGCTAGCAAGTGAAGTGTCATTTCCTATTGTAAAATGATGGGATCAAACAATAACCTTATATTTGGCCCACAGTAAGATGATTTGCATTTTACTGTGTTCTGCAACATAATCTTGACCTCTTCGACAACCTTAGTGGCTGATTCAACTCTACAATCTACACTGAAGCAAAAGCAACTTTGAACCACTTGTGTGCTTAGGAAACCCATGAGCACCATTGAAACCCCTATGGATACCAACCAGGAATCTGGCAACCTAAAACCATGAAAAGGGAACTGAAGTTCATCCAGAGAAATACACTAGTGTCAAATATGCTCCTCACTAAAGGCAACTATAAACTGATGTCCATCCAGAAGGAACTAATATCCTCCCAGAGGGAACTTTATTTAAACTCCTGCTGTACTGCCTACCTTCCTCCAAACCACAGTACATTCCATTCATGGGTGGCCGATCCTAACTCCGTAGCTCACTCATCTTAAACAAAATACATCATATAAGGCACAGAGAGGCCACTCTTTTAAATGTGCAAGCCCTGCTTCACAATAGTATGAAGGATTGGCACTCTAATGGCTTTAAGGTGGCGATATTAGTTCCAGGTTCACCCTTCTAATTCATAATATCTATAACCCTTTCCCTATAATTCAGCGGGACACCTTTCAGGTTATCATGCCCAAGTCTTTCCAATGCCCAATATTTGTAATCACAAACACCTCATTGGGCTCAGTCAAGTTAGTTAATCTCCATGCTATCCTTCAATTACAGATTATAAGGCAGATATCTCTACTTTATAATTCCCATTCCAATCTAAAATGGCAAGCTTGCCAGAGCCAATGACATTACATTGGCAAACACAGATTTCCTCTTCCTTAAAGTCACACAACCCATCATGGACTCCCCACATACACAATAATTCTGCATCTTCCACCTCAGTAGGGAGGACATGTAGATATGGAGGACTGCCATAACATATGTATTGGTATTTATATAGCACGAACATAGCTGTGAAGAAGTGGAATGTTGTACATCACATGAGGGGTTAGGAGATGATCATGGATCTTGTACAGCAAGTGGTGAATACACAAATACGTTTGACACAGGCATGACTAGGCATTTGAAATTCTTTGCATATGTACTCAATTCTGTATGTTGTCTGATCCTGGTGCCATTGCTCAAGCCAAAATCATATTAGTCTGGGCAAACCACTTAATCTTCCTATGCCTTAATAATATGATTTTGGATTTAGCGATGACGCTAGGATCAGACAACATACAGAATTGAGTTCATATGCAAAGAATTTCAAATGACTAGTGGTAGAGGTAAAAGGTTAAAAAAAACTCTGACTATACCTTCCTAAGACAAACTATTTGTGGAACAATGTATTTTTATTAGAATTTTTACTTTTCAACTCAATAGTTGGAATTTGTTTCATTCTATGCTAGGATGAGAGGCGAGGATCATGGGTTGTACATCAAAATATCAACCATAGAAATATTACCCTACACATATATGAACTTCAAAATATTGACTTGTACTATATCATCAAAGTAAGAATAGTTAGCAACGTATAGATTTGTTGTTCTAATTGACTGGGTAATCAATATTTTGGAGTTGATGCATGTGCAGGGTGATATTTAAACTTTGATGTTTTGTTACCACACCATATTGTTTATTCAAATATTTACTCGCCACCAAGGACGCTACATCCACAAACGTTTGAAATATAACATTTTAAACACAGAGTTTGAAGAACAATTAGCAAAACGCATATCTTCCAGACTACCTCCAAACAGGAATTCCCTAAAAGTCATCACTCCTAAAGTGTGTGCGAGTCAACATCCAGTCCCTGCATCACCAATGTAGCCCGTTTGAAATGGAGCAGACGTTTCCGGAATTAAATCAGTCTCTTAGATTCCCTAGCCTCAATTTCCATGTGACTTCTTCATCTGTCTTCAGATATGTTACCACACATAACCTGGGGTTATCCAGAAAAGATAGGTAAAAGGCAAAACAAGTTTTGGACTTTGTCTTCTTGGCAGTAGGGAATTGTACCCCTCCCCCCTTCCCCCCACCCCCAGCCATCCAATCCATCTGGATTAAATATTCTACCAAATAAATCGCAGACCTGCCCATCTGGTACTCTCAAGAAGGATGTGTCAGTCAGAAAATTATAGTTGTTAGATTAGCTGATAGTTCCTTCCTTGAAAGTTCATTGTTAAGCCTTTTCAAGAAATTTCTAAGAACTAAGTTCACTTCTGAACACATTTGTATCTGGTTTCTTGGGGTTAAACATATGCACACCTTTCAACAACTCACAGGCTAGTAGGTGTCAGTAGCTCGTCCCCCTCCTGTAGCTCATTGTACTGTCAAACGTCCCATCCAAATAGCTGACTTGAAGGAATTAAAAGTCCTGTATGCAAAACCCTCCTCCAATCGCAGATGGATCCTTCCATCTTCAAGTGGCAGTTGATATCTTTTAGGCTTATGACTGCTTGATAACCATCAACTTTCTTTTGTACAAGGAAACAACTTCCCAAAAACTCCTCTCGTGCAAATGTCTGCATCCTTAGTCACTATGTCCGGAACCTCAATCTCTAAAAGGATGCTTTCTTCGGAGAAAACTATAGGCTTGGAACTCCTTTCTGGTACTGGAGCGCTGTGAAACGTTATATGGAAGCCTGTAACTCTTTCTCATACCAGCTGTGGACAAAGTGCACTTGCCTCCCCTATAACTTTATGTGAGAAAACAAGATTATTCTTACCTGTAAATGTGCCGTTGTTGTTTCCTAAGAAGCGTGTAAGGTTGCAGTACTGGCTTGCTGTTCCTCTCGACCAACTTTTCTGGTCTGGTCATTGGTTGCCCAGTAGGACTATCATTCTGGTTTGATCTGCCCCTTTGAAAATCTTGGGCCTACAATTCTTTCAAAAGGACACCTGGGCATTATCTAGCATTGAGAAGCTTTCCAGGCTCTTATTATAAAAGATTCACTAAATAAACATCCCTGTGCCAATGGCCCTGCCTCAGAGCCGCCTGTTCTTCTAGCTTTGGATCCTATCATTGAGAATAGAGCAGTGTCCGTGATTGTGCAGTTTACATTCCTTAAAAGGGAAATGGTTCTTTGAGTCCATCGTGAAAGCACCTCAGAATCTAGAGTTCCCCTCCTTATGAATCACTGCCAGTTCTAATTTTATTGCTGGGGGTTCTGACTTTTCTGAAAGCTTATTATGATATTCTACTTTTTTTGGCCTCTAGCGAATCTGCCCACTAATGTGAATATCTTGGTGTCTATTTCAAGGGGGTTATCCACCTCGCCCTCCAGTGAAGGTCGAAGGTCCTCGGCTCTTATCCTCCCTCCCTCCTCCTTGTCTAAATGGTTGCGCAAACATGTGCACATTTATTGGGCCACTGTGTCAGAGGCAGTACCTTCCAAAGGTAGGCAGCTCATCTTGCTTAACCGTCGCTTCACCTTCATTTAAGTCCCCTGAATTCCAATCATCTGGGGCACGTACTTCCTTTTTGCCTTTGTTTGCTGGATCTGCCCTTTGCCTCCATGAGCTGCAACTAACTGGATCTCTTCTCCCCTCTCAGAGTACTTCATAAAAAGCTTTTTAGGTTTCGACTGCAAAAAAGCTGCGCAAGCAGCTTTTGCGCAGGTGAAAGCTAATGAGTACAGTATGTTGCTCGGGAATCCGCCCTCTGTTCCATTGGCTAGCTCCATAAATGGAGGCTAGCCATTGGAACAGAGAGGCGTCCGTCATGGCCGGACCAGATTCGGGGGCGTTCCCGAGAATTTTTGGCTTTTGGCTACGTCATGCTACGTCAGCCAAAAGCCGGGAACGCCCCCGAATCTGGTCCGGCCAGGCCGCAAGCAAGCCGGACCAGATGTGTCATATTCACAGACACCTGTATCCCCGTGTTCCCGCAACCTTGAGATGTCACACTCACGTCACTGGTCAACGGGGCCAGCTTTAATTTATCACCAGAGTTACCTCGACATTCATAATGCTGCCTGGAAGCTCGATGCACAGGGACCTCTGCAGCAGGGGCGTTTTTAAATCGTTCCCCCCCGACTGGTCACCTTTATGCTGCGTATTGCTGTGTATGGTTGTTAAACTGGTACTAACAAGGAGTAACCAATACTCAGACAGTTAAACAAGTGAAAAAATGTCAAAATAATGAAATAATCTCTTGGCCTGTTACCCTGCGGCCAATATTGGCACCCAATCAGTGGCCCCTTCAACCCCCCACCCCCCAACCCAGCCCCGCCCCCTGCTGCCACCCTAGAGCCGAACACGCGCATACAAAACCGGCACATTCCTCCCACCTGGCTTCATAATTTGCCTGTCACCTCTCACAAAGGACCCCCAAACTCCGGGTTTGCCACCCCTAAACAAACACCCATGCACTGTCCCTTTCACACGCGTGACACTAGCGTCCCTGACACATACAGCCAACCACCGAGTCTGCGCGCTCCTGTCACAGACCCAAAAAGATTGAGGCGGCTCGCTCTTCTGTCAGGGGGGCTTACACACCAGGGTTGTCTCTCTAACACCCTGTCCAGAGCACTGGGAGAGTAACACTCCTGCCGTGCCCTGGCCAAGACTCCCACACCCTGTGATGGCCACAAACCTGACCCTGCTGAGCGTGACACCCACACACTGAAAGTGCACATTTCCCGCCACTCCTGACACATGCACACAACCACCCCTGCTGCAAATACCAAAACAATGGGACCGGCCACTCCACTGCCGCACGTGATGCCCAGACACCTGGCCTGCCACCCAAACCCAGGGCAGTTCACACAGATGCTAATCCCGACCCCAACATCACACCACTGGCCCCGCCCACTCCCGCCTCCTCGGAGAAGAGACAATAGATTTGGGCGTGTCGCGTCCCTGCTCCTGGCGCTAATGTGGCAACACCTCCAACAGCCTCATTTGCATTATTGGCAACAAGTGCCTTGAAAAGATGTCACCTGCTGGCAGAGAGGGCCTTTGCCAGAATAGCGCCCTGGTGGAAAGACGCTCGGCGCCCGCTGCCGCTTGTGAATAAAATGGGGCGGAGGCGAGCCACTTTTGTGTTCAGAAGCCAGTCCCTGACTGATTACATCAAATTGTGGCCAGCCTCCTCCGCACACATATCTCTGACCCTCCCCCAACTCACCTGAATCACACACCGATTAATTAGCTCTTCACCCTGGCGCCAAGCTGTTTGTAGGAGGCGGGTGGGGTTAATAGTGTGTAGCAGCAAGGGGAGAGAGGACAAGAAAGCAGGCTGATGGGGTGTTAAAAAAAAAAAAAACAGAGCCTGCAGCATGGTATTAAAAAAATGGCGAAATTATTTTAATGCAAATCACTTGAGTCCGGTGGCAGGTACTCTGCTGTCTGCATCACCTCAGCTCCTTACGCCCCTTTGATGATTGGCGCCCTGGGCCTGAGCCCAGTTCGCCCTGCTGGCTAGTGTCGGGGGCGGGAAGGTCTCTGGAGATGCTCTTGTGTTCGACGGCAGGCTGCGGAAAGGGGTCAGTGCAGGGTCCCTTTCAAGCGGGGTTTCCTCCGAGGTAACAATAAGGGCAGGAGCAAGAGAGATACTTATGAAGCAGGCTCAGGGCATCTGTGTTAGAAACATCGCAACGACCTGGAAAGCCACCCTAGGGCCACACGGTGAGGGCAGTGGTATACTAAAAGGCAGATCGTGAGCTATACAAATGTCAAATAAAAACAATTTCCCGCCGTCAGTCTCGAACCCACAGACCTCTCGAAGTCGGGTTGTTGCATAGGGCGATCAGGCAGTGCCCGGTGGGCTGATCTGACAGCCGGCTTTTTAGCAGTTTGTGTGCCTGTTTTATTGTCTACTGGGCCTGCTTTTATATTTGATTTCCCTGAAACATTGCTTGCAGCAGGCACAAGAGCAGGCGGTCTCCCATTCCTTGAAAAATACATATACAGCGTCCAGGGCCGGACTGGCCGTAGCGGGCATCGAGCGTTTCCCTGGGAGGCTGGAAGGGGTGCTGGCAGGTTTTGCAGTGGGGAGCGCTTTTGTTACTGGGGGCTGTTTTTCTGGCAGTGCTGCAATATCGGCCCAAAGTAACAAAAGTAGCAGGTCTTCACACTTGCACAACCCCCCACTCCCGGGGCTGGTCCGACTCAATTATCAGGGCTGATTTGGGTTCGAGTCAGGCCCTGACAGCGTCTTCACAAGTTCGAAACTGTCTTCATTTGCAAAGGTGGGTCTCTTTTTCCTGGTTCACTAACGTGGGTCACTTTATTTTTAGGTTTCGACTGCAAAAAAGCAGCTTTTGCGCAGGAGAAATCTAATGAGTACAGTATGTTGCTCGGGAATCCGCCCTCTGTTCCATTGGCTAGCTCCATAAATGGAGGCTAGCCATTGGAACAGAGAGGCGTCCGTCATGGCCGGACCAGATTCAGGGGCGTTCCCGAGAATTTTTGGCTTTTGGCTACGTCATGCTACGTCAGCCAAAAGCCGGGAACGGCCCCGAATCTGGTCCGGCCGGGCCGCAAGCAAGCCGGAAGTCCCGCCGCCGCTTGTTCTTTGCCAGGGGAAAAGTGCCCGGGGGAAAGGAGTGCGGCCGCCAGCGAGGCCCCGGTGCAGGAGAGCCCCGCCCGCGGCACCCGAGAAGAGAGCCCAGGCCCCGGCAGAGGAAGGACACCGCAAGCGCCCCCACCGCCTCCTGGGAGCAGTCCGGTGAGTTTTGAAGTTGATGAGCGTTAGGGATTGTGGGTTTAATTGTGGGCTTGTTTTCACAAACTCTTATACTTGTTTTGCTGCCCGGCCTGACAACAGTGAGAGCAGCTGGATCCACCGTCATGGAGTGCCCGCATCTCGTCTCCAGTGTCTGCATGGCCCCCGACTCACCCAGCTTCCCCGGCGGGTCCCCCTCCTCCTGGTGCTGCACCGGTGAGTGATGCCCTCTCGCCCCGTTCCTCGGGGAACCCCTCCTCGGTGTTCACAGTGTGTAGTGGCTGAAGGGCCCATGTGTGTGCGAGGGGCACAGGCAGCGCACGGAGCCCGGCTTTGTGCTCTCTGCCCTGCTTTATGCGGATGGTCGGGCACCCTGATCCGTGAACCCTGTGTCATTGGACCTGCATCGGGCATGTGGGCCTCTGTTGTGCTTTGTACGCTGTGTACTGGCACCGGATATAATTAGTGTTGTTTTGCCATTGTACCTGAGGCCCCTTTGTCATATCTGGTTTAATGTGCTGTACTACGAATCGTGCTATGTTCCATATACACAAAACCCTACAAGGTGCTACTGCATGTCAAGTGTTCTCAACCACCCTGCATTATATCTGCCCTTTGTACTTCACTATGCCACAGGCTCTGACGCATATTTTGCATGGCATTGTGCACTTCCCAATGCATTGCACTAGATGACTAGTACATTTAGGTACATTGAGCAGTGCTATTTGCCCAGTACATTCTGCAGTTGGTTGGCATACACCTTGCACACTCCAGACTTTTGGTGCACGCACAGTGCGTTCAGCACTGCTACTTGTCTTGTGCACTCTGGGGTCTAGTTTTCCTTGCCCTGTGATTTGCATTGTCCCACCTGCTCTGTGTTCTCTGTTAATGCTCTGCCGTGTGTAGAGTGGTCTGCACTGTCCTTGGGGTGTTGCCCACTCCTCTATTCTGCATTCTACTCTGGATTCTCAACATTCTCACTGGATCGGATGCCCCCTCCCATGTATATACTCACATCCTGTTGTGTTCACTTCATTTTGCCCATGGCCTGACTTCTCTTTACTGGCACTGTCTGCTTAAGTCACACGATGTGAAACTTCAACAGTGTGTCATTTTGCAATCGAAAGTAAAATGCTGCCTCCCACTAAGAACTTGAAACGACATTAATGTGAAACATTAATGTCGTATCAGAGCGATACCCAGTGTTAAAAAACAAAACAAAAAAAAGGTTCTTTCCAAGGCTTGTTTGATTTGCTTAGAATCAGCGATTCGATAGCTGGAGAACTCCTCTCCAACACAGAGTGTAACCATTTGGTGTCCGTACTTTTGCGCAATAGACTATCTAATCTACAAGCATTTTCGACATGTTGTATGTGTGCTGTTAGATTAGGGCTCCCCCTGTTCACACCTGCGTACATAAGCAAGGTCGTAGCCCTTCTAAAACACCTTTCATGCCGGTGTGTGTTACTTAGAAGGAACTAGTCTGGCTTTCAGAAATATAGTTGTGTGTTTTTGTAGTTTGTTCTTTAATCATCAATGTCTGTAAATTTAGATAGTATCTGCCCACCTTCCTGATACACAAATATTCCTTCTCGTTTCATGACATACATGCTGGACTGTTCCTCTTTATTGTTTTAATACTCACCTCTGAGCATCCCGGCTAAACTTGTCTGTTCTCTGTACTCTGCATAGTTTAGTTGTTCCCATATACCTTGTATCACTGCTTTAGTCTTGTAAGGCATTGTGCTCCCCTTCCTTTCTATTGAAATGCTTTTTTGTATAACAATTACAGCCAGTGCCTAGATTAAAGGTGCACCAATTGAACATAAATCAATCAATCAATCAATCATTAATCTTATAAAGCATGACTACTCACCCGTGAGGGTCTCAATGCGCTAAGACGCATGATATTGCAAGACGTAGAGCTGTTCTGCCATAGAATCTACAAAGCCTCGAGGCCTACTTTCTCAAAGGCTTTAGTAAGTGTGCCAGTCACTTTTGGTATTTATTCAGTTAATCAAAGGTAGCCCATCCTTACTTAAGCCTGGAATCGGGTCTGTAGGGCATGAGTATATAAAGTTTCTACATGTGCTGTGCAATCTTTCACTGATCAGCATTTTTTGGGGGTGGCGGAGCAGTGTATTAAATGCACCATTAAGTTGGGCAAGTTGTCTTTCTGTATGTATGCGTGTGTACATGTCTATATGCTGCTTCTTTTGGTAGGGCCGGCTTATTTACCGGTCATTACAAATGTTTCTGTGATTTCTGGAGATGCTGCCCACAGTGCAGGAATCCCTGCAACTCACAGCCCTCCTTCCACCTCACAGCCCTCCTTCCACCTCACAGCCCTCCTTCCACCTCACAGCCCTCCTTCCAACTCACAGCCCTCCTTCCACCTCACAGCCCTCCTTCCAACTCACAGCCTTCCTTCCAACTCACAGCCCTCCTTCCAACTCACAGCCCTCCTTCCAACTCACAGCCCTCCTTCCACCTCACAGCCCTCCTTCCACCTCACAGCCCTCCTTCCACCTCACAGCCCTCCTTCCACCTCACAGCCCACCTTCCACCTCACAGCCCTCCTTCCACCTCACAGCCCTCCCTGCAGGAGCTCACTGCACCTCGCAATCCTTCCTGCAGGAACTCACTGCACCCCACAGCCCTCCCTGCAGGAGTTCACTGCACCTCACAGCCCTCCCTGCAGGAGCTCACTGCACCCCCCAGGTGGTTAAGCTGATCTCGCGAGGATAGCTCTGGTTGGTTCCGGAAGTGGGGGTCTACGACTTTGAGACCGCCTTCTCCATGTTTATTCCACCTGGCTTTGCTGTGGCAGAGACTTGTTTGATATTGGACAAGGTGAGAGCAACTCGACGTGACAGCTTCTTGCATTTCCACCAGAATTTCCAGCCTGTCCTCTCCCTGCCTGTTGTCGTGTCCCGGCGGCATCAGGCAGGAGCGTGCACTGCGTCCCCGAAGTAACAGCCCTAAAGCAAGCAAGAAGTACGCCCCCCTCCCACCAATCCCTGTTAGGTAGTGGAAACTGTCCAAACTGGGGTGCAGACAGCCCCTCTCACCTTTCGGCTTGGTACCACTGCACCAGCCGCACTACTTCCCTACTGACCGTTCTCCACTTCAGCCCCGTCTAAATTACAATTCCTGCTTGTGACCCTTTTGCCTGCTTGTGCTTGTTTTCCTGACCCTGTTGCCTGCTTGTGCCTCCGTGTGCCCCTATTGCCTGCTTGTCCCTCCTTGTGCCCCTGTTGCCTGCTTGTGCCTCCGTGTGCCCCTGTTGCCTGCTTGTGCCTCAGTTTTCGTGCCCCTGTCGCCTGCTTGTGCCTCAGTTTTCGTGCCCCTGTCGCCTGCTTGTGCCTCAGTTTTCGTACCCCTGTTGCCTGCTTGTGCCTCCGTGTGCCCCTGTTGCCTGCTTGTGCCTCCGTGTGCCCCTGTTGCCTGCTTGTGCCTCCGTGTGCCCCTGTTGCCTGCTTGTGCCCCTGTTGCCTGCTTGTGCCTCCGTGTGCCCCTGTTGCCTGCTTGTGCCTCAATGTGCCCCTGTTTCCTGCTTGTGCCTCCGTGTGCCCCTGTTTCCTGCTTGTGCCTCCGTGTGCCCCTGTTGCCTGCTTGTGCCTCCGTGTGCCCCTGTTGCCTGCTTGTGCGTCTGTGTGCCCCTGTTGCCTGCTTATGCCTCCATGTGCCCCTGTTGCCTGCTTGTGCCATGTGGGTGTGTGTGGAGGGCTCTGTGTGGCTGTGTGTGTGGGGAGCTTTGTGTGGCTGTGTGTGTGGGGAGCTTTGTGTGGCTGTGTGTGTGGGGAGCTTTGTGTGGCTGTGTGTGTGGGGAGCTTTGTGTGGCTGTGTGTGGGGAGCTTTGTGTGGCTGTGTGTGTGAAGGGCTTTGTGTGGCTGTGTGTGTGGGGGGCTCTGTGTGGGTGTGTGTGTGGGGGGCTCTGTGTGTGTCATTTGCGAGAGATAAAGCTAGTGGCATTGTAAATGACAATGCCATTTATTTATGTTAAAAAAACATAAATAAAAATAATGTCAAGAGCAATGCCAATAGCTCTAACTTTAACAAAGGCGAAACCATTGCATTGTAAATGCTTGTTTTAATTGTTTGACGAAAAGCTTTAGGACAGCCGTGATGGCCCCTGTGAAACCATTCCCCAATTATAGATAGTAAACTCCACTTTCTCCATAATTATGCGCTGGCTCTCACTGTGCATCTCTGTGATCTAGTTAGGCCCACAGAACCTCAAACCTGATCATTTCTATTCGTGTGGGTCGGGTTTATATTAGGGGCGTGTTAAATTTGCTGAAGTGTAATCATACAAAATTTCAGAAAAACTATGTGTAGTGTGTGTAATTATGTGAAATGCAAATCAATCGTTCAGCGCCGTATTTTAGCGAGAAATGAGTCCTTGCGCCATTTTTTTTACATAAGAATGCATTCTGCTAAAAAAAAAGAGCAAAAACCCACAATTGCCACAAACAGAAGTTTGTGTTCCTTTTTTTGTGTTGTTTCCATGCTCCCACACTATAATTGTGCCACCAACTGTGGTATAATTACGCAACGTGGCATAATTTTGGCAATTTCACTTCACAATTGAAATTCCCAAAATTACGCTTGCATAATTTTAATTTCGTCCAGGCCTATTTTATATATCTTCAGTTAGTAATGAAGAGAAGCGTTAGCAATCTAATTTATTCTGCTCAAACATGCGTTTTAGGCCTTGCCTGAGAAAGCACATGTGCTGTTGCTTGCAAGACATTTTGTTAGCTGACATTGGGCTTAGAGCTCACCCATTGCTTACTATTAGTTAGTTTTATTGTCACTCTTGTTTGCTTGCTTCTCTTATTGTGCTGGATAATTTTCCTCTTCTTACATTTGCCCCTCCTTTGAGCATGGCCGAAGTAGTTGTGTCCTTTCACTGCTTAGGTTTCGGGAGCTACTTTCTTTTTTTTCATGAACGTGCATGTGTTTTTGAGCTGTCTCCCTCGTGTGCTTCTCTCCCTCGTGCTCTCTATCGCTCTCTCACCCCTGTGCTTTGGGCCCCCACCTGCATTCATGTTGCCCTCTCTCACCAGTGTGCTTCTGTGCAACCTCATGTCGTCACCGTATTTCTTAGCACCTTGACTCTCCTCTATACTGCTCTCCTTCATTTTGTGCTTGAACTCCCTGCCCTCCTGCCCCTGTTGCTACTTCTGTCCTGCCCAACCTGCTACTTGGATACCACTGACTATTTTATTTATTTATTTATTTTTAATGCGATCATGCGGCCGGTGGGCCTTGTCACTTTGATGGTGCGTGCCTACATGCTCCTACAAGGACCTATAAAATGACACTGCCCTCTGGCCGCGTCATCGTGCTTATTATTTCATTGTTTGTTGTTTTAAATCGTTCCTACCTTTACACATATGTTTTAATGCTGTGCAACATGAAGAATAGATACCTTCAGAGCCAAACGGTCTCTAAGGTGACACCCATTGTCTTTGCCAGTGCTTGTTTAGCTCTGCACAAAAAAGGTCACGAAGCTCCAACAAAATGGTTGACTAATTACACTAATGCGTGATAAGGAACATCCAGTGCGAGGAAAAATCGAGGTCGGAAGGGGAAAAAAACATTTGCCAGTCATCTTTCAGGTATTATCTCCCCATATCTGTCAGCAGAGCCTGGCTGCCATGGTCGGTGAAAGCCTGCTAATTGGGGTAATAACTTAGCTTTCAGACGGACTGCGCGGAGGACAGGCCGTAAATATCTGTGACCTAAAAACCCAGGTCTATCTCTTCATCTCACCTCGCGGCGGCGGAGACTGTGCTCTTGGCTCTGTCATACCGAGTGGCAGGAACATTCTGGAATATAATGGAGGCTCTGGCTGCTGCTTCCATTGTCAGCACCGAGCTTTACCTTTTCCAAGGCCTTTAGCTGCAGCGTTTTGCTCGTGTCTACATTAGAAACGTGCCCTCTTTGTGTCCGCTTAAGTATATTTATTAGTGGTACTTCATGTCCTTTCGCATGTGTTTACAGTGCTTTACTGCTTAAAAAACAGGCATTTGCAATGAAATAGGTCTCGCATTTGCTAGGGTTTCAGCTATTGGCATTGTAAATGACAATGCCTTTTATTTTGATCTGTTTGCTAATTAACACATAAATAAAAGGCATTGTCATTTACAATGCCAATAGCTCAAACTCTTGTAAATGCGAGACCTATTCAAAGAAGCGGCTGCCATTGCCCGGGCTGCTCGGAAAGTGAAAGCACGCATGGCGCGCTGAATGTTGCAGATACGCATGTTGTGCCTGCAGTAGGGGAAACTCATTAAAGAAAATAGTCCTACAGACTAAAAAAGACGTAGCATGTAACAACCGAAGTAAAAGTGCCAGTCCTCATGGGCGGTTACTAATGAAGACAAGGCGGTACTAAAGAGGGACTAACAAGCCTATTAACGAATCAAAAGTCAGCATTTACGAAGGGCATTGACACAAGCTATTGACCAATATGGGCAGAAAGTGGGCGGAGCTTCAACTCCATACTCAAATACAACATGCCGCAGAGGAGCGCATGCGCTGCACAGGCTCAACTTAAAAAGATCCCAAAGCTGTGTTTCTCTCATGTGCTCACTGCCTAATATTAAGGCTGCTTCCTCTTGATTCCACTGTCTGCCTCTTTTTTCCACCACACTTAATATGTTTTCATTTTACCCATGCTGGTTTTTAAAAATACCTACGATCTCCTTATGTCACTGTTTTCCTATCTTTCTCTTGCTCCTTCTTTCTTCCTTTTCCCTCTCTCCTCTTAGTCACTGTCTAAAGATTAGAAATAAGTTCTGATCAGCAGAAATGAGTGCTGGTGCGTAGCAACTGCAGCCATAGGCGCAATTTAAGCATTGTGTTTTATGTTTGATGAATAACTGCTATACTGATAAGTGATGTTTGTTTGTCACGACTTTTGTCACCTCTTTAAAAAAAAACTTTTTGAAAATTTTCCAATTGTTGAAGAGATGAGAGGAAACACTAATAAGCCTAAGTGACGTCTGCACACATTTATTAAGCAAAGTAAGCGCAGTGCAAAATTGCTATGCAAAGTACCTAAAGTAATGAGAATCTAATGTTGCCCCAATCCGGTTTACGTGGCTTTTATATTTTTTTTATATACATTGCTTCCAATGAGAGTAAACGTGGCAGGAACCGAAATGTAGCTTAACAGGTGCACGGTCCTTGCACATGAGATAAACTAATAACAAGCATTTACAATGCAATGGTTTTGCCTTTGTTAAAGTTAGAGCTATTGGCATTGCTCTTGACATTATTTTTATTTATGTTTTTTTTAACATAAATGGCAGTCATTTACAATAGCAAATTCAACCACTCATCTAACCCATCTGAACACCCAGACACTGATCCACCCGCTCATCTATCTACGCATGCGCTTGCCAATCTCTTCATTCACCCACCCAGCTGCCCACTTGTCCATTCCGGTACCCACTCATCTATCAAAGCAGGCGCCCGCCGACCTCATCATACATCCGCTCCCTCGTCCCTCCCTCCAGCTGCCCACCTACTCATCCATCCACTCATCCTTCCACCTATTCATTCATCCGCTCACACATCCATACGCCCACTCATCACCTACTCATCCATCCACTCATCCTTCCACCCACCCTTCCGCCCGCTCATCCTCCCACCTACTCATCCATCCACTCATCCTTCCACCTACTCATCCATCCATCCACCCACTCATCCATCCGCTCATCCTTCCACCTACTCATCCATCCGCCCACACAGATCACCGCAGCAGGTGCAGCAGGATGTTCACCTACAAAGAGCCTCTTGTTGGGGAAGCGGCTAAGTGTGAGGTGTTGGCCCTAGCCGGGGGCGCTAGCCTAGTAAGAGGCACCTTCCGGGACTCTGGTTTCCAGGAGGGGACGGCCAGGTATTGTCCGTGGAACACAATACCTTTGTTTTCCTGGAGAGGGAACCTCCTGTAGGGCGGGTTCTTTCTATGCACTGGAGCTGAGGGGGGTGTGTTTGTTGGTGTGGGGTAGGGGGGTCGTTGGAGGGGGTCTGAGGCAACGGTAACCACTGTCATGTCACCCAGGGAGGGGCTGACCCTCATCCTCGCCTCCTTTCTGATTTTTTTATCGATCGCTTTTCACTTTCTTTATTGTGTCTCTATCTCTCTGGCGTCTTGACTCGCTTTCGCTAATACTGCTCTCTTCTCTGCCCAGCAGTCCTTCTCTCGGCCCCCACTTTTCGTTTTCCTCAATCTCTTAGGCTAGCTACCTCCTTGCTTCATTCCACTCATGTTTCATCTTCTGCCCGCTTCTCATTCTTCCTCCCCCACCTCCAGTCCCTCTTTCCTCCCTCATTCCCTCTTCCGCCATCCCTTCCCGCCGCCCCTCGTTCCTGTCTTCTGCCCCTCACAAATCCCCCCAGTCCTTGTTTATGCGTGAGGTGAGGACCCCTTTAGAGGTGGTGAGCACGGCCGGACTGACTCACTGAGGGAAGGGGGAGGGGGCAGTGCCACAAGATGACTTTTTCATACACCCCTCCAGGGGCGCGGCCTATGCAGAGTTGCCCAGGTGAGGCTGGTCAGGTACTACCAGATTGGGCATGTGCTGGTTGCAGGTGTACCCTGGCACGCCCCGAGGATCCAGGGAGGGCCCCCTCTCTTATAACGCCCCCCTCTCTTATAACGCCAGGCCAGCATCAGGAAACAAGCGGGAGGGGGCGGGAAAGGGGGAGGAGAGACGCAGAGCAGTAAAATACGCCACCAGCACGTCACAAAAAGTGATGTACGTGTGGCGCAGGGAGCTAGTACATCCGCCCCTGTTGTGTCTAAATATACCTACATTACCCCACGATGGGAAATCGCCGTGTTCACTGTTAAAGCTTTCTAAACCTTTAAAACAAGGAGACAGCTTTACTCTGTAGTACCGTGTTGTCCAGTATGGTCTGCACTAGGACGCTGCCTGCTCTGTCCTTGGTGCTGAATTTTTTTTCTTTTTCGCGAGGCAAAACCTAAAAAGGGAGTAAGAACCCCCTTGTGAAGACTCCAAGATGGGAAATAAACAAGCCTGGAAGGGAGCTTGGGTTAGGGGGTTGAGTGAGGGGGGCCAAAGGCAGAGCTCCTACATGGTGTACGGGGAACACATGGATCAAATGTAAGGCAGTTTGCAGCCAGAGCTTTCAAGTTACCCTGTGACATGCATGAAACCTGGAAACAAACCAACAGTTCTTGCTGTTGGTTTACAGAGTTACACCACACAAGAGAAAAATAAGGCTCACAGGCTAGCTGGCATAAAATTCTTAAAATGCAAAGGTTATTGTACAAAACGGATTCATCAACACTCTGTGAGAAACATATTTAAATCATACGGCAAAGTTATTTTCCCCAGCGATGGGTGTGTTTCAGGCCGGCAGTGCCGTTTTCCTGGATATTATGGGAGTGTTCAGTAAAAAAAAGCCTACACAGCATCCCCACTGTGCCTTTGCAGTCTATCAAACAATCATGTAGTTGTCTTTCCCCAGTTGTCAATACCCACTTCAAATTACTTCATATTTTGTTGGCTTAAAGGTCTGGGTGGTGGAAGGTACAATACGTTATCAGTGTGCCTCTCATCAACCAGGCCCAGCAAATGGGGCATTCTCAGCTGGAACGCGAGAAGACATGATTAACCCACCGGGCCCACACACTGTCGCAAGAAAGGACGATTTGTGTGTGTGTGTGGGGGGGGGCGGGGGGGATGTTAATATTTGGTCGAGGGCACTAACTTTTCAAATGGGTCTGAGATTTCCTTCACAGAGTGGCGAGTGAATAAGTGGCGTTAAACGAGTCATATTGGTTACTTACTTCTGAGACCAGCCCTTCCACTTCACCAGGTACTCCATCCGCCCCTAGAAAAGGATAACAAATGTACAGGATGCATAACGTGCAACACATAATCCCTCAGAGCATCCACGCAAGCTGGTTCCTTAATGCAATGACCCACCCAGAAAACCCCAGCACACACAACCAACCTCAAGGCATGCATTAAAGTTCGGTTCTCTGGTGTTTGTATATACGACGTAACAATGTATACAGTATAGCCTCCTATTTAAGTTTTCCAGGCCATACCGCCAATATCTCCTCTTCAGTAAATGCATCCTCTCGACACATCCAAGGGCTGGATCAATCTTTTCCCACACAGTATAGCTGTATATAATATCAATGTTCACCATAACACCTCCAGACCACTGCACAATTACCAGTGCACGAAATCAATTTCGCTCTTATAGAGAAATTCAGTAAATGCACGCAGTCTCGCGCTCCGTTTGCGTGTGCCAACCCTGTCACCTTGCTGTTTGCTCTCTGCCTTGTTCTCAGCTCCCAACGTTGGCCCCTCGGTAAATAGAACCATTTTCGCCTCTTCATTACGCTTCTTGCTAATCCAAGTTCACTGATCTTAACTTTCCCAGTTCATTGCTACCCATCCTTCAACCTGCATACTAGAACCTTCTTCAATAGCCACATGACCCAAACAGTCCCAATTCGCAGTCCTGTGGTTTGACCGGACCAGCCCTTACCACTGCATGCATGTTTGACTCAATACACTAACCCTAAAAGCCTCATCTCAGAGACCCCTTCTGAATGCATCACCATGACACCGCCAGTGCATGCGAAGGAACCAGAAATAAACCTGACAAAAATGCTCAAACTATCACCACTCCATTCTTCTCCTCAAGCTATCGATTTCGCCCAACCATCCTCTTTCTCTGGTCTCTTATTCTCTCTCCCTTGAACTCTATGTGGCTCTTGAGAATTATATCGGGGATTTGGGGAAAGTGGCAGTGGCACAACCAGCGCCTCTGTCCACCGGCGAAATGCTCCGTGGCGCAAGTTCACCTTTTAACCCTGCGGATTCCGATCCCGGTGCCGCCGGGGTCAGGTCTGCGGGAGGACATGACGAGCGACGAGTGAAGGTAGGAGACAGGGGGAGAGAGGTTGGGGCAGGAAGGCAGGGGAAGAGAGGAGGGAAAAAAAAAAAAAACCAAATCGACTCACCTGCACCTTGCGACGGCGGCACTTCTCTGGTCTCCCTCTTCGGCATGGGAGACCGGCAACGTCGACAATCTCTGTGGCACTTCTCCGGTCTCCCTCTTCGGCATGGGAGACCGGCAACGTCCTCCGCATCTCCCGGGGTTCCCTCCAGGCCACGGGAGCCCCGCGGGCGCCGCCATACTTCTTGCCGTCTTCCTTCTTCCCCCGGGCTGCGGGGGGCGGGCACTTCCGGCCGGCCGCGCTAGGATTGGCCGGCCGGCCAGTCACGGGGCGGGAAACGGGGGAGGAGAGACGCAGAAGTGCCGGCAATGCCGGACCAGACTCGGGGGCGTTCCCGGCGTCGCGTGACGTCGGCAAAAGCCAAAGAATGTCGGGAACGCCCCCGTGTCTGGTCCGGCATTGACGGACAGGCCTCTCATCCAATGGCTAGGCTCCATTTATGGAGCCAGCCAATGAATGACGAGGGCCGACCCAAAGCCACACTACAGTTCTCATTAGGTTTTTGCTGCGCAAAAAAGATGCGCAGAGCGCATCTTTTTGGCGAGGCAAAACCTAAAAAGGACCTTGAAAATATACAAGAAATGTTACCTTATAAACAAACTAGTGATTTTGTGAATCTTTGCTCATAGTGCAAAACATGCGAATGAGGCTGAATACTTCAGAAGCGGGAAGCCTGAGCAGGCCTGTGTATTACATTGGCACAATACAAAGCCAGATGGCAGTTAATAAATGTGCATGCTGTTAGCTGGTATAATAGTTTTAAAGCAAATTTTCATGCAATCTCACATTCGTTCCTCATCTGTTAGCGTTTGAACTCTAACATCTAAGTAAGTATCATCATGCTTTTCATAAACGGTCAGTGTTTGTACCATCATCGCCTCAGGAACCTAGGGGAAAGGAAGAGGCAATGTCTTTACATAGCTACCATGTGTGAAATTTTCATAATTTCAATTATGCGTGACATTCAACGACAATGAGTGACACTTTCTTGCGAACAGTATAATGTCACCCTCACTTAGTAGTAGCATGTCACAGCCCATTGCATTGGTCGGACTCCTGTTGCCGGGCGGGGCGGCAGAGAAACAATAAATTAAACAGAGATTCCCTGCTTTAGCCAGCCTGCGCCTCCTTAGCTGGCAACCGATCAAATTAACGGCATGATCAGATCATGTTCAATTGACAGAGTCTGATCAGGCTCTCAGCCACATGGGATTCAAGGCCGACTACAGGATGGGAGGAAAGGCCACAGCGGGGATCTTGTCCCTGAACAGTTCTCAAATTAGGCCCCTCTTTTATTGCAGTTTAGACTGACCCCGTTTTTGGCATGTATTTAGATGCTTTGTTTTGCGGCTGGACAACCCAATCTGTTTGATACTATGGTTTGAGCAGGGGGTGCTTTTTCACAATAATTAGGCCGGTGTCTGGTTTTGTGCTCCAGTCTTCAAGTCTCTGAACTTTGTTTGGCTTGTATATGAGTTTCTGTGAAAGCAGGACATTTCCACAATATAGTATATTGAGATTCCCATACCTCCCCTTGTACACTAGCGCAATCTTGTGGTCTTCCAAAAATTAGCTCAGCTCTTATGTGTCCGCCCCAGCAAAGCAAGAAACCGGAACTAAACAACTTTATCACACTTCAGGACACAGTTCTTTTGCTTTACAATCGCAGGCATTGCGGTAATCCGGCAAAATTACCAGAAGTGTACTATTATTTACTTGATCGTTTACTGGTTTTATATATGTACTAGCTTGCTATCCTATTCTACTATGCTACCATATTGTACCCAATAGTGTATTTAATCACCCTCCTGTTGCCCCTACACCTGTTTCTGTAAAGCGCTCTGATATCTACAAAGATCTTGTTCGCGCTATATAAAACTTTGAATAAATAAATAAATAAGTGCGTTATTCTAACTCAAGAAGTGTGGCATGTGGCAGGGCTGCCTTTATTAGTGGTGAGATGATGAATGGTGCACATGGAAATGAGTCTGAGCAGCGGTGGTCCGTGCAGTTAAGTGCGGTGGGGCGGGGCGGAAGTCGACAAACGAAGAAATAGGGAAAATTATATAAATCCTATTCCATCGTTTGTCGACATCCCCGCCTTGTCTCCCCACCCCCCTGCGCTTACCTGCACAGATAGCTGCTCCGTCTGAGTATGTAGAGGAGAACTAAAATAATAAACCCAGCCATCAAAATCTCCGAAGATGCCTCTCAACCAAGACAATATACTATCCCTGTCTAAATTGAGCCCATTGTTTATCTAAACACACATAAAGGGGTGGAAAGAAGCGACCACAAGTAGGGATGAAAACAAGCAGTGGCACAGTTATGTGTTCTGAAAAACTGCCCTCACTCACACACAAATGTGTGTGACATGCTTCATCATCGGGTCTGCTTACAAAACGCCCTGGCGTAGGCACGCACAGGGCGGAGCATAGGGAGGGGAACACAAAACACAAAGACAGAAACACATTTAGAAGTGACAAACAGTGTTCCCAACAGAAAGTGTTAACCCAAGACTGGGTACAGTGATAGAACAAAGTGCAGTCAGGCTAGTGAAGTTAAAACTGGCTCATGGATACCTATCATACCTTTATTCATAGGTTCCAAGGTCAGGATTAAAAGTTGAATGAAGGATGGTGGTGTTAAGGGAGAAAATCAGGATCCTGTAACACCCCTCCTTAAACTGCTAAAGTCAACATGTTTCGACCGAATAGTGCCCCCATTCAACAGGTCACATGGGTCTTCTTCAGGAAGTCTATCAGTCCCAGCTCTCAAACTCCCTTACCTAAGTCAGGTACTAAAGAGGTAACAGGTGCCTGTTACCTCTTTAGCGCCTTTTAAGGTCTTTAGCCTTCCTGCTCTCCTTCTCTTTCTCCTCAGTCTCCCTATTCTGGTGATACTGTGCCATGGCCAAAATACCAGTAGGGGACTGTAAAGGCCAAGCGCTCTCGACTTTCTTTAGCCTGGCTGATATTTTCGGTAATATATTACTGACAAATTTATCAACAAATAATCTTTGTGCCCCGTCAGCGGCCAAGTTCTGTCCACTGTGATCATTGAAGGCTAGGTCGAACCTAGTGAAGAAATCTGAGACTGACTCGTCTTTCTTTTGTTTACAGCCGGGCAATTTATCCCAATTTATTAGTTGTAAAGGCATAATTTTCTTCATAAGCTTAATAATATTGGTGGGCAGATCGATAATGAGTTGTTCTGGTTTTACCCCACCTTCACGTCCCTGGTCTGTCTCTTCGATAACTTGCCAAGTGGCCCCTAGGTCGCCCTTGTGGTCTGTTTTCCGTATCTTTAACCATAAGTCGCGAGGGACTACAGCATTGAAAAGGACATCTACGTCCCCCAGAGCCGACCACTGGGACATTGTCTCCCAGATGTTGTCTGATCCGTAAATGGATCCATTATAGACCCACCGCCGGACTTGCTCTCTCTGGACCTCCCTTTCTCGGAGGTCGTGTGTTGAGTGGGAACGGAGGGTATGCCTTCGAGGGGAACTTGGTTGTGCTGGGTCATGAATCTGCGCACTGTGGACCGAAAGGGCCCTTCTCTGTGTACCAGAATCAGGCTGGGCGGGGCTGGCAATGTTCGTCTGGGCAGGTGGAGGGAGGACAGGTGGCAGTGGAGGGGGAGCCGTGGGTGGTGCATTAATTGGCTGGGGAGCAGGACTTGGAATTGGCGCAAGTACAGGGTACATGGGGGCATAGGCAGGTGGAGAGTCAAGCAACAGGGACACTACAGAATCTTCCGTCTCAGTCTCATTGAGCCCCTTCTGAGACCGGATGTTATAACATCCCTCAGTAGTCATGCGGTGTTGTCTGTCTAGCACCTCTATATTGTCCTCCCTCGTTTGTTCGTCAAATTTTATCGATTTTTCCGCCATGCTTAGTTTTCCCTGTTTACGCTCTGCTTTCTCTCTCTTTCTTTTCCGTTCCTCAAACTTTTTCCGCCAAACGCAAACAGAATCGTACATAGCCGGTCTAACCTTCCTCTTCATCAACTGTTCTTCCAGAAATGTTATAACTTTCGGCTCATAAGAGCCGTGTGGCGGCCATTGGAGTTCGGCGTTCCCTCTGGTATACTTCTGCCGCAGGGAGGTCCAAACTATTGGCCCTATACCATGCTCAGAGTACACTTCGTTATTAGGTGTCCCCAGTGGGGGAATCGGCCATGATACCTCCAGTGCGGAGTCCTGAGAACAGACACAACAACAGAGTTTTCGGAACTTACTGGACCCCGGCATCTTCGGTGCCCAAGGATATCAGTACAATGCAATAGGTAACAGACCCTGACTATACCATGCAGAATATTGCTTACCCACTGCCTTTGGCTATTGCAAAAGTAAAATCAGAACCATAAACAGAAATTCAGAGATGGTGGATGATCAGTCCACCCTTACCTTACAGTCGGTGTTCTCGCTCCCAGGTGCAGGTCCGCATCTCTTTAGACTTTATTTTGACAGAGACATGCATCCGGGGGCTCCTGCCAGGGGCGTGGTCAGGCAGCCCAGACCGGGCGAGGAGTACACAGTCGGGACCTTCGGTCTATGAGAAAAACAGGGCTTCGATGTAGGGCGCCTCCGTCGGACATCAACCGTTGACCCCTCCGTGACCACCGGGCTTGACCTACGACCCCTGAAGGAGCCCCATGTTGGGCGCCATCTGTAGGACTGGCCCCTTACCTTAACTAACTGAGGGGCCAGCGGCACAGGGTACGCCTTAGACCTACGGGTTCGCCTTGTTACCTGAGAGCAGAATAAGACGCGGCACTAGGCATCTGGAAGCAAAACAGCGAGTTTATTATAGTAACCTGGGTTAGATGGACAGAGTCCCAGAACTACACAAGGATAATTCTACAGAGGCTGCTGCTTCAGTCCGCAGCATACAGGCTTATATACAGTCCCAGTTAGGACCATACAAGGGCATAAGAAGCGCAGGGAGTATCTAGTATAGGGCCTGTGGGTCATGAGTGTTGTGCAAACATTAGACAAGTAGGGGCGGAATGTCTGAGGCGCGGCTGAGCTGTTGAACAAGACACCCCGACCGAGGCTGAGTGGAACGCTGTGAGGAATGCGTAGGCAAGAAGCAAAAACAAAGAATAATAAGTTGTACATGAAATGACAACACCAGTATAATACATTTTCCAACAGCGGGCGTTGCTTGGACCCCCCTGGAGACGTCTGAAGAGCTACCGATCCCCCGGAGGTGTGCGCCCAAGCAGTGGGCCTTGTGACGGATTGGGACTGTGGACCTAAACCGAGGTGGCGGTCTGCAGTGAGTACCACGCTGAGCGATCATGGAGCTCTGTGGACCTGCCCGAACACTCCTGTGGCATCTGAGGGCCCCAGCGTCTGCCGTTGACTCGGACCCGGCAAGACCTGCACTTCGCCCCCACTCACCTCTTGACCCAGCTGTATTGCTGAAGCCCTGGGGGAGTAGAAGACCTGCGGGACGGACTACAGGTGGCCGGGCCCGACAATTCCTCTGCCCTGGAACACTGGTCACTGTGGACTCTGGCCCGGGCCAGCACTAGAGGACTGTTGCAGTATTAGGCCCCGGCTGGGCCAGAACCTCAGATTGGGCCAGAGCCTCCGCGCAAACATCGATCTCATCCCATCCGGAGTGGCACTGTGAGGCCCTCGCAGACACTTAGATTCATGTTGAGGTCAGTGAAAAGGGACCCTTCAACCAACTAAAGAACTGGGCCTCCTCGCTCGCACGGGTCCCCTGTGGTCTGATCCCATCCTCTCTTTCGGTGCACTCCTTCACACACGGGCTGCAGGGGGAGACAAGCACGAAGGCCTCAGGGACATCACAGTCGTGGCTGTGACGTCCCTGATCAGCGCTAGTATTGGGGTTGCTGGGGCCCTCCGTGGACCTTGCCTCGAAACACACTGACACTGCCTGTGGGCGGCTGGGAGGCGTCCCAGGTCCTACTACTAGAGGCTTGTTACTTCCTGCCGCCTGGGGTGGGCTGTGGCCCGGGTTTTGGAGGCGGATCGCAAAGGATGGAATGAATCTCTGGGGTTCCTGGATGCTGTACAGCTGACCTGGGGAACAGCGACTGAAATCTCGCATTGTCAGCACCTCCTAGGTCTGAACTGATCTCAGCTTTGTCCCAAGGCTTGCTCACGCTATGGCCCGACTGAACGGCCCTACACCTTGCGCCCCTTGGTCCCTGGGTCCATTGCCGGGGAGCGATAGCCACATCAAAAATGAAAAAAGACCGCTAAGTCCGCGAAATGCTGTTTAAGGGCACAGGTGAAACCCAGCAGGAGAAATTGGCGGGTGAAGAATCAAAGCATACAGGAGGAGGAGATGGAACCGAAGGTGCAGTGACCCGTGTGTTTCTGGAGGCATTGTTCGTATCTCTGCAAGAGCACCTACAGACAGTAAAAAAAGGATCTGACTATGGAATCAGGGGAAGTATGCTGAGACATAGACAAGGTGGGGGAGAGAGTGGTGGCCCTTGAGGAGGGCTCCTTGGCCAGGGATGCAGAAATTGAAGCCCATCCAGTAGGAGATCATCCGTTTGCAGGATCAGCAACTAGACTGACAGTCCCATGCCGAATACCTAGAAAGCAGGTCTGGAAGAAACAATGTCCGCATCCGGGGGTCCCTACGGGTGTGGAGGGCTCCGACCTCGAGGGCTATATCCAGGCCCTATTCAGCAGCATCTTGGCGGAAAACGCGCTGAGTAGCACCAAGTTAGATCGATACCACAGAGTTGGTGCCACCGTGCACCCCTCGTCCACCAGCAGACATCCTGGTCACCCACTGACCGCGCACGCAACCTGGGGCTCATCCTGGACTCATCGCTCTCAATGACCCAGCAAGTCAATGCCGTCTCCTCTTCCTGCTTCAACACCCTCTGCAAGCTCCGCAAGATCTATAGATGGATCCCCACCAGAACCAGAAGGATGGTCACACAGGCCCTCATCAGCAGCAGACTGGACTATGGCAACGCCCTCTACGCAGGGACCACGGTCAAACTCCAGAAGAGACTCCAACACATACAGAACGCCTCTGCACGCCTTATCCTCGACATACCCCGCCACACCCACATCACTGCCCACCTGAAAGACCTGCACTGGCTCCCAGTCAACAAGAGAATCACCTTCAAGCTCCTCACTCACGCCCACAAAGCATTACACAACGCCGGACCAGCATACCTCAACAAGCGTCTCACCTTCTACACCCCGAACGGCCAGCTACGCACCGCCGACCTCACCACCATCCAGCGCATCCACAGGACCTCCACCAGCGGCAGATCCTTCTCCTACCTCGCCGCCAAAACATGGAACACCTTCCCCACACAGCTGCGACAGACCCAGGACCTGCTGACCTTCAGGAGACTTTTTAAGACCTGGCTGTTTGAGCAGTAGCTGCACTCCCACAACCCGCTCAGCACCTTGAGACCCTCACGGATGATTAGTGCGCTATACAGATGTTTGATTGATTGATTGATTGATCTGTGTCCACAACTTCACAGAGAAAGAAGTGATCCTCAGAGCTGCCAGATCTGAGCAGAAGATGCTATTCCGGGGTCACCCTCTACAATTATTCCAAGACCTGGCGGCCTCCGCTTTGCAGAAGCGCAAAGACTTCCACCCGGTTACTAGCTACCTATCCTCCCAGGGTAGTGCCTACTCCTGGGGCCACCCATTTTGACTTCTTTTTCAAATGAACAGTAAAACATACCAGCTACGGTCCCTGACGGAGGCTTGTAAGATCCTCAACCTAGATATCAAGGATCCGGATTCCCGCCGCTCCCCTGACATCGATAAAGCTACTGGCAGAGACAGCAGTAGATTCAGGCGAGGACTGCGACTGGAGCATCACCGTCCGGACCTGGCCACCATGGCTAAAGAAGGGTATGAGGTGCTGCGCTCCCTCTCTTGTGACAGCAAACCTGATAATGATCTCCCCGTGAGGTACTGTGCATAATGATGAGGGGAGGATATTGTTAGGGCGGGGTGCCGAACCCCACTGTTACCGGATGACTCACTGCGCCCTGGCAGCCACCACTGGTTTGGACCTTTAAGTTATGATGGACTTTATTAACTAAATCTTGGTTCAAGTTTTTTGTTTGGGTTTTGGGGTGAAGTATGGGGGTTCCCCTTCCGATGGGCCACACCAAGGTAGGATGACACACCACCGGACCATTATGAACCCTCTCCGAAAGTTTGGCTCCTACGCATCGCCCAACCGAGCCCTATGCATCCTATGCCTACTACTGCTTAGTCTCTCTCTCTTACTCTAGACAATGGAGACAAAAATACTTAGCCTTAATGTAAAAGCCTTAATGTTAACAATCCCACTAAGAAAGCAGTGGTTCTCTCCTTATGAGAACACTCACAGGGGGATATATGGCTGCTCCAGGAAACACACTTGCTCCCCCAAGACACACATAGAATGTATACCAAGAGATTCCCCCAGCAATTTTGGTAATCAGGGAAAGGGAAGAAGGGGGGTGTGGCTATTCTTCTCCCCAAACGCTTCAACAGGGTGAACCTAGGTACATGCCTCAAGATTAAGGGCCTCTTGTTGCATTCTGTTTTCAAATTGGAGCATAATTGATTCCCTAGCTAAAGTCCTTCTGTCCCCAGATCAGATGATTTTGGTGGGAGTCGACTTTAGCATAGTAATGGATGTGGAAGAGACCGTTCCGGACAGAGAACTGGGCACGCTGGGACTCTTTCCCCAGAGGAATTAGCTTGGTTAGATGACTGTGGATTACGTGATGTCTGGCGCTCGCAGCACCCTGATGAACGTGGTTACATTTTCTACTCCGCAGCGCATAAGACTCACGCAGGCTTAGACCATTTCTTAGCCATTTCATCGGCCTGGGATCGGATAACGACATCCTCCATTGAACCCCGCTTCATATCTGACCACGCGCCTATCACGCTCACTCTGAGTGCAATCTCGTCCCCCACACAGGCGCGGTCCCCCTCCCCTCGTTGTGCGAAGCCTTGAAGTTGGTTGCCCGGTAAGCTCTCATTGCGATGGCAGCACATGACAATATAATACGGAATGATAAGAAGAGGGAATTGGAGAAATCAGTGTTGGAATTAGAATCCATCCATAAACGCACTAGGGCCCCCCGAGTTTGGCGTAGACTAGAAACGGAGAGGTTGCAACGTAAGCGTCTCAACTTAGACAAGGCCGAATTTGCGATGCTATGCCTCAAATATAAATTTTTACCGCCCCATTTCCCTTCTCAACGTAGATTCAAAATTGTTTGCCAGTTTCCTGGCGCATTACCATATTCCCCTGATGCCTGGCATCATCGATTCAGATCATGCAGGGTTTATCGCCTCGCGCCAATGTGGGGACAATACCAAGCACAGTTGCCATCTTATTGATAAAGTACATCACTCACGGGAAGAGGCCCTACTACTGGCTATTGATGCCGAAAAGGCGTTTGATCGTGTGCACTGTCCCAACCTGTTTGCAACTCTCAGGCGCTCTGGTATGGATGAACGGTTCAAATGGATTAAAAGCATTTACAGCACCCCAAGCACTGTGGTGCGGGCTAATGGGTTGAGTTCTGGTAAACTCGTTATTCAGAGGGGCACGAGGCAGGGCTGCCCGCTTCCTCCGCTCCTCTCCGCCCTGTACATGGAGCCCTTTGCGCAGAAAATGTGAGACAACCCTAAGGCGCCGGGCATTCCGTTTGGGAAGATCATCATCTGATTAGTCTCTAAGCGGACAATATCATTTTCTCCATCAACTGGCTCTTCCTCGCTTCTAGCCATTGTCTCGGAGCCGAGCGTGTTTGGGGCCACATCGGGCTTCAGGGTAAACTCTCTGAAATTACAAGTATTGAACCTTACTGCAAATTAGGGTATGGAGCAAACTTTGCGATCCCAGTTCGACTTCCAGTGGGTTGAGGCGGACCTCCCCTATCTAGGACTAGTCCTGTCACGGAGTCTCAATAAAACCTATGTCAGACTTATGGCCATAATATGCAGAGACTTAGACCAATGGCAATGCTTTCCTCTCTCGTGGCTGGGCAGAATAGTCACTGTGAAAATGAATATCCTCCCTTTGGCTCTTTTCATTCTTCAGACATTTCCTCTCTCTCCACCACCCGGCATGATTTGCAACCTTCAAAGAAAGATTGACTGCTTTATATGGGGGAAGACAAAGCCCAGATTGCAAAAACTGTTGCTGCAATGAACAAAACAAGAGGGGAGTTTAGCGATACCTAATGTTCTACGGTACTATCAGGCAGCGCCGCTGAGGTATCTGGTGGAGTGGAATCGCCCTATGACGGAAAAAAGTACTGGGTCTTTATGGATCAAACGGTGGCGGGTGCCCACATTTGGTACGAGGTTTGGCGTCCCCGCGCTCACAGGATTGTGAGGTCTATACTCATCCCCAGAAACCAGTCCTACGCTAAAAGTATGGGATAGGGTTCAAACAATCAACCAATCAGGGGTTTATAAAGCGCAGTACTCGAGGGTCTCAAGGCGCTGGGTGGGGGGGGGCAGCTCCGGATCAGTCGAAGAGCCATGTCTTGAGGTCCTTCCTGAAGGTGTGCAAGGTTGGTGAGCGTCTGATGTTCACGGGGAGCTCGTTCCAGGTCTTGGCTGCGATGTAGGAGAAAGCTCTCCCGTACGTTCTGTTTCTGTCGATGCGGGGGACCTCTGCCAGGGTGAGGTCGGCGGAGCGGAGGCTTCTTTTGGGTATGTGGAAGGATATTCTCTTGTTGAGGTATTTAGGTCCGATGTTGTAGAGGGATTTGTAGGCATGGGAGAGGAGCTTAAACGTGACCCTTTTCTCGACGGGGAGCCAGTGGAGGTCGCACAGGTGTTGGGTCATGTGTTCATGATGCGGAGTTCCGAGGACGAGTCTGGCAGCAGCGTTCTGAATGGTCTGGAGTCTGCATAGTAAGGTTTTGTTGATTCCAGAGTACAAGGCATTGCCATAGTCCAGTCTGCTGGTTATGAGTGCGTGGGTGACAGTCTTTCTGCAGTTGGGGAGGGGATCCACTTGAAGGTTTTGCGGAGGATGCGGAGGCAGTTGAAGCTGGTGGAGGCGATGGTGTTGATCTGTCGGTTCATGGAGAGGGAGGAGTCGAGGATGATGCCGAGGTTGTGTGCGTGGTCAGTAGGAGTAGGTGGATTTCCGAGGGCGGAAGGCCACCAGGTGTTGGTCTAGGAGGAGTTGCAGGATCCGAGGATGAGGACCTCAGACTTTACTGAGTTGGGCTTCAAGCAGCTGTCTTTCATCCAAGCTGCCAAGTTCTTCAATTCTTCCTGAAAGCAGAGTCTAGTGTCTTCGGTTTCTCCGTGAGTGAGAGGATGAGCTGGGTGTCGTTGGCGTAGGATACAATGCTGAGCCCATGCTGTCTGACGATGGCGGCGAGGGGGGCCATGTAGACGTTGAAGAGCGTGGGGCTGAGAGATGAGCCTTGGGGTACTCTGCAGTTGATATTGGTGGGTTCGGAGAGGAAGGGAGGGAGTCTGATCCTCTCGTTTCTGCCGGAGAGAAAGGATCGGATCCAGTCGAGGGTGGTTCCTTGTATACCTGCGTCGTGAAGTCTGGCTGCAAGGGTGCAATGAGAAACACGGTTGAATGCTGCGGAGAGGCCTAGGAGGATGAGGGCCGTGGTGTGTCCCTGGTCGAGAGCAGGCAGATATAATCTGTGGCGGCGAGGAGAACGCTCTTGGTGCTGTGGTTGCTGCTGGTTGTGGATACCGCTGGGAATTTCTCCCTCCCCTGCCCTATGACTCCTTTGTTCGCAGACCCAGAGTTTCCCCCTGGAATGTCCCCGGGCATTGCTAAGAGGTGGGTGGTTGTAAGTGGATCGGCTGCCTCTTTGACCATGAGAGTCTTATTCCATTTGATCAACTTAGGTCCCACTATGACCATGCCTGGGCGTAGTTTGCGGAGTTTTGCTACTCGGAACTCTGCTAAGTGACAAAAAAACTCAGTGGAGTTTCACAAGTGGCAGGGTGCAGTGCGAACTGTTGTTCACGCTGGTCTTCCTTCTGCTCGGGTAGAAATTCTACCCGAGTGGCAGCTCGGGATCACATACGTACCTTTTGCGAGTGCGAGCAGGGAAAAAAATTCCAGGGCACTACGCGGAGTGGAGTTTTCTGCACATCACGAGCTCTGTGGAGCACAGAGTGCTGAACACTCCACAAACTCCGCAAACAGAGCGGAGTTCAACGCCCAGGCCTACACATGACCACCTCTGAGAAATGGCTGTTCCTTAAAGGTGACAATAAGAAGCTCATTTTGGAAATCTATCGCCATTTGATGAAAACATCATGGATATACAAGACCCCAGGCCAGCTCCGATGGGAAGTGGAACTTTCATGAACCCTAATGGGCAAAGAATGGGTAGATATATTTTATAGGACTCACCACACAGCACACAATTCAGGTCACACTGAATAAGAATACAAAATTAGCTCATATTGGTACTACACCCCTGCAAGCATTCAAAAATGGAACGCGCAGTGTGACGGCCAGTGCTGGCGAGGCTGTGGCAACCCAGGGACGCTGCTGCATCTTTGGTGGCATTGTTCAAAACTTTCTAGATTCTGGGAGACGGTCCTAGAGGACATTGATAGCACCTTTAATACTGAGATCCCTTGGTTCCCCGCGTATACCCTCCTGGGGCTTCCCAATGCATTCACATACCCGCTCCAGTCCAGCAGAGGCCAACAGATTGCTCTGGCCCTAAACGCTGCACACAGGCTTCTCTTGACCAGCTGGGGCTCAGACAAAGTCCCGGACCACAGACACAGCTTTAGTCCCTGCTGGGCATGGAGAAGTTGTCGATGACAATTGGTACTGATCCTACATCATTCACGAAAATCTTGTCCCCGTTCATTGCTATCCTATCCAAAGAGTTCAGGGAACTGACTTGTCCATCATACCTGCGTATTCTCAGACTACTGCCCCGCAAGCAAGAGGAGCCAGGGGCTGTGTGAATTCGCTGACTCTTAGCAAATACTGGCCGAGTCAGACACTTTACACTCGCAGAACGGTCGGGTGGGAAGGGGTAAGGGTGGGGGGTGGGAGGGGAAGTCTGTTCAATTTTGGTTAGTTTTTTTCCCTTGTTTTCATTGTTATTCTTTGGCATGCATAGCACCTTACTACACTCAGCGACATCCCGCGGAGGCGGCGTTTATTTTATTTATTTATTTATTTATTTTGTGATCTCTCTCTTGGTCTGCCAAGAAAAAAGATAACATGGCATAAAGAGGCATTTACTGAGCCAGGGTGTCTGTTCTAGGTCGACGTTTCATCTACTTCGCAAGCTGTGCAGATTTCATCCGGACCTCTAATACCCTTGTACTCCTAACCTATACTGATAGTTCTGCACTCACTGATGTCTGAAGCAGTCAGACCTGGCACTGATTACAAATCCAGCCAGAGGGCATTTTACAAGTAAAAGGGTCACGGCCCTGGACAAGGTCTAATGACCAAATAAGAGTTGTGGTGGATCATAGTACAGATCATTAATGCCATCAGGCGCATCTTCACATATGGAAGAAAGGCAAGGGTACACTGAGGATCAAAAAGTGGATTTTTCAATATTCTTTCTCTTGTGGCTCAGTTGACACACAAGTCAGTCTTCCTACGAAAGACGGAGTACAATGTAAGAGTCTTGTGTTAACTTGAGCACTGCTGATGCCAATCATGTTTGTTTAGACTCTGCACTGCATCCTCTACAGCTTTACTTATGGACTTTAGCAGTTGAAGGTTTTGCATTTGTGCTTTTATTCCTATGAACCTGGAGACATAGGCAGACAACCTAGCAGATCAGGCTTCCTCTTTAGGAGGATTTTCTGTCACAGCAGCAGGGCAGGGTCTTGCACCCGGGCCTGCGCAGTCTACACCTGCAAGCATGGAAATGGATTGGCAACAGTCTACTGCATTCGATCTACTTCCCGAAGTAGTGAATGTCTTCCTGGTGGCCAAGCAGCCTTCTACAAAATACATTTATGTAGGACTCCGGGACAAGTTTGTTACTTTGTGTAGCACCAGTAATGCAAACCTGTTACGTAACATATTGTTGGATGTGTTACTGTTCAGTTTGTACTTGGCCCAGCAGCGACTTGCAGTGGACACAGTTAAAGGTTACTTGTTGGTCCTTTTGGCCTCTTTGCATTTTCCGGACCAATCACCCGGACTTATTCAAATCACATGTTGTGATACCTTTTTCGGAAACGTTTGGCATCACAAAAGGTTTAGGAGAAAACATGTGGACCAAAGTGGGGCCATAACTTGGTCCTTACTTTCCTGATGTGTACTTCCTTTAAACTGTTACACAACTGAAGACTTTTCCTCATCGTGACCATGTCTGCTTGTTGTATGACTGAATTTCAGGCTCTGTCAGTTCACCTGCCTTACACCACCTTCTTCTGGACAAGTTGTTGCTGAGGACTAGAGCGATGCTTCTTCCAGAAGTTGTGACCTCTTTTCATATTGGCTAACTTATCACTCTTCTGACTTTGATTGCCCCACCTCATCTTTCAAAAGAATAGGAGAGACTCTACTGCCTGGACCTAAAAGAGCACTCAGTTTTTACATTGATCATCGTGTGGATGATCTGCTCTTCGTAGGGTTCTCTGGTGCAAAGAAAGGCAAGCGGTGCAGAAGGAGACTTTTTCTAGATCCTCTGCATTGAGATCTGCTACACAAGGGCAAAGAAGCAGCCTCCAGAGTAGTTGAGGGTCTATTCCAAAGGGGCCAAAGCTGCTACTACCGCATTGGCATGCAAAGTGCCTTTCCTGGATAACAACCAGGCCACAACTTAGGCATCAGTGCACACTTTCACCAAGCACTTCTGCCTTGAATGCCACGTCCGACAGTAGGGCATTTCAGCATTTTGCTCCTGCAGGACTTTTTAGTCTTAGCCATTCCACAGGCCCGCTACCTTGGGAAGTACTGCTTTAGTATCTTTTCTAAAGGTAAGGAATCTACAGTTAGAAGTATTAATCAGAAGAACAAGATACTTTCTTTCAGTAAATATTTTTCTTGTGGCTACTTTAACTGCAGATTCCTCACCGAGCCGCCCCATCTCCCTGTTCTATGAATTGGACTCTTTTTTCCATCTAAAAAGGACCACATTTTGAGATTTGCACACTGGTCATGCCAATCTGTCAATAGGCTTTGCGTCTGAGGGCGGGACCGCATAAAAAAAACTGCAGTTTGCGTGCTTGGGTGACGCAGTTTTGGTTTATTTTTGCATATATGTAGCACAAACCTCACCCAAGGGTACTAAACCACTTTACATGAGCACCAGATTACATTGAACAAATTCAAATTCTTTCATTTTATTTCTTTTTTTCTTCTTCTAAGGCCCGGGTAGATAACTGATTTACGCAGAATCTCAGGATGTTGAGCCTTTAGCGGGAGTCGAATTTGGTTCCCTAGTCCCAAAGATGGCTTCTCTGTAGGCAGCATTTCCAGCCAATGGAAGTTAAGGCCGCAAAAATACTAAGAAGAAGTCCAGGGCACAAGTTGCTCTCTTTCGAACTGCATTACTTACTAAGCACATTGGCCTAGAATCCAGAGCGGATGTTCATTCAGCAGGTTTTTTAAAAATGCTTTGGACTACTTTAGTTTACCATGTTTGTCTGGTAGTTTTTGAACTGTGGCCATTATGACCTCTATTTTAAATTCACATAATCAAGGTGCGTGTATGTTTCAAACAGCTTGCTAACAGTGATTTCTTAGTCCATTACCATAATGAAACCCACCTGGAGTCAATGCTGATACTGCAGCCTTCAGCCAGCGCAGCCTTCCACCGCATGAGTCCAGCTTTGTGTATTCTCATTAAATGTTTATTAAGGTCTTGTTTCAGTGGAAGTGTTGTGTTTCATTTAAAAAGCTTCTTTGACATATCCAGAGAAATCTGTAGTTATCTTTGGAGTGCCGCTGTATTTGTGCTCTTGCCACAGATGGAGTGCTCTATGATGGTTCTACTTGTTTTTTTAATTTTTATCGCTCATTGTTTTGTCAGCTCCTGCCAATATAACATCAGCAGCGGTTTGTAAACACTGTGCATATGATCTGTTGTATCCAACTCATGTCTTAATTCATCAAAAGGATAGCTGTAAGGGGAAGATGAAAAATTCAGATGTGGCGGTAAAAGAGTGTGACCCCGCTCTCTAAAATTCAACGGTCCACATCCTGAGAATAAAAATATTTTACGTATTTGAGATTAAGTATATGGAAACATTTGTGTTTTACCACTTAAATCCTTGGATCTACTTGTACAGGGTTTTTCCGGTTTTAAACATACAGACTTTCAGTTCTTTCCAGACAAAACTCTTTGAAGAAAATTTGCCACATTATTTCTACTTTGTGTAGAGAGCAAACTTGGAAGCCATTGGTTAGCGTCGTGGGAGCTTTTTCCTTTGTACATCTCTTGTTGCAAAAAGCTACCGTAAATCAACGTTTGCCTGAAATTGTACAGAATGGGTTGGTTATTAGGTGGCACAGTTTCAGTTGATGTAAAGGACTCTCTGAAAAGGGTGCTTCAGTTGCATGATGCACACGAGTGTCAGGCATCACCCTTGACCTGCCAGAGACGTCGTCTCTTACCTGTACGCATCTGTTAAGGATAGAGTGATATTAGGTGGTCAGCCCTCTCTGGAACCCATCAATGTGAAGCAAGTGTTTTGGTGTTGCTGTCCTGGAACTCACAAAATGTTTAAACCCTAAAATACGGTAAGATATAGACACAATCGCCAAGTGTAAGTATTGCGTAGGCTGAAAATGTCAACATAGTTTGTTCCATAGCTTGTGAACCGTTTGCTGTGACAGCCGTGTATCTCTGTTGAACACATCCTTTTTCACCACATTAAAGATTGAAAACATTTCCATTATGTGCTAAGCCCCGTGACGTTAGCAGAAAATGGAAGTCCGCCATTTTCAAAAAGGATAAAGCGGCCCAGATTCTGTTGTCGTTTACAAACATGTCTAAGAGGTCCTCACCATGCACAATCTTGTCATCAATAATGTCATTTCAGATGTTACATTCATGTTATCAATGATGTAATAGAATGTGTAAAGAGTTTGGAAACATCTGAAGTAATTCGCCGTGCATGGCGAGAATGCAAGTTATAGTTAGGCTTGAGTTATAGTTACTTGAAATAATTATAACTTGTGAATTTCAGTGGTTTTGTTAATTTAAAATGCTATGTTTTAACTGACATTTTCACCTCACTACAGCATCTCTATAACCTTTGGTTGTTTCAGTGAATTTTCTAAGATTTTGTTTTAATGCAAAGTAAGATATTATTTCCACACTTAACTATAACGTCACATTAACTTTTGGATTTCTATAAATTTCTAGTTTTTTTTAACATAAGGCAATATTTTATTACCATATACAATGGCAAATTGACAACGCGCATGGCCCTCAGCCATGCATTGTCTGTGATTGGCCATAGGACCTTTGGCCAGGCCCTGCCTCCAACCCCTCTCAGGAAGTCAACCCCACAGGCACACAGTCTTTGGACATGTGCTGCATGGGGTTGGCTTCAGGACCTGGCCTGTGGCCGTGCCCTGCTTCCAACTCATCAAGGGCAGCCAACCCCCAGCCCAACACAGCCTCGACATAAAGTTGGCCGCAGAGCCTGGCCTGTGGCCAGGCCCTGCTTCCAAACCCACGCTGACAGCCAACCCCATACTGGGAATGGCTTTCAGCCATACACACCGTGGGGAGCAATTTTAAAAGGTTTCAAGAGCTTGAGCCCATACTTTTTTTTGTTATGTTTTTTTGCTGCGGATTCACAGATCTACAATGATTTTGCGTAAAACTTTACATGAAAAATGTTTATAGCCCCAGGGGGAGAGGTCCCACTGAGAATCACCCCCACCATGCCTAGGGGGCATGGTATCCCTACCCTTCCACAGCTACTGCAGAAAGCTACTGCCAAGCCACGCTACTTCTGCTCTTAGAATTGAATTTAAAATGGTATACTTCTGATTCACCTGTTTTAAAATTGAACTCACTTGCTCCTTTTAAAATTGATCACGGCGCGTCTGAGAGGCTGCACGGGCATCCCAGCTGCTCCCGCTCACTCCCCTCGGTTTAAGCCAATCGCGCTAAGAGAGGTCGGTGTTAGGGTCGGGGAACGGAAGCAAATGCAGAGCACAGCGTGGAAGCGCAGCGGACGCGCGCAGCGGGCGTGTCGATGGCGCGCCAAAGGCAAGTCCGTCTGCACCTGTCCACATCCGTCAGGGGCCAGGCACTATGCCCGTACCACCTCATTTTCTTCAGAGACCCTGAAAAGGATGCATTCTATCCACCTTGCCCTTCCCCCTAAAATGCTTTCTGTACTGACAGGTAAAGAATTATTTCGTGAAAGGAACTTGTTCCCTGAAATCCTTATATCTACCACCTCCACCCCCCTACCCCAGGTAACCAACAAACTCAAACCCTCGCCCTTGATGATCTACTACCTCAACAATGCTCCCTCGTCAAACATCAGCTCGACATCTTTCTCCTGAACAACGACAAACCTGACATCCTTCTGCTAACTGAAACATGGCTGACACTCGGCTCCTCCCCTGACATGATTGCGGCGCTACCCTCTGATTACTATATCATCCATGCTAACCAAATGTCTGGCAAACCTGGGGGCGGGTTCGCAGCCATCATTAACTCTAAGTTTAAGTTCAGCGCTCTTGCATCTCTCTGCCTCCCTGAGATGGAGAATATAGTAATAAAACTAGACTCTGCCTCCGATGCCTTCATCTGCGTGCTTATCTACAGGCCCCCGTACCAGATGACACTTTTCCCACTCTCTCTAAGTGAACAGATCGCCAACCATGCAAAAATCCTCCTGGTAGGCGATTTCAACTATTGGTATAATGACCCTCTCGAAGGACCTCAGTAGCCAAACTGACTGATCTCCTCACTAATATGAACTTCACCCAGCAGGTCTCTTCACCCACTCACCTCAAAGGTCACATTCTGGACCATGTCTGGACTAACTGGCCGTTAACTTCTGCCCTTTCCACTCTCCCCTGTATCTGGTCGGACCACCACCTTTTAAAAGTTTCCCTTGGCAACCTCACCACAGAGAAGACCCCCACAGTCGCTGGCGAGGAAATGGAACTCCATTATTAAAAAGGAATTCCTTGATACTCTGGTTAGCACTGCCCCGACACCTGATTCCGATATCAATACAGCTGAAGCTAATCTCACAGGCTGGCTTCTCGCAGCCAGCGATAAGCACGCCCCCCTAAAAAAAGTTAAACTTGCCCGCCGCGCTGTGCCATGTAGAAAGGCAATGGTGACATAGTTATTCCCCTGACAAAAAACTCCTGTACACTATAGCATGGAAAGAATACATGAAGGCCATTCTTTCGGCCAAAGCCACTCACTTCTCCTCACTTCTCCTCACTTCTTACAAAAACTCCAAAGAAATCTTCTCAATATTGAATGAGTTGTCTAACCCGGATAGAATTCTACCTAAGGCCACCCCTGCCCAAGCTCTGTGCGACTCATTGAATCACTACTTCATTGATAAGATCACTGCCATTAAAGCTAGTATCCCTAAACACCTTTCCACTGTGTCCCCCTTCGCCACGCAGAGTAACTACCGCACACTCCGCTGCTTCCCTACCATCAGCACCGAGACCTTCCAGGACCTCCTGGCAAGAGTTAAGTCAGGAGCCCTTACGTACTGCTGTCCCCCCACATACTAAAAGACTCCTTCTCAACATTCCCGGGCCCTGCCCTCACCCTGCTGAATGACTCACTTTCGGCTGGTCGCGTTCCCAACGCGTTTAAAGAAGCCATAGTGGTCCCTCTCCTGAAAAAATCTGGAGCCAACCCCACCATATTGTCTAACTATCGCCCCATTTCCTTGCTTCCTTTTCTGGCGAAAGTACTGGAGGCTTATGTTGCAAAATGCCTGTCCAACTTCATGGAAGATTCAAAATACCTTGATCCTCATCAGGGCGGGCTTCCACCCTGCACACTCCTCAGAAACTGGGATACTAGCAGTCTTGGACACACTCCGCGACAAAGCAGACAGAAGCTCCCCTCAGGCACTGTTACTGCTTGACCTTTCCGCCGCCTTCGACACACAGTCGACCATACCATACTGGCAGACCGTGTCAGGCATTCAAGGCGTCGCCGCCGATTGGCTCAGCTCGTTCCTGGAGGACCGGTCCCAGGCCATTCGTGCAGGCCCCTTCACAGCCTCCAAACAAAGAACTACGTGCGGTGTTCCGCAAGGCTCCTCACTCTCCCTCACCTGTTCAACCTCTACATCCTCCTCTTGATTCAGTCCCTCAAAGACAGAAAGGTCATCTTTTTCAACTACGCGGACGACCTGCAGCTGGTCTTCTCGATTGACAACTCCCACAGCTCTGTCACTAAATTCCATGCCACCATGCTGCACATCCAACAGTGGATGGATCACAACCACCTCAAGCTTAACCCGGGTAAGACGGAGTTAGTCCTCTCTGGAGACAGCCACAAGTTCTGGGGACCACACTACTGGCCGACAGAGATAGGGCCCTCACCTACTCCCTCCCCCTCGGTTAAAACACTTGGACTCACCCTTAACAGCGACCTCTCACTTAAAACCCAGGTCGGGTCAGTCATATCTAAATTCTTTTTCCAACTACGAAAGATCAGGAAGATCCGCCGCTTACTCACACAAGACACCCTGACCCAGGTAGTGATAGCCACGGTCCTGTCGCAATGGACTACGCAAACTCTGTCTACCTGGGCATGCCACAGTACCTGTTTAAACGGCTACAGATGGTCCAGAATCAGGCCGCCAGACTGATCCTCCAACAACCGAGGTGGCAACCAGCGACCCCACTCCTTAGGAAATTGCACTGGCTCCCCATTCTCCAACGCTGCACTTTTAAAACTGGATGCTTGATTTTCAAATGCTTGCACGGTCAAAATCCCATGTTCATCAACAACTTGATTCTCAAGCACACCCCTTCCCGCAACCTCCGACCAGCTCACCTCTGGCTTCTCTCCACCCAAGTTCAAATGGAAACGGCTGAGAGGCTGCAGATTTGAGGCTCTCACCCCCAGTCTGTGGAACTCCTTTCCCCCGGACCTCCAGAAATGTAGAAAGTTACTCAAAACTTGGCTCTTTGCGCAAGCCTACAACTGACTTCTCCGCAGGTAATAGACGGTATCCTATCACACCTTCTGGTGTACGTGCGCTCTATAAATTATTCTTAACATTAACATTACCCTGCACCCTTCTACCTTTTTTTAACATTTGTTCTAGGACTCAGGATTGAGTCCTGAGTCCTAAGATGGCTGCTGCCACATTATTGTTGAAGTTGTGTCAGCCAGTCTTATCTCATCTTGAGATATGTAGACTGAGCAGATCCTCCGGGGCGTGATCTATACACGGTTTCTGAGGGTTAATTTCTCAAAAACTATTGAACTTATTTTCACCTAGTCACAAAAGCATTCTTTCTTCTAAATTTGATGTAAATCCGTGTGTGTGTGTGCATGCGTGTGTGTGTGTGTCCGTGTGTGTGTATGTTTCCGTGTCCTAGCATCGGTCTCTACTAAGTCTTTATAATATGCCTCTTTGTCTGTGACCACTATTTACTCCTCTGCCTCCTCACATTCGGTCCCTATTCTCCAAGCTGGTGTCCGATTTTATCACAAGCTCTGGAAAATCTCCTAAATTTGCGTGACCATGCCACAACTCCAGATTTTCTAATCACCAGCTCAGTTCCTTCTGAACCTCTTCACTGAACTGCATCTCCTGAGAATACCTAATTTATAACTACAAATATCCTTCCTCGACTTTTACACCATTCAATAATGCAATGGCCCTGGGAATGTGTTTAGATGGATGATAATAGAATCCTACTCTTCTTGCCAGATTCCTTAAATACACCTTCTCCAGATTCAAAACCCTTTTTATCTCTCCCATCTTGTCAGTGTCTCTTTGGGTAACCTTGAAATATTCTCTACTGTCTGGATTTGCAAACCTAAGAAATGTAACTCCTGCAGAAGTATCAAACAGGACTTATGTATCTTCCACAAATCCCATATTCTCCCACAATCATATTGACATTGCTGCCTGCTATCCATCTGTCTCCTTCTGGAGCCATCAACAACATATTGTCCAAATAAATAATTTAACTCACACCCAGGACCTTTAACCAAGGTGCTAGTGACTGTAATATTGTGGTGAAGCACCATAGAGCAGAAGTAAGGCCTTGTGGCAGGCAAGAGGCTTCCAAAGCTTCCCTCCACAACAGAACTGTGATACTCATGAGGCTTCTGGCACTGGAACTGTCAAACATACATATTTTCTTATACATTCCATGAACATATTTACACTCCTGGTAAACCTGCTGCCCATCTTGTGAACTCCGTTCTTGGTTAACTTGCCCCCCAGTTCCTTCAGAGGTTTAGTATTCCTTACAGTTGTGTCCCTCCACACCCATAGTCAATTACTTCTCGATCCTGTCTTTTTGACTGCCCTTGACATATATACCTAGTGTCATGCACTCACCTGGTCCCAACCACAGTGACAACACTGGAGCCGATGCTGGACCTACTATCCCTTTCAGGGCCGAACCCGTTCAGGGAATAGAAACTCATTAAACAAAGTGTGGCCCTAGGGTGGAAGTGCGTTGGGATAAAATGAGAAAAGAAAGACTTGCTGTACTGGATCTGATCTGCGGCGGTGCGACACTGCGTAGCAGGATCTGTCACTTCTGAGACCTTTTGCGTTTTCAAGGTAGATGTGCAATGGATCAATAAAGTATGAGAGAATCCCCATGCAACAAAGGGACAGAGCACTGTTGTAAACAGTAGTCAAATCTCCCCTTGGGAAATCATCAATCCACATTTAAATACTGCATTCACTCTTCAAATATCCCTTGGGCTAATATTACAAACACTATTAAATCTACAAATTCGGTACCACTGCAGTATTAAATGACATTGAGCTTTAGTAGCGTGTTTTCAGGTATCCTTTTCAATTAGAAAGTCCAAGTCTTGCAATGTATACATCAACAATGTCACAATAATGAAATTAATAATTGTGCCAGTCGCAAGGTAAAATACAATTATTAATTAAGAAAAATGTCTTGCAGTTAAAACCCTCACAATAGGGTGTAATGCAATTTTATACTGTAAACAGAAGACCAAATGTAGACAAAACAGGGAGAGACAAAGACGACAACAGCAATTGTCTATACAAGCCTACTGATCCATTCCATCGATAAAAATGATGCTTGATGTGGTATAAGGATTACCATCTCTCGTATCCAACATTTGCACAGATTTCGTATTTTTGATTTCATTGATGCGTTTAGGTAGATCTCACACATTTTTTGCCACCTTCTTCAGGACAAACATAAATAATCCCACATAGAATTTTAAAAAAAATTAAACCAATAGGTGAAAAATGTGAAGTTTCTTAATTCTTAGTGTCCCTGCAGGGCTTCTTAAAGGTTCACGTCCATCAGGGGGTCACATTTATCCTCGAAATCATTCCTAATATGGGAAATGTTGCCTTAATCCATTTGGAACACATATCAGCGTCCACACGGCATAAACGTTTTAAGATAATAAGTCACTCTGGAAAAACTACCAAAACCGTAAGGAGGATATATTTCCCCCACTCTATTATCTCAGCCTGGAGAACGTTGTGCCCAGTGGTAAGGGATTAAGGCGATATGACCCATAAAGGGATGCTCTTGAAAGAGTAATTTTAGGAAATTATTAAGCCAAAAGCTTATTGGCTGGTCTAAGACGATTCCAACCGGGAAAATTAATTAGTAAACCTCGATGAAGAAAACATAAATTTCAATATGTGCATGTCTCAAATAAAGGCTATTTATGAGTACGATCATCTTTTTTCTATATTAAATGATTAAATGGCGATGGTTGAAGGGATGGAGACAGGTCACAACATGGAGGACAGAATAAGTAAAACACTTTAAAAAAATTAAAACAGCGTCCCTGGAAGTACAAATCCTGCAACAATTACAACATTGATTGTAAGTAGCAACATGTTTTATTTCTGCGAAAAACGTTGTCACATTTAAGACAATTTAGGATTTGCACCCTAATTTATGCAAAGTGAACCCAACTAAGGCGCTCCCCTTTCTGTGAGTGAATGATTGAATAAATATGGATGAAATTTGAATTGAGGACACACACAATATTTGGAGTATGAGATTCTTATTGTTGAGAAATTATATTATTGAATATATATCAATATATTTCAACAGCACAGTATTTATTTTGTAGTAGTGTTTGCTTAAGAGTTGTTTGACAGATCAACTTCGGTTGACCACACGATTGACCAAATGCGGACATGTTGTTTTGCTGTGTGTTGCTGAAAGAGCTGTTGGATTACATATAATAGTGTGGAAAGTGTTTGATTCTCTATAAACGTCACTTCCATTTAATTGAAGATTTACCACTTTTCTTGATGTCAAACTAATACGTATTTTATGGGAGTGATTGAGATGGTTGGTTTTTTTTTTAGCTGTAAGGTATCTTACTCTCAACAGTGCTGTTCTCAAAATATGAAAGATGCTATTGTAACAAAAGCCATAAGCATTGCAAAATGTGCTACATCTCCAGATGATTTGTATTACTGTCTTAAATATAAATACTAATGGAAACTCCCTGTGTTGATCATGAGAAGTTACAAATAGGATATATTTGTAGATGCCAATAGAGCGTATGTTGCATTCCAACACTTCTACTGCTCTGGTTAGCAGATTATTCTTGTCCAGGCTCTTCAGGAGCTGTTAAATAGGCATGCACCAGACAGAAAAAGGCTTTGAACTCACTCCAATGATGAAAGCAAGGTCGGACCTAATTATATTTTGCTTGTTTTATTAGATTTTCTATTTTTTTCTCTCTTCATTCTCCACTGGTTATCGAACTAGTTGAAGTTTGTGCTCAAAGTCCTAACCTCCCTTTGCTTCTTTTTAATTAACTCCCATGTTCCTCTTGATACCTTGTGATCCTGAAATCCAACAGGGTGTGGGAAAAGGGGTAATAAAGATTTCACTGTACCTGGTGTAACAAACTAAAGCTTCTCTATACCTAAACCGTACCTAAAATATCTGAATTAATGCAAACACCTGTAGCAAGTTCACTAATAAAAAGAATTTTTTCACACATGAAAAATTATTATAAACATAATGTATGAGCCCTTTTCAAAGTTTGGCTTGATGTACGAGTTTAATCCAAATGAGCATGAATCGGAAGCTATATCATATAAAATGCAAAAATATTCAGTCTAAATAACACAATATTGCCATATATATTTCTGTTATAATTTCTCTTCATACCTTACCTGTGAATTTTTATGGCAATACAGGATTAATCATTCATGATTGATTTTTTTCCCGTTTTACCAACCCCTCTTCAGTTGTTGTAATATTCCTCCTGTCTTCAGTTGTTATCCTTTGGTTAGCTTTTCTCCTACACAGTAACTTAGGGGCAGATGTATCAAACGATTTTTTGTCGCAAACGCTGCGATTCGCAAAAAAGCAGCTTTTGCGACAAAAAAATCGGAAAATGCGATGTATTATTGAAATCGCATCGCAAAATTAAGGAATCGCAAAATGTGCGATTCCTTAACTTTGCGTCAGCATTTAAGGAATCGCAAATTGCGATTCCTTAAATGCTATGTATGAAGCATCCAAGTTGTGCGATTCCTAATTAAGAAATCGCAAATTACCACCAACTTGAGGTGGGTGGTAATTTGCGATTTCTTTCTCCAATGCACTTTTTGCCATTTGTGAAGGTGAAATGTGGCGCACATACATGCCCCATGTGCGCCATATGCGCACACATGCTCATTTCAGGGGTGCATCAGGGTGTCCTTATGACACCCTTGTATCCTTGAAATTATTCTCAATTTGCGATTCGCAAATTGAGAATCGCAAATTGAGAATAACATCCCATTCATTCCAATGGGCCTCCTGGCCCAAAGAAATGAATGGGAAATTATTCCTTAATTGCGAATTTGCAATTTGCTATTCGCAAATAAGGAATATTAAGAAATCGCTAAAGAATTGCGATTTTTTTTTAGATACATAGGGCCATATGTATGAACGCATTTTCCCATAGACACATAATGGGTAAAAACCCTTTGATACATCTGCCCCATACCATTTTGCAATTCTCAAATAGCGATTCTCAAAAAATCGATATTTGAGAATCGCAAATAGGCATTTTGATACATCTGCCCCTTAGTTCTTTCTTTCTCTCTCAAGTAGCATTCCTCTGCAGAACGTGCTAGTTAAAGGGCTTTAAGGATCGACTAAAGCACGGTAGTTAATCAGGGGAGATGTGGTCTGGTATTTGCACTGGTAATTTTATGAACCTTTGGTGTGCAGAAGCAGTTTCCCTTTAGTCACCCTCCTCCCTTGGCGTGCCCTAAAGGCATTCCATGTTGGAAGAGCCCTGCCTATCTGATTAATATAAAAATAAAGGCATGATTTTTCAGTTTTATCTCACTATCTCACACTGTAATACTTTGTTTCTCCCGAAGCTAAGCTGCGCACTTTTACATGCCCTGCTGTATGTGAATTTGGCAGTGTGTGATTGTGGTAAAACATGCTGTCCCCATCTGTCCTTCCTAGGCGCGTTATCTCGCGAGACGAACAGGAGTCCAAGCATTCTAGCCCTGTGTTGTTTCCATCTGCTGTCATGGCGTTTTACATTTGGGTATTAGCATAATGAGTGCAGTAGTTGCACTGGATGCCGGCCTGGCTATGATGAGGACGAGACTTTTATAGCACCTGTTTCAGGGGTGGCTTAGAGGGGTGAATGCAGAGCAGATGCTGTTTTCTTCAAAGGGCTAGTCGCTGCTGCCTTCTCCGTGTTAAGCCTCCATGGCTCCCGCGTCATTTACCTCACCGCCTACACAGCGCTCTTACAGGGGTGTGTGCGCTTCAAAGGGGGGATTCCCCCGCACCACTGTCTCTCTAAGCCTCACAATCAGGACGAAATACACTGGTCTTACTCTTAACCACACGTATGGGGCGTAACAAATAAACAACGTGCTTCTGTTCCAAGCGTGCAGATGATAGGCCGAAGCCTCCTGCTCATTCAGAATCACCAGACTGACCCCACTGAAGGTTTATGGGCGTCCCCATATAAAATCTTTGTACAATGATATTTCATATGTTGTTTTATGAGAGAACGCACCAAAATAAAGTTAACCATGCTTTCAAAAAACGCCGGGATGGGTGAAAGTGGGGAGGGTCTATAAAGCGAGTTGAAGCTGGCTTGGCGACTGAGTTTTTTGCTTTTCAGTCTCCATTCAGGTCACAGAAATCGAAGGACCAAGAATGCTCTCAGCTTCGGGTTGCCCAAGTTGGAATTATTCTTGGGCATAGCAATAGTCTTGCTGCAAAGAAGATAACCTGCAGTTAGTTTCTCACACAAAATAAATGACAAGCATTGGCTAAGGCAATATGGCTGTCATTGGCCGCCATCCCATTGCCTTTGTGAATGCTTTTAATTTGTTTGTAAACTATTATTGCAGCAAAAAAAAAAGGGTGCCAGTGTTTACACAAGCATGTACACATGAAGGCATGAATGTTTTTGGAATCACGTTTTACAAAAACATTCAAAAACTGCACCCACATATGTCTTGCCTATGCCCAAATAGGCTGACACCTTTGAATGGGATGTAAATCCATTTAAAGATGTCTGCCTGTGTACATGCGCACATGAGCATGCAACTTTGCACTTACTTTTGACGAGTGGGTGCTTCAAATTATGCGGAAGGGGTACTCTCTTCCATTCGTAGAAACATTTTCAATTTTGCCACCATCCCAAGAATGGCTGACAGAGGACCCTCTCTCTTTCCTCCATCAGAAAGGGAAGGTTCTTCTGGCTGTAGGAGCAATTCAGAGGGAGCCTGGTCCAGAAGTAGGAAGTTGATGCTATTCCCCCTAATTTCTGGTGCCAAAAAATGACAGAGGACTTCATCCTATATTAGATCTGCACCCTCTCAATTCCTTTCAACAGCAAGAGAAATTCAAGATGCTCTTCTTGGCTCTGACCTTGTCTGTCCTTAACCCTGGAGACTGGATGGTAGTGTTGGACTTGCAGGACTTTTATGTTCACATTACTGGCTTGCAAGCCAACAGGCATTACCTACGGTTCACGGGGGCCAGAAGTATTTTCCAGTTCACTATGGTCCACTTCGGCCTCACCAGTAGCCCACTGGTGTTCAGCAAGTGATGGTAAGGATTGCAGCTCATCTTTAAAGGTTGTGGGTTCCAGTCTTCCCCTAACCTGATGACTGGGTTTCTCCAAGGCAGTTGTTACCCACCTCCTGACTACGTGAACTTTTTGCACTCACTAGTGTTCTCTATCAACATGCCAAAGTCGCACCTACCTCCATCTCAGATGCATCCTTTCATCGTAGCCATTCTGGATTTAGTGCAGTTTTGCGCCTATCATTCCGAGTGGAGAGTCCAGGATATTCGAGCTATGATCTTGATGTTTCAGCCTCAGTCCTGGATTTCATTGATGCTGGCTCTGAGGCTACTGGGTCTGATGGCCTCCTGCATCATGTTGGTGAAGCAGGCCAGATGGCAAATGCATGTTCTGTAGTGGAGTCTGAAGTCCCAGTGGGTGCAGCCCCAGGAGAATCTCTCCGACCTGATCCAGATTTGAAGGAGATTGCCGAAGATCTTCAGTGGTGGCTGGCGGACTGTGATTGGGTCGATCAGAGCCCTCTCTTTTTCCCACCCAGAACGGACAGTGGTGAGTGATGTGTCACTTCTGGGTTGGGGTGGCCACTTCGGAGTAGTGGAGATCAACATTCTGGAGCTGAGGGTGAGTCGCTTGGCATTGAAAGTCTTCCTCCCATTCATCAAGGGAAGGCTAGTTCAGGTGTTCACTGACAACACCACCGCCATGTGGTATTGCAACAAACAGGGCGGGGATGTGGATCCTGTGCCAGAAGGCTCTTTACTTGGCAGATGTGCCCAGACATCTTCTTGGTTGTGCAGCACCTGGCAGGCTCATTAAACACCGAGGGATGAACTCTGCGGTCGAGGCCTTGTAGTGGATCACGAATGGCGACTACATCCAGAGATGGCAGGAGGTCTGGTGTGCCTCAAGTCAGTTGACCCCTTTCTGCACCGCTGTCCTAGGTATTGCTATTTGTTCTATCTTTAGCCCGGCATGGCCTTGAACTGGACACTGGTAAAGGTTGCTTGTCAGCTATTTTGGCATTGTTGCGGTTGCCAGTTCAACTCTTCCTTTTCAAGTCGCCAGTTGGGACATATTTCTGAAAGATCTGCAACAGATCTGCACAAGGCCTTATATCCTAAAACCCCATGCTACCTAGCTCAGAAACTGGTTCTCTCCTCTGGTAATATAGTCTCCAGAAGCTCCAGGAATCTTCTACTGATGCCTCAACAATTTGCCAAAAAAACAACTACCAACCAGTCCTTCTCTGGAATGGCTCCCAGTATCTGGAATGCTCTGCCCTCTGAAACAAGACTGAACCCTTCCACGGCCTCATTTAAAAAAGAAGTGAAAGCGATTCTCATGGCCAAATTACCTTGATTTATTTACTTATTGCTGTAATATATTTACTAGTCTGTATTATTGAGCACCTTGTATTGGAATCACCTATATTTAGATTTTTTTTTATGCCTGTACCTATTTCCGTCATGTGCCATGTAAAGCACTCTGATACCCACAAGGGTCTTGTTCGCGCTATATAAAACCTTCAAATAAATAAATAATTAGTTATTCCCTCCTATCATTTTCAGGATGCCCCAAAGGGACTTCAATCTGGTCCTCATATTTCTCATGTGTTCCCCCTTTAAGACCTCACACAGCTGTTCTTAGCAGCTCTTGACTTTTGAGACTGTCTTTCTAGCGGCCATTACATCGTCCAGGAGGGGCAGCGAGCTTCAAGCTCTGTAGTTTTACCCTCAGTACTTAAGCCTTTTCCCTGACAAACTAGTCCTATGGACGTGTGCCTCTTTCCTGGTGAAGGTTATCACCCCATTTCATGTTGGTCATATTATCACTCTGCATATATTTTTCGCTCCACCTCATTCTTCCAAGGAGGAGGAGATACTCCATCACTTGGACCCTAAGAGAGCTCTCTCATTCTACATTGATTGCAAGAAGGACCAGAAAGTGGACCATCAGCGCTTTATAGGGTTCACCGGAGCGAAAAAAAGGACAAGGCTGTGCAAAAAGGACCATCTCTCGATGGATTGTACTCTGCAGTAAGATTTGCTATGCATTAGCTAAGTCTTCTGATGGCTTGCTGGCCCATTCCAACTAGCCCAAGGCTGCTACTACTGGGCTGGCATGCAGGGTACCTGTCCTAAACATCTGCCAAGCTGCTACGTGGGCATCCCTCCAAATGTTCACAAAACACTACTGCTTGGACAGTCAGGTCCGTCGAGATGGGTACTTTGTCTGTTTGGTCTTCTAGGATTTTCTGGTTTGAGCCAGTTTGCAGACCCACCTCTGGGGAGGTATTGTTTGGGTAGTTATTCTAAGGTGAGGAATATGCTGGTAGAAGTCTCTATCAGAAGAACAAGTTACTCACCTTCTAGGACGCTTTTTCTAGTAGAGACTGTAACTGTAGATTCCTCACCGATCCTCCCATCCTCCCCGCTCTGCGAACTGGGCTCGTCACCCTAAAGAGCCCATTAGACACTGCACACTAGTCAAACATTGTTTTTACATGGCTCAGCATTTTTTCTGCGGAAATAGAACCGAAAGAAACTGATGTCAGCATTCCGCGGTGGAGCTTATATGGGTACCACAATGTCACTTCCGTCACGGACGACGCCAATGCAGAGCTGATCGATGCCACCTACCGAAATGCAGAGGAATTGCTTAAGATTTGCCATGTCCAGACTGACGCCTGGGGAATATTCTAAGGCAGATACAGTTTAAGGCATGGGCAAAGTGTGTGCTGACCCAGGGCCTCAGCCTTTCAGGAGGCCCCCTAATAAAGCTGGCTCTGTTCTGCTAAAAGGTTCGTCCTGATGACCTTGAATCGTTCTTCAACCAATTCCTTTTTCTTTTAATTTATTTTCAATGTGGGTGATGTGTGGGAGTCAATTATAGACATTTTGCAGAGAAATGTTGTGTTTGTGTTTCATACAACATCCATAAAATAATCCTTTTAGAGCAAAACATGAACTTACATAGGAGAAATGGGAGGGAATCACAGAGATAATTTGCAATAATATTAGTGAGCTGCTGCTGTCTTCCATTATTGAAAATGCACATCACTATCCTTGAATATTAGATATAAACATATTTAGAATTTAGGCCAATGTGCCTGTTCACTGTCAGTGCCTGACCAAAAATGGCATGAAATAACTGAAATTGTATCATAAATTAAAATATGTGCCAAAGAGGGGCCCCAAAACCTGTTTGGCCTAGGGGTCAAAAAATCCTTAAGATGTTTCCTTTCCTAACTTGTTCAGCTACACTTTTACGTACCAGGGAAACAATATCACCAGTTTTTTGAGAACTAGTAACAATAAAATGTTTTATCCCTGTTCACAAAGGTGTCATGTAATTTATAGAGGTATAGAGGTTTGATTGCCTTGTGGCTGTTTCCTAAGGAAGTTATATGGTGTCTGACAACATAGACCTTTCAGCCATGTATGCCAATCATTGAGGTAATGCTGAAAGTATAGGAACCACTAGATTTTAGAGTGGGTCTCATCACACTTCATTTTCCTCAGAAATAATTGTAAACAATCTGTTTATTACCCCTGTGTGGGAACTGGCCCTTTCTGCAAGGTTATCCCCAAACCTTTTGCCTTCCTCCACCTATTTGTCTGACCTTTTTGTTGGCTTTAGGACTTTGCTCACTTTACCACTGCTAATCAATGCTAGAGTGCATGTGCTATCTCCTCGAAACATAGTATAATTGGTTTACACCTGTTTGTCATATTTGATTTACTTGTAAGTCCCTGGTAAAATGGTATCCCATATACCCAGGGCGTGTAAATGATATGCTACTAGTGGGCCTGCAGCACTTATTGTGCCACCCATAGAAGTAGCTTTTCAAACCTGTCTCAAGCCTCCCATCGCAGGGCCTATGTGCACAGTTTACTGTCACTTTGACTTGGCATTTAAAACTACTTGCCAAGCCTTAAACTTCCCTTTTACTACATATAGGTTACCCGTGGGTAAGCCCTATGGGCAGGATGCTGTGTAAGTAGTACAAGTACCTTTATGTTTTGCATCTCCTGGTAGTGACAAACCGTTTTTTTTTCACTGCTATAAGGCCTACTCCTCTCATAGGCTAGAATTGGGAATTCCCATTCATACTTTAAAGTGGTAATTCCTGATCAGAAAGGAGTGGTGTTGCCATGTTTGGTATGTTCAGAATCGTGGTGATAAATGCTACTTACTGATGAAGTTGTATTTCACATTACAATTTTAGAAATGCCACATTTAGAAGTGGGCTTTTCTCTGTGCTTATAACTCATTGTGCTTTGCAGCCTGCCTCTAATACACATCTGGGCTGGTGATAGCTACACTTTGTGGATTCTCTCTCGACAGCCATAACACAGGAGGGGCTGGATGTGACAGGGAATACATCTGCATTCTGATAGTCTTCCTGGGCTGGGAGTCCTGGTTCCCACTTAAATTTGAATAGGTTGTGTCCTGCCCTCACACAAAGAGCTGATTTACTCCCTACTGATCGTCTGGAGCCAGAGATGGGTTGAAAGGGATTCTTGTACACTTCTAAGGGTTCTTTTGAAGTCACCCCATACATCAAAAACATTTTTGAGTAGAAGTACTAGGGCGCTGACCCCATGTTTTCAGACACTGCGTGGGACGTGTAACCAGACGGTGCTGGCTTTACATCTGCACATTGCCAGGAGGACTACTGTGCTACCAGTAGGAACCGCCATTTTGCTAACGGCTTTGCAACATTGGCCTGCTGGGCTGCAAGAGGGACTGCCACTTTGTAACCTACTTTTACGTGCTGCCCTGCTGCGTGCTACCTTCCCTGTGCCCCCACAAGTGTTCTCTACGGGCTTGTTGGCTTGCCCCCTGTTCTTTCAGAATCTCATGGCTGTCAAAGAATCTGCTTCTGCATTTCTGCCTCTGGACTGTGTGTCCGGCAATTAGATCTCTAAAATAAACCGGAGCCTCTCACTCCACGAAGGAAGGGCTCCCCCCAAGAGATTGCGCGGCATATGACCATCCTAAGATGCTCTGTGACCTTCCCTGTTGCCTGCGCCCTTATGGAGGGTTTCCCCAGCGATAGCAGCGCCGTATTCCCTGATGACGTGTTGCCAGGGAAATAAGCGCGTCCTTTGAGCCGGCACGCCTGCTACTTCACCATTGAGTGCTGACGTCACCTCCGGGTCCTGTGGGAGATCGCTGCAATCAGGTGTCGCAACCTCGCAGCCCCCCAAGAATAGACCAGTGCTTCAGTCCCTGCAGCGCCTGCCCAAAAGAGGGAAGACCTGAGGAACCCAAAACCTCACCCCTGCAACTGCTGAAATGAGGTACTTGGTGCGAGTTTGGCCACACTGGGCTCTTATGAGCAGCAGTATTGAACAATGTGAGAGACCCTGGGGGGCCTCTTGTGGTAGCACTGTGCCTGATCCCTTGGGGCACCTTCAGACTCCTCAAAAGGATTTACTGAGGCACAATGTTCTCCACTTCAGCCTTTCGAAGTACATTGGCTAATCCCAAATGGGTACTGTTGTCTTTCAACAGTACTACTGAAATTACAGTGAAGCCCTTAGTAAGCGTGCATTTACTTTTCCTGAACTTATCACAAAGGGGCTCGTACTTTCAAAATTATATATATGCTTTTTCATATCGTTTTGGTCTTGTTTTGATCATAATAATGAGTATTATCTTTGTAAATACATATCTGAAAGACTATATACTGCCTTTTAATCTTTTTGGCCTGAATGTCTTTATACTATAATGATCCATTAAACCCCGTGTGGAGTCTTTTTGTGGGGTTTTCATTGCGTTACTCTGAGTATGTGTTTCACAAATGCTTTACACATTGCCTCTGTAGATAAGCCTGCGTGCTCTGTGCCAAGCTACCAGAGGGTGAGCGCAGGTTATCTTGGTGTCTATCTGACTTACCCTGACTAGAGCGGTGGGTTCAAATTGGCTGGGGTGCATACCTTAGCCAACCAGAAACACCATTTTTAACACCCTAGTTTGAAAGCCAAATTCTTCTTGCAGTGGAATGAGAGTGACTGCTCATCCTCGGCAAAGATGTTATCTAGTTCTGATTTAATTTCTTTTTAGATTGTAAAATTTGATCCTTTATAACAGAATGGGTTTGATTTTCCTACTTCCAGATGAGTCATTGGCCACTAAATGACACTTATAGGGGTTTGACCAAACAGATCCTATAACTGACGTTGAGAAGAGCATGACATTGACATCTTCATACAGAGCTGTCCTCTATATCCTTAATTTCTGAGCATAGCAAACAGTGGCCATTCCTGGTTAAATTATGACCGCTGTTTCCAATAATTCATAGTCTGATAGGAGGGGCGGTCTTCTGGGGAATGCAGTTCCACTGTGCTCTTTGGAGACAATCTGGAGGAGGACTAGTGGTCCTTGATATGCTATCTGAACCAGGATGTATGACAAATGTTCTACAAGTGATATGTAACTCACTTGAGTCTCCGCAGAATATGTAGGAAAATCAGGTTGAAACAGGCTTGGTTAGGGAAGTGAGGCCACACTTGTTCATAATGAGCGGGTTTGTTCAATTGTACTTAGTATTGGGAGGGGATATATTAAAGGAATGAAAGGAGTTTGTGGAAGTGCCTTTGCCTTCTATATAGAGTGTTTATGGGACTTCCTACCTCTGACATATACACATTGAACTCAACATCTGCAAAGCTGAAGAATACACTTCAACTCCTTCTGTAAATTCAAGTTCAATTCTGTTTTGAGCAAACATTGGATAAGCCAATAGATCATAACTTTTTACTTTGCCAATGCTTTTGGCGGATGCTGAACAGCATCATAAAAAGCATACAAGCGCAGCAATGCATAGGAGTGTACGCATCACCTTGTATGACTCAGGACATTGGGACAGTTTCGCTTTTGGCTATAGCGTGTGCATGTGGCATGAAGCTGCGGCCATTTTTTTCTTTTTGATTCACCATTCCATGATGACAGACGTCCATCTTGCAGCGGTAGATCAAGTAAATATAAACATTCCAGCTTCCAAGCGCTCCAAAAAAGGAAAGCAAAGAATGCGATGGGGAGTAGTGGTGGCAGAGAAATAATGAAGGTGGCGGGGACATCGGAGGTACATATTAACACCTCTGAGTAACAGGAAAAATGGGGGGCAGGGTTGGTCAGAGGACTAATGAAGGAGGAGCTGGGTATGGAATGGAATAATTGTACATTTAAAAACAGCAGAGCCAGATGGGGAGGGGCAGGGGAAGCAAAGGATGGACTTGGGTGGGGAGGCAACATAAAGATTCGAGGGCAGGAATAGGAGAGGGGGGGCTGCATATGGGGGACAGTGCAAGAATACACATACAGAAAAATAAAAAAGTAATTCCCTGATGCACAACAGTGGAAGGATGCAGATCATCCCGTCAAAAAGATGGTAAAGAAGTTATGCTTCAGGGGAAGAACGAATACAAGAAGAGGAAAGAAAAACATTAAATTAGAAGCAAGTCTCACCTAAAGCCCACTTGAAGTATTGCTATTGTTCCCAATAGATTTCGACAGCAGACAGCAAAAAGCTATCTGAAGATGAGACCTAAAAAGGAGGACGCCTCAGTTGCAATAGATGGCTTACCCAAGTTATGGAGAATGGCATTGAAATATATTAGGTTCTGAACCTCTCATCCTACACCATCTCCAGATCTGTGGCCTCCGCCTTTCAGTGCTGTGGCCACCTCATTCATAAGTTGCCTTGCCCAGTGCCACTCGGAGACCCTGGCGTTATTTTTCAGTGCAGAGTTGTAGCATCTTATTGTAAGATGATATTTCCTGTGTTAATTCTGCTCAGTGATAATATCGTCCTGCAGCCATTCAAGGTAAAGCATGTCACTTAGTGCAGTCAGGTTACCAGGCCCAAAAGAAAACTTTCAAACTCTGCTGTGGCTAAAGAACCAAAGATTACATTCAGATGGGTTCCCTAACATACAGAGGGCCTCCAAAAACGATTATTAGATCCTTGAGTAGTTTTAAACGTTTGCTTAAAGGACTGCAATAATCCAAACGCTTTCCTGTAGAGTCGGTGGTATTAATTATTTCGTGGTCAGAATGTTTCATAACATTTCTCCTTGCTTCTCCAGATGCTTTGGAGAGGCTTCTGAAAATAGTATTTTTGGCACATATCTCATCGTATTTTGTCTCTGTTCCAGAACTGCTAATAGGTTTCCAAAGTCTTTTTGTGATAATTCAAATCCTCTTGTTAATATAACGTTTCAGCTGTTCAGGTAAGCGCTTACAAACGAAGAGAGCGAAACATCAAACATATTGGTATCAGTGAGGAAAAGGAGGTTGCTTGCTGCTCAAATTTGTACAAGATGCCACTTTGACTGAAATTCTTACCTGCAACGTTTCTTTACAGTTTTAAAATTAATACTGTTATTTAAACCTTCTTAATGTTAGTTAAGGACGCTCCATCAACAAGTTTAGACTTAACCATGTGGAGGCCAGTGGCGGCTCCTTCACTAAGGCGGAGGAGCGTCGACCCGCTGCTTTTAGGAATTATAAATAAAGGAAAAATATAATAATAACTCAATATTATTATCATTTTATTTTCTTCTTCTGCTGCGGCAGCTTTGCGGGGTGGGGCGGGGCTGCTCTGCTCACAGAGCAGGGGAAGGAGTGGTGGGCACTCTGTAATTGTGCATGAATGTTTGTATGGCCGTCTTGGGCTGGCCAAAAATCATGCACACTATGCATGCATTACAGCCTGGGTGGGGAACATGCCAGGCTTACAGTCCCCGTCTGAGCACCGAACCACAACGCTCAGACCAATCACAACGCTGCATTGCAGCATTGTGATTGGCTCAGGGGAGCCTGGGTGCTTACTGTTCCAGCCCTACGTGGAGGAGTGACAGAGGAAAGGCGCGGTGATAAGGTAAGTTATTTTTGGTTTTTTTTTACACCCCTTACTCACCACCCCCGATTCGTGCTGGCCGCCGCTGATGGAGGCATCCCCTCCTCACTATATACCTGTTCGAATTTTTGCTGCAAGAAAGGTGTGTCCCAAAAGATTTCTCAATTTTTATCAGGGAAGAGCTACTGGCATTCTCACCGTTATAGCTTTCACTTGTCCCGGATATGGAAGTGAAACATTTAACTACTGTAGCATTTTGAGTACTAAGAACATTTCTTTGCCTCCCCTCTAATTTGGAGTGGAAGCACAGAATTGCTACTGAAGCCCATTTTTGTTTTGCCTAATTATTTTTCGAGTCCCCGTTTCGAAAGCAGTGGGGAATCATTGAAATGCTGTTGTAGTTGACAAAATTACCCATACATTTTTATGCCTCCTCTGGAATACGAAGAGGAAGCATTTAAACGCTCCAAATAATTGAGGGATAATTTACTATTCTCATTCCAGTCCTCTAGTATTTAGGAAAAGGTTATTTGGGGCACAGGAAATAAACGATATCTACATTTTCTTAGATTAAAGGTGGAATTGTAATTTATGTTGTGTAATATTTCTGTGTTACCCCTTCGCTTTTGAGAGATAGTATAGAAATACGCCTGTTGAGTATTTTTAGGCCTCCCCTCTGTAGTGTGCCGTCCAGCATCGCATGCACTCGCACCGTGACAAATAGCATTTCATCACAGGTCCAATAAAAAGGCATTTTTGCCCAAGCTTGGCTCCGGGCTGACATCCATCTCTGTCTGCGCTTTATTAATGTCCTCAGATTTAGAGCACTACACTGGTGACCAGTCAAAAATACCCAACATGCAATGCAGCCTCTTTGCCATTTCAAATCCTAGCAGTGCAAGAGCAGGTAGACTGGCATGCTAATCCCGAGCATCATACCACAACTTGCTCTTGGCACCAAAGAAGACCGTAGGACAGTTGAGGAGCAGGTGCATAAACGCATAGGTGCATTCACTTACCATGAGATATGGTGGCTAGGCCAGAATATGGGGCAGCAATATTGAAATAACTGTAAAAGACACCCGCACAGAACAGAAGCAACACGCTACATCAACAGTCACAGGTAAAAATAAAATTAGAGAAATCAGAAATGAAAACAGTGTCCAGTGTCAGTTCCAAAGAGCAAGAAGGACGTAATCCAAACATAAGAACCAGCAAGATGGGTGGTGGAAATCGCTGGAATGCTAACCCACACCTGGAGTAGCGCCCAAAGCAGAGCAAATAGTTCAGCAGCGGCCTGTGCAGGTAAAAGCGGTGAGGCCTGGTGGTGGTGGTGAGGGAGGGGGTGGGGGAGGGGGGGGGTGTTTTGACAGACGATGACGAAGGAAAGTTAATTATTTATTTATTTTCTCTCTTGGTTGTCTGTTGAATCCCGTCCTCTCCTCCTCCAACCCGGTCTCCCCGCTCTTAATTGCCCGGGCCGCTCCTGAGATGGTAATTCACAACTTTGCAGCAGCCACCCCATCGAGAATTCTCATGGGTGCCACAAATTGCCCTCGGCCATCCTACAGAGCATTGTAGGTCCAAGCACCAGCGGCACCCCATTAGGCAGTGTGGATGGCTTGACTAACCAACTTTTTCCTAGCCACAAGGGAAACAGAACACAGAGTGAAAACATCACCACAGCTTCATAAAACAGGTGAAGGAATCTTCAAGTTTTTCCAAAATGTATCTAATACATGGGATGAAACAAACCATGATGTGGTCGTAGCCACCATATAAGCACATGTAAATCTCCAACTGGATCTGGGATGTGTAAGGTTCATCCTGTGCCAAACACAACAAAGGAAAGGTGAGTCTATCAACAACTATTATGCCAGACTGAGAGAATTGTCTCGCACTTGCACCGATCATACCGATAAAGAAGTCCTGCCACGCCTGTATGGCTATTGATTATCAGTATTGAAACGTCTCATACTCTGTGAACCGCAAATGGTTCTGAATAAGGTTTAATTTGGGCTTGTTGCATGAACCCTCCAAAGGAAGAGGCGCAAATATGGAATATGTGCTTGCACACAGTAATATTAAAAACCAAACTAGACAACAGTGGACAAATTAAAACAGAATCAATAGATGCCATCCGAAACAGCCACGTAATTTAGGAGTCAAGCAGATTATGGGGAGGGCCCCGAAATAGACTACTGTATGGCTAGTGTGGAGGTGAACCACAATCAACAGCAGAATGTCTAACTGAAGGACTGGGTTCTGTTGGACCCAGCGGTGCCAGGGCACAACACCTGAAACCTTCGTGGGTAACCTGCTCCGGCGTACAAGTCACAGAGACACGGGACACTTCCTTGGGCGTCAAAGATTCTAGCTTTATTTGCTGCAGGGAACACAGAAGTCACAGGAAGTACATCGAGTGTAGTTCGGGGAGACTGCTTCAAATTGGTTTTGTGGATCGCTCCTTTTATACAGTTTTTACCCATAGGATAACATTGAACACAAAAGTTTACAACCCGGTTCCCACAATTAGCCCCCAGAGGGGTCGCTTTGGTCACTTTAAAACACACAAGGTCCAGAACATAAGTGCGGAAACATTTGGCGGTTCCCAACTGTAAAAACCCATCTTCCCACTATTAGCACATTCCAATCGGCAGTAAAACAGATCGAAATAGGAACGAAGACAGGTGCAGAGGAAGACAGAGACAGTGGGGAGATCGGAAAGGGTGTAAAAGGGAAGTTATCAAGAAACACGAGATACAGACATCAAAGGGACGTGCCTAATGAGATGCACGGCTGAGACAATAAGCCCGTGCGGCAAGATGAGCCTCGAGCGGCACCATCTGCCTTACAGTAGCATCCCCCTCGTCATAAAGACATTTACAAAGAACATGTGTCTTCCGCCAATATCTGGGGAGTCCCACGGTCGCGAAGCGGACAGCGTCCGTTCGCTGGCTACTTGAGGGCAAGAGACAAAATGGATGCCGTATCTAAGATGGAACCCGTGGGTACAGATGAAAAACCCACATAACAAACGAACGAGTTAAGTTAGCACAGCGAAACTGCGCACACTTACTAAACTCGTTATTTGCGGTTCATAGATACCAGACTCGACCATGTTCGTGCGAGTCGAAGACACCACTTACGATTGTCACGGAACCTCAGACGCTCCTTTTGCCCTCATGTAGGCAAGCACTAGTCGGAATCATACTCGATATTCATCAGACCATCAAGATGTTGTTGTAACATAGCTCTGTCCAACCGAGTCCCCTTGGTAACAGATGGTTGTCTCATACACGTTGTAGCACAGAGGCCACATAAGGCAGGACCACACTGCACGCAAAGGCAACACGTGAACAGGAACACTACCACAACCCCGATGATCATCAGAATCTTCCAACCCCAAGTCGACATCAGGCCCCAAAACCATCCAAGTAGCGTCCAATCCCCTATATCCACGTGTATGGATTCGGAGATCTTATGCAACTTCGAGATGGCTTGATAGACAGTAGGAGCATTATCTGGAATGAAAATGCAGCAGCTCGAATGGATCACCTTACATACCCCACCGCGATCTGCTAAGATGACATCTAAAACCATACGGTTTTGTAACGTCATAAGTCTCTCCGCCTGAAGTTCTGTGGTGATATTTCCAAGGGCACTGGCAGTAATATTAGCTGTCGATTCTACCACTCGAGTCAACTGTCTCAGGTTCCTACTATTAACCATAGGTCCCCAAAACGGGAGGAAACCCTTGAAAAAGTCTCCTGCCTCTTGACCGGCAGTATCCTCTTCGCTAATTACGCCTCGTTCAACTCTAGTCTTATGATAATCGGCATCTACAGTGAACGTCGGAGGCAACAAATTAGCAATGAAACATGAGCCCATGAAGTCTGCGGGCAACCACGTATATGCACGATCATAACAAATAAAGTATGTGCCCTTGGCGGCCAGAAACACAGGGGACGAGAACATTGGCAGAATGTAACTTTCAGTGCAAGCACTTGCTCCAAGTAGGACTTGCGAGCCACGACCCATAAGACAAAGATTACCAGTGTGGGGTACAACCCATATTGGAGGCGAGCTTTTAAGCTGCTTTTCACTAGTGAACATACTATATTCCCCTCTACTTAGAACCCTATAGGCTTGTACCTCTTCTTCAGGGATAAGAAAAGGATCATGGATCTCATCTTCCATATCCTCTATTGCCATCGATAGCAGCCTCTGATACGAGGTAGGACCAGAGTAGGGGGAACGTTGTTCTTGAATGGGGTGGAAACCCAGTGCGCTTCGAAACATTGTTTGAAATGCTCGAGCTGACCCTTGGGAACTATACGGTAACACCAGATATGGAATTCCCTTACCCGTAGTATGTGGCATCAACCCACACACCCAACAATTAGTAGTGTTAACCACTAACTGATGCTGATGGAGGAGCTGAATAAAGGAATTGTTGCGGAATTCTACACGTCTTGCCTGCTCGTGTTCCGGTAACATATGAAAGGAATGAGGAGAAGCAGTCGAAGTAAGGTTAGGGTAAGGAGTAGGAGTAGGGGTAGCAAGTAAGAAGTAAAACATACTGTAATACACCCCACCCGTCAAAAATGCAGAAGCAGTCAGAAACAACACAAACAATTGGAATATAAAACATTTGGTACGACTAAGTTGCTGCAGCTTGAATCTGTATGCCTGAGCTCCTTCCAAATCATTCAGCTTCGAGAATGCCATTCCCTACGACCGTCCGCAACGTTTCTTGACGCACTTCGTTCTGTGCAGCAATAGTCAATCCCCAGGAGTTCCTAGGAACCAACGGCCTTTAACCTAGCGTCAAGACCTACTGTCCAGAAGGAAGTACGCGCGCGGCCCTACGGCCTTCAATACACAATATGTATATATATAAGCACAATGTCTCTCAGCTGTGGAAGTAAAAAGATACAAGGAAGAAGCTTAATACATCAAAAATTTCAATGATACGAATGTTCCAAATAGATCATGGGAAACGAGGATATTGCAGTTGTCAATTTCAGCAAAGCAAGGAAAAAAATTTTTATTTGTCCTTAGTGTGAGATCGCAAAGAATATCGATGTTTCCCGGGACGTGTCTGCTCGTCGAACAAAGGATCCGTTGAAGAGACAGCGTCCTGCTGATCAGTTAGTTGATCTGGTCTTGAGTCTTTTGCTGACAGATGTTCAACAGTGGCTTTCTGCTGCGCTGAGGGTTCTCCAACAAGCTGTGCGTCGCTAAAGGGTACAAACGCCGGCAGTGTTTCTGTTTCTGTTGACGCAATGCCTTTCCTTACCCACGGGTCTGCCGGCAAAGGAATAGGGACTCGCTTACAATGGGTAGCATGTACCCAATTTTTCCGCCCCTCAAGACGAACGGCAGTCCCCGTGGCCAGGAGTACCTGGTAAGGTCCGGTAAATCGGGGGTCCAGATTGTTCTTGCGTGAGAAGTTACGAGTAACCACCCAGTCCCCGGGCTGGAGCTGGTGGCCTGGACCCTCCGTCTGCGTCGGCAAGGCGTCGTAAACCTGTTGGTGAATTAACCTCAGTTTAGCAGTCAAGTCATGTAAATAGTCAATCAACATCGGATACCCAAGATCAGAGAATATTCCTGGCCTAGGAACCCCCCACACATTCGCAGGACGGCCGAACACTATCTCATAGGGACTAAGCCCTATTCGGGAGTGTACAGTCGCCCTAGTTGACAGTAATGCTAGAGGCAAAGCATCGGGCCACGAAAGTCCACTCGTAGCCTGAATCTTCGCTAGTTTTAGTTTAAGGGTACCATTGTAACCCTCAACCAATCCAGCTGACTGGGGATGATTGGCGCTATGGAATTTTTGATTAATTCCAAGGCCCTTACACACACTCTTCATCACACTTCCAACAAACTCACTTCCGTTATCTGACCACACGACTCTAGGCATTCCATACCGAGGAAAGTATTCCTTCAGTAGGATTTTCGCAGTAGACAAAGCAGTATTGTCTTTGAGGGGATAGGCCTCGATCCATCGGGAGAATGCGCAAACCACAACCAAAACGTATTTCAGGTTATTGCATCTCTCCATATGGACGAAGTCCAATTGGATCACCTCAAAGGGATACGAAGGAGGAGCAAAACTGCCAGGGGGAGTTGGGGTTCCTTTGCCAGGATTGTACATTATACACACCATACAATTCTTCACCAAACGTTCAGCACACTTTGTAATGCCATCATTCTTCCACACATCAGCCAGCAACTTGCAAATGCCTTTCGCGCTAATATGTGCTAACCCATGTGCCATTGTCACAACGGCCAGCACATACGCATCAGGCAACATCCATCTTTTCCGATCCGACAAATCGATCCAACAACCATTCGCATCCAACTTTCCCGTACTTTCTTTCCACTTCGTCTTTTCAGTGTCGGTGGCCTCATTCTGAATTGCTTTCACGCTCTCTATAGTATCTTCACACATACTTGATTCTGCAGGCCACCTAACCGAACTCGTCACATACATTCGAGTGCTAAGGTTCCGGGCAGTCTCCTTAGCAATCTCATCTGCCAACGCATTACCACGACCAACATCATCCGTCACTTTACGATGCGCACTACACTTAACAATTGCAACTTGCGCAGGCAAAGTCAATGCATCCAAAAGATCGTTCACAAGCTGGCCATGCTGGATTTTCGTGCCATGCGACGTCAAGAAACCACGCTCTCGCCACAATCGTCCAAAACTATGCGCTACACCGAAAGCGTACTGGCTATCAGTGTACACATTCACACGTTTCCCTTTTGCTAACACACATGCTCTAGTGAGAGCAATCAGCTCTGCAGCTTGGGCAGAATTCTGATTCAATCTTGCAGTCTCAACAACAGTATTCAATGTTACAACAGCATAAGCAGTAGTCACATCGCCATTCGGCAACTTAAAACATGACCCATCCACATACAGAGTGCCATCCGGGTCTTCCAATGGGGTGTTTTTAAGGTCCACTCGACCTTTTGTTTCCTCTTCTGTTCGCAAGTAACAGTCATGTTCTGCTACTTCATCTGACTCTGCACTAATTGGTAACAAAGTTGCCGGATTTAGGACATTACAACGTTTTATCTGAATGTGGCTTGCCAAGAGCGTCAATTCGTACCCAGACAACCTCGCACTCGTCAAGTGCTGAGTTTTCGTTCGATTCAAAAGAGTATCGACTGCATGCGGAACCATCACTGTAAGCATATTATCCATGACCAATCCTGCTGATTGGCGGATGGAGACCGCAGCTGCCGCAGTTGCTCTCAAACAACTCGGCAATGCTCTAGCTACTGGGTCTAAGGTCGAGGAAAAATATGCACATGGACGTTGCTTACCACCAAAAGGTTGCGTTAGAACACTCAAAGCACAACCTTCCCTCTCGTGAACATATAACGTGAACGGCTTGCTGTAATCAGGGGTACCTAACACAGGAGCCGAACACAATGAATCACGTAATTCAGAAAAACTTTTCTGACATTCTTCCGTCCATGGTAAAGGAGTTGAAACATCCTTGCACGTAAGAGCCACCAATGGTTTCGCTAGCAATGAAAAATTAGGAATCCACTGCCTGCAGTATGACGTGATACCTAGAAAGGCACGCACATCTCTTTGGGTTTGTGGCACAGCCATTCGCGCAATCGCTGCAATTCTCTCTGGGGTCAATCGCCTTCCCTCCTTTGACAATAAGTGACCTAAATAGGTTACTTCTTGACAACAATATTGGAGCTTAGAAGGTGACACCTTGTGATGTAACTCACAGAGATGTTGCAGCAACGACACTGTAGCAATTTTGCAAATGTCCTGAGTATCAGCAGCCACCAATAAGTCGTCGACGTATTGGATTAAAGCCGCACCAACCGGCAACCTAAACGCATCCAGTTGACCCTTCAAAGCTTGACTGTAAATCGATGGACTTTCACAGTAGCCCTGAGGAGCGCGTTTGAACCGGAAGCTACGTCCACCAAGAGAGAAACCGAAAAGGTCCCTGCTCTCTTCGGCAATCGGGATGCTGAAAAACGCATTTTTCAAATCAATCACCGAAAACCATGAAGCAGTAGCTGGAATCAGAGTCAGTAGCGCCGTGATGTCAGGCACAACAGGAAATTGAGGAACCACTATTTTATTTACCTCCCGTAAATCAATAACAAAACGATAAACAGGCGGTTTGGTAGGATCAGTACGTTTAAGGATGGGCAGTACAGGGCTATTGCACACGTTTCCCCGAGTTTCTTCGATAACATCTTTCTCGATCAAGTCATAGATGATCGCTAACAATGCTCGTTCACCATCAAGGGAGATACGGTATTGGGGAATACGTGGCAATCGCACATTAGATTTCAACTGAACAACATAAGGAGAGATATCAAGCAGGCCCACATCATTTGGACCCGTCGCCCACAAAGACGCAGGAAGAGAACTCAATTCCGGTGGAAGCTTATCGAGGGACAAATACATGGGAGAGACTACCCTCTCTCCTAACGTAAGCTTTACACCCGCAGGAGAACAATACAAAGTTGCATACAAGCGTTTAAGCAAATCCAGACCCAAAAGATTCTCACCACAACCAGTAGTCAAAATCAACGGAGCTTCGAGCTCACGTGGCCCAATTTGAAGGGGCAAAGGGCGTGAAACTGGATTGCTAACGGGGGCGCCAGAGAATCCAACGGAAACATTTGTTAAGCCAGACAAAGGTGCGCCAGGGAGTTTCGAATGCATGATAGAACTTTTCGCTGCACCAGTGTCCAACAGAAAAGGCTCAACGACGCCCGATGTAGCAACTGCGACGTAAGGCCCTCTCTGATCAACCGGAACTGATACCACTCCCTCTCCTTGTCTTTGGCTATCCTAGTAATTACTATCGTCAGTTCCCTGATCGACGTAATAATCGTCTACATTGTACTGCGCAGATCGTCCGTGCGATGATCCACGTTGGTCGAAACAGTTATTAGAATTTGATGAATCGTCAGAGCGATCATTCTGAGCACCACGACCTCTACCACGTGATGCGTGCTGTGAACCACCACGACCTCCTTTAGACGAATTACCACTATTACGTTCATTTAAAGCAGGACAATTGAATTTAATGTGCCCTTCCTGTCTACAATAAGCACATTGATTGTACCCTAACGAGGATCTTCGGAAAGAGGAATCATTACGCGACTGCGATCGATTCGATTGCGACTGTGATCTATTCTGTTGGGACGCATTCTGATTAGAACGTGGCGGATACGCTTGCTGTAACAACACTTTAGTTTTTAGCTCTTTCGTCTTTTTATCAGCACGGTCATTTTCCTCTTTCTCTCTATTCTCGTAATATTGTGCCGTAGCCAATATCTGAGCTGAGGTAGAAACGGCCCATGCACTTTCCGAATTCTTTAATTTATTGCTCAGATCGGGCAACAAGTTCGACACAAATTTATCCACAAACAACCTCTGTCCACCCTCAGTACCCATATCCTGTCCACTATGATCAATGAATGCTTCCTCGAACCTCGTAAAGAAATCGGAAACACTCTCATCTTTTTTCTGCTTACAGGCTGACAACTTGTCCCAATTTACCCTCATAGCTGGCATAAGCGTTTTCATTAGTGCAATGATTCGTTGGGGAAGAGCAGCAATCAACTGATCAGGTTTAGTAGCAGCCACTTGTCCAGCGTCTGCCGCTGTAATGGCAGCCCAATCACCACCTAATTCATTTGCGTGATCTTGGTGACGAATCTTAGCCCATACCGGTTGCGGTACGACATTGCCAAACAACATATCGATATCGGCAAGATTCATCACCGTAGCATCTACGAGCTGCGATAATTCCTTATAATACCCAGTGGGATTTTTGCGAGGATCGGGCAAAGATTGTTTCACCTGAAGCACTTCCGATCGTTTCCATGGGAGGTGTATCCACACTCTCTCAAAATGTGCCAATACCGGAGGGGCAGCATTAGGATCAGCTGGTATCCAAACCGGCGGAACTTCACGCATAGGATATTGGCCAAACTCGTCTTGTTTTTCAATATCTTCAACGAACAATGCATGAGGAATAGGAGCGGGACGAAGAGATAGCAACCGCTCAATAGCACGTCGAACATTAGTATCTACTATCAGTCCAGTTGCGAACTGAAGCCGAAGTTCAGACAGGGCGGTCAGCACCTCGTCAGGCGCATCGGCCGCTATCTGATCATGAAGGAACTTGCACATTTCGTCAAACACATATCTCTGAGTTGGTATGTTGAATTGATTAAACGTTTCGAGAACAATACGGGGTGGATTTCTAAGAGGATTTACCATCCAACCCATCGCCATATTATATAGTGCAACGCGTTCTCTGTTACCAGGAAGCTGACTACGTCTCTGAGGACCGTCAGATCCAGCAGACCCAAAAACAGGTCCGAGCGACTGAAAGAAGTTTGTCGCAAGGGGAGAATTACGATTACGAGTAGAAGGAGAAGAGTAAGACACAGGACTCACAAGAGAAGGAGTAGAAACAGTAGCAACAACAGGGGTTAACAACACAGGAGCAGTAACAGGAACAGGAGTATGTGGAAGCGGAGGGGCAGTAGGAATAGAAACAGACAAAGGAGCAGGAACAGTCGGAAGAGCGAGTGCAGGTTGAGGAACAGGTGGAGGAACAATAGGTGGAAGAACAGGTACGGCAGGGACCATAGGAGCTGCGGTACCCTGTACGTACGGAGGTGGCGACTTCATAAGATAGGACATTAAAGGATCCTCAACTGCCTCTTCCTTCTTATCCGACTCCGTAGGCAAAGACGGATAACATTTATCTATGGACATACGCTGTAGTCTCTCAAACACTTCCTTATCCTTATCCTCCTTATCACGCTGAAACTGCTCAGCCTTCTTCACTATAGTAGCAACATTATCTCGCTGACTACGTTTATTCTGTCTGATTTCTTTCTGTCGGGCTTCTTTGCGCCACAACCGAAAGGCATCAAACATGGCCGGCCTAGATTTACGTTCGAACAACTTCATTTCCAAATTATCTAAGATCGACGCCTCGAAGCTACCGTGAGGTGGCCAACGAAGGTCGCCGTCTTTCTTAGTATATTTAATCCAATAATCGTTAAAGGTAATCGGGCCTAGCCCATGTTTGCTATATAAGTCATAAGTAGGAGTTCCAACCGGAGGTATCGGACACGAGTCCTCCAGTCGGGAATCCGCACCACAAGGTCTGAAACAACTGAACAAAGTACTGCGACCAGGCATCTTGCACACTAGCCGAGTTTCACAAACTTCAAGGGTTACGGGATTTACCAAGTCCCAGCAAAGAACAAAACCCTCGGTTTTTGGCGGCTGCAGTCGTCAAACAATACAACAACAAAGTACGCTAGCAAAGTGTCACCGACAAAAACACTCACACAGCGTTTTCAACAAAGACACTCGCTAAAGTGTCAACAACCAAGAACTCTGGGAGCGACCCACAAAATACTTAACTCAAAGATCGATGGCGTCCTCAGGAAGGCCCGTCAATCGTCTCGCTATACCACGGTCTACGCCAGGCGCCAAAACAGGTCTACAGTCAGGGCAGCAGTCCGTCGCAGCCGTCAGGAGGCGGGAATCTTCGCGGGAAAAGTCTTCGGGCCACTTATTTCGACAACAAGATCGATGAAGCGGGGTGCACCTTCCCTCGGAGATTTCACACGAAGTTCCTCACGATCGTCGGGCTTGGACCGGTACCACTGATGCAGCCCCACGTTGGGCGCCAACTGAAGGACTGGGTTCTGTTGGACCCAGCGGTGCCAGGGCACAACACCTGAAACCTTCGTGGGTAACCTGCTCCGGCGTACAAGTCACAGAGACACGGGACACTTCCTTGGGCGTCAAAGATTCTAGCTTTATTTGCTGCAGGGAACACAGAAGTCACAGGAAGTACATCGAGTGTAGTTCGGGGAGACTGCTTCAAATTGGTTTTGTGGATCGCTCCTTTTATACAGTTTTTACCCATAGGATAACATTGAACACAAAAGTTTACAACCCGGTTCCCACAATTAGCCCCCAGAGGGGTCGCTTTGGTCACTTTAAAACACACAAGGTCCAGAACATAAGTGCGGAAACATTTGGCGGTTCCCAACTGTAAAAACCCATCTTCCCACTATTAGCACATTCCAATCGGCAGTAAAACAGATCGAAATAGGAACGAAGACAGGTGCAGAGGAAGACAGAGACAGTGGGGAGATCGGAAAGGGTGTAAAAGGGAAGTTATCAAGAAACACGAGATACAGACATCAAAGGGACGTGCCTAATGAGATGCACGGCTGAGACAATAAGCCCGTGCGGCAAGATGAGCCTCGAGCGGCACCATCTGCCTTACAGTAGCATCCCCCTCGTCATAAAGACATTTACAAAGAACATGTGTCTTCCGCCAATATCTGGGGAGTCCCACGGTCGCGAAGCGGACAGCGTCCGTTCGCTGGCTACTTGAGGGCAAGAGACAAAATGGATGCCGTATCTAAGATGGAACCCGTGGGTACAGATGAAAAACCCACATAACAAACGAACGAGTTAAGTTAGCACAGCGAAACTGCGCACACTTACTAAACTCGTTATTTGCGGTTCATAGATACCAGACTCGACCATGTTCGTGCGAGTCGAAGACACCACTTACGATTGTCACGGAACCTCATAGCGCATGGCAAATAGTGCTCTACATGTGGCTGGTCAAATTAGTCTGCTAGAGTTTGCAACTGGATTGGAAGGGGTCACACAACTTGGAAAGGCACAATAATTCACAGCAAGTAAAACAGTGTGCATTATTTCACAGGAATAAGAAGACTGGGCCCCACCAAATGTAAGATGAAACACCAGAGACAGGAGAAACAATGCTGATTAGGAAAATGAAGATGAAGATTTCTTCCTGTTCTCATTTGTAGACCAATCATCACAGAACATGCAACTGCAGCCTAGATGCAAAATAGAAATTCAAGGGCTCGCCATCAGTTCCATCATCAACAAAGGAGCATCTGCCAATGTTAATGACAAAGGATAGTTTTTACAACTACGTTTGAAGCCCAAATTCTCATCCACCAAAACACATTAGAGGTCTGACCACTCCTACTGCTCTAGTCACTTTAGAGGCCACAATTTCCAACAAGTTAGTGTTCTTCAAAGCAAAAATCTTCATGACCAAGACTGCATGGATACTGCACGGAGCTGTCAGACAGCCAAAGATTTAGACCTAATCTTTTTCACGCAAAATGTCAAAACCGTAGACATTGACAAAATACTGAAATACTTCCTCACTTTTTTTAGCACTTGGTTGTCTGAAAGCTAGCCTTGACTTGCTACACATTGATGAATCTAATAAAATAATCACTCTTTGACACCAAATCCAATTCCACTTGAATTCTCAAGTGAAATCTGAACTTCAACGACCTGAACAAATGAACATCATTGAGAAAGACGATGAACCAGTGCCACAGGTGTCATCCATGATAGTAGCCACCAAGCTGATTTGTTCTTGTGGCTTGTAATATATGACTAATTGTAGATTACATTTAACGCCGCCCGACCTCTGGGATGTGGGCTCACCGGCTGTGTACGGAACTGAACAGAGAGTGGCGCCCGGTTGACGCCAATAATGGTATAACTGCATGGATGTAGTGTGTACATTATAAGTCTGCAATAAAAAATTCTTTAAAAAAAAAAATGACTAATTGTAGATACGACATGCAGCTACTGTCACATGCATGTTGTATGGTAAACTAATGAAATAAAATAAATTAGGAAAATAAAATCTATGCAGCAAGCATCACAATACATCCCTAAAGGCTGAAAGAAACTTAGCAACACTTTTTGAAGTGAGCCTCAGCCTACACAAGGAAAATGTTAAATTCTTTAATATCGGCATCAGGTTCTTTGGATATGTGTTCTCTGACAAACTTTTTAGGTGGGCGTAAAAGGGCTTGACTTTCTCAGTGTTCTCTGACAAAGCTATCAGTGTGAACCTCATGAAGGTGAACGTCAGATCACGAGCACCTCCATCCCAAAATGTGTCAGAGATTGGGAGCTTCTTGGGGATGGCAAAATATTGCCAATCTAGCGATGATAACACAATCACTTCTCAGCCTCACCAAACTCAAGATGGCATGGACAATGTGTTCTTAATACTAGGAAGCTTTCCTGAAGACCACGTCTGCAATTCTACCAAGCACCATCATGAGGTACTTTGACCCGAAAGCAAAGACTGAACTGATGGTAGATTCCAGTCCGGCAGCACTGGAAGCAGGACTACTGCAAGAGCACTCCTTTGTAGAGCACAATTTCCTTGGGTAGCCGGCCACCGATACGAATGGAAAAACATTCTTACAGATAAAGGAGTACTCTCTAGTTTTGAAGTGGGGCTGTGAACACTTTTGCCTCTACAAATATGAATATGACAATTGTGTTGTCACCAATCACAATCCCTTGGTGCCCCTAATCTAGGGCACCACTCAACATCCACCTCCAAGAATGGAAATATGGGCTCTGCAACTCCAAAAATACAGCTTTGCTATAACATACCAGGCAGGATCCTTCAATCCCACATATGACCGGTCAACCTAACCTGCCACCCAAGGCGACCGGAAAGGAAAACAGAAGAATGTGCCTACCTCATAGAGCAAAAGTGATGCATCTTGAACAAATTGCTAAAGCATCAACCTCTAACAATTTCCTTAAAATTGGCAGCAATATGATCGAAATTGTAAAAAATATTTTTGTCTGATCACAGAAATGAAAACGCGGACACAATGATGACTGTCATGGCGCTGTGAAGGTTACCCAGTAAACTGAGCAGGTCTGCCGATGATTTCTACTAAGGCGTGAGAAGATAATCCCCTGGACCTTACAGGACAAAGTAAGTCAGTGAGCATACCATTGACATCAATGCATGGCCAAAATGAAACCTTGTCTAAGAAAGAAAATATGGTTCCGCCAAATGGACACACTGATTGATAAGCCTGTAAATGGATACTAATTGTGCCAAACAGCCAATGCAGAACCAGACTGACTCATATAATCATGCAAGTATACCAGATACCTTGGTACTAGATCTGCACAGATTATTGTCTTCTACCAAATGGCAGGCACATGGTAGTGCTCATATGTGCCTGCCCTAATTATCCTCTAGCAGATCTAGTACCATACACATCCTTTGAGCAATTAAACCCAATGATTGAAAAAGTGGAGCACTTTATGTTGACATGGAATATGGTGAAGAACTCAAATGGTCCATGCAAGGATATACAGGAATACACCTCACTGCACCACCTAGAACCCCCAAATCACTTACATGTGGCATTCCATCTGGGATGCCATTCCTGCAGTCCTTCAATGATTGCCCTGACTGTTGGACTCTGGTGCAAGCCACTGAAAGGGGCACAGAAGCAATGAAGAGGTGAGCCCAAGAGCAAGATCGGTAGACATTCATGTGGGAAATTACGTTTTAGTGAGAGATAGACACCCGTGTGTTAAATTCCACACCACATGCATGTGGTTTTTAGGTCAAACCTGGGCTGCGCATGCGCTGCTCTGCGAGTCATGCTGTATTGGAGTATGCACTTGAAGTCCCGTCTACTCTCCGCCCATATTTGTCGTTGGCTTCCGTCATTGTCCTTCGTAAATGCTGACTTCTGATTTGTAAATAGGCTTGTTAGTCCCTCCTTAGTACCACCTTGTCTTCATTTGTAACCTCCCATGAGGACACCCTCTATTACATGTGTTGTTGCTTAGTAGGCTTTAATTACAGCCGCTAGCACTATTTTGTTTAATGGTTTTTGCATGCCTGCTGTTGCAGGCAGGACATGCTCTCTCGCAACAGCTTTTTTTTTTTAATTTAGCACTGCACGACACGCTGATAGGGGTGGCCGTGCCTTTGCTTTACTTTCCATGCCAAACTCGCCCGCAAGCTTAAAAAAAACAATATTATTATTTTTTTTTTAATTGCCCCATGCCGCACTTACACTTTAGTGTTGGCCGCCCCTTTCCTTAAACGGACAGAGTCTAAGGAAAGGTGCGTGGCCGCCATTAAAGTGAAAGCGCCGTATGGGGCGCTTTTACACACAAAAAAGCATTTTTTTTGTCAAGTTGACAAACAAATGCTTTTTTTTTGTAATAGAACCCCATGCCGCACTTTCACTTTAATGGCGGCCAAGCCCCTGTCTTCCTTTCTTTAGACATGCCTCGTCTAAAGCAAGGGGGTGGCCAATATTAAAGTTAAAGCGCCACATGGGCGTTTTTACAAACTAGCATTTGCAATGCAATAGGTGTCGCATTTACGAAACCCGCGTAAATGCGAGACCGATTGCATTGCAAGGGCTTGTTATCCTCTGTCTTCGGGTCCTGGTGGTCCTTCAGTTATAAAAGTAAATGCTCAACTACGAATACCAGAATAAAATCTTGTACGCTCTGAACTTATGGTTAATGAAAAATGGAAGTTTTTCATCATCTTATCCCTTAAAATAATGGAACCGAAATATTTGTAGAAAAAAAAGCTTGCTGACCAGGTTTAATTTTATTTTGGTAGAGTCTCGGTGGGCTCGAGGAATTATTTGCCTACCGTGATTCTAGAATTAATACATAATCACTTACCTTAATTTACTCCAGTTCTACTGCACAACACATGTTTGTTTCCCCATTTTGGGCCCATTGATTCCTCAAGAGTTAAAGTCGGTGACAGGATCTGTTTAGGTGGAGGGCTGCCAAGCCCTGTAACCTTCCCCCTGGGTATGCTTCTAGCTAATGCCTGTGAATGCAGACGCAGACTGCGCCTTGCAGTGTTTTAAAGCCTGTGGCAGGAGCTGCTGACATGTCCTTGATAGAAAGCAGATCTTCATGGCACATTACTTGACAGATAACCAAAACAAGGAGCTTACTGTAAATCTGTCAGTCCAGCTATCCCAGGACCCTTCCAGATAGCGAGGACATCAGAAGGCCACTTAAAGGTTCCCTCCTCCCTGTTCCTCAGTCTGCTGTCGGCAGTAAGTGCCACATTCAGATATGTTTTAGACAAGCATTGGCAATGCCAATAGGCCTAGCTTTAAAGGAATGCTGTCTTTAAATGTGAAGCATTACAAGTAAATAGCATGGAAATATATATGTATTTGTGCAAAAGCAAATAACTGTAGAATAATAATGGTGTAGGGTAAACGGTTAGGTGACAATTGCACTGTCAAGCCAGACCGAAAAATCCATGTAGGTTGGTGACTGCCCTCCTCCCATCTGTGCTACTGCCAGAGAAAAACAACATAAATGATCTAAGATAATTTAGTAGCATCTCAATGTTTGCCCCTGAAAGTACAAGCGTAGGTAGCTGGAATAAATAAACAAAACGATCTCAGCTGCTAGAGGGCAAGCACTTTTTTTGTGGAAGCACACAACTTCTGCCCAATCAAAACATGCACTCATGGCTCCCACCATGTAGGCGGAGCCAAAGCCCCTCTCTAGTGGTGATCACATAGTTGTCTTGTGCTGTCATGCCAGACCATCAAAATAGAGTAGATGCTTTCATGGCAACTTAGATCAGTGCTAGACGTGATGAAATGCTAAACATAGTGTTAACATTTATTTTGTAACGTTTCCCTGATGTAATAATAACAGAAATGCTGAAGGTCCCTGTTTCAGCTCTTCATTGACACCAGCAAATACAACATTTGTTTTCGGGTTTCAGTGTTTTTGTCATTTGTTTAATTCAAGTCTGGTGTGACAGTCCTGCTGTCTACTGACCTATTTTTACGGATTCTTTAAAATATACATAGAGAGGGCTTTGACTTCCCCAGAGGAGTGGTATTCTCTCACCTCATGCTGTTGGCGGTTTGGTGTCTCATTCCAACTTCCAGGAAATGTTTCTATTGGAATGCATACAGGACTGATTATTTTACATATAAAAAGTTGATTCTATCATCATAATGTTTGGCACGTTCATTTTTTATTTTCTATATGCATTTTATACAGAAAGCAATCCTGTTATACTACTGTTTACGGGAATTTACAAAAGCCAGCAGGGCAGGCTTTAATGTGATAAGCAGCATTTTGCATTCAACCCACTTAAACATAATTTGTGAGTGCCTACGTTTTAATGCATTGGTTCATTAAAAACAGACCTATTGGCTTTGCCAATGTTTTTTTCTTTTTGTTTTTACTGCTGGAGGTTCCAAAGGTTGCTACTCCACTTGGGCTTCACAAGGGAGCTCTCCTACAGTTCCTTTTGCCACAGAACACCTGTCTTTCGCCCCCGCCTTACATATTGTCATGGGAAGGGGCCCTATAGAACCAAGAGGGCAGTGCAGTGGGAATCTTTTACACCCACTATGAGACAGATGTTTCCAGTACTGAGTTATTTTATGTTTGAGAAATTGTGTTCTTAATGTTGATGAAACATGTTTACTGTCCCTGGGGAAACCCAGCCTCTAAGAATTGATCCTATGGTCGAAATGAACCAGATAGTCTCAAAAGAGCCTTTCTTATTCTTAGTTTGTCCATCTGAACAAAGCCCTTCTTTGCCCATGTGAAGTGCTCAACATTTTAATTTATGTAATTGAAACAAAGGTAGAGTCTTGCTCTTCTGGTGTTGGGTCATCTGGTAGACCTCGATTTCTTAGACTTCAGGAACAGGAGCCTAGATGCCAGGTGCTTAATGACAGATCCTGGAGCCCACAGCTCTCTTGTACATCCTATATTCTGTATGGACTCTAAGTTGGGTTTCTGACTCAAGCCAAACTCCTTTCTTCCACATACTCCGTTTCCTTTGTCACTAGTGAACACTGTAACAGTAATGCAGTTGATGTGCCTAGTTGCTTAGCAGGTAACCTTCCCGTTGGGCTTTTGTGGCATTCTGAATTTTTCAGGCTTCATTGTTGCAAATAACCTAGGCTCTGAGAGCTATGACCTTTACTCTTTATTTTTTCCATGGGCGTCTAGGTTTTTCACATGGGAAAGTGCAGTGTAACTCAACATGGGTAAGGTCTGGACGTGAAATTCCGCTCCGCTCGCGGAATTCAGGAACCTTGCATTCCGCAGAGAACGCAGAATTCCCAAAAAACTCTGCATTCCACCTTGTAGCGGAATTTATTTTCAGTTGGTTTTTTCGAGCCGGGCTTTTGCATAGGCAGGCGAGCGCGATGAGTCCTCTGCACAATCGCATAGTTCCAGTGGTCCTGACTAAACCTGATATTAAGTGCTAAATCGTCCCAATACGTAACACACACAGATCTAGCATGCCTGAGTTTAAACTGTCACCAGGTGCCTGAGATACTGACGCCTATGATGCTCCCATACCTATCCACCCTATAAAGAATTGAATCATGCTTGGGAAGCCTTACAGTGCACATAAACTGCAGTAAGAGATGTTTCTGGCAGGCTTGTTTGATTTGAGACCCCCTCGTGTGTTGTAACTGTGTGCAACAAAAACAAAATGAGTGTGTGCTTGCAGTGAGGTGATATCGAAAGCATCAATGGCCTCAGGGGCAGATTCTTCCTAGAGTAAATTGCTTGTAGCACTTCTTCTTGAAAGCCTACAATGAAGATACACTTGGCTGTGCTTCCGGCCTACCCAGTGCAGGCGGTGGCCATAAGACCTGCTCCCAGTTACTGCCCTCTGCAACTACCTGTCCCCAGTGGTCTCCGAGGCAGGCTCCCGGCGTGCCCAGTACAGTCTCTTGCACCAAATGGTTAATGTGCCCCAACATAACCCTTTGTCTAAAGCACTACTCCTGGAGCTGACTTGTGCCCTACAATTACCAAGCACTTTTATGTGTAAAATAGCCAGATCCTTTGGCTTGTGGTTGTTGGTGTACAGCCCTTGAACCAAAACACTTGCTAAACCATAGTCCCAAATTCAATATCATTGGTTGTGTGTTTCTCCCAGTTGCAAAGGTTCCTACTACTAATGACACCAGGCGAGGGGGGTGGGTGATCGCGGCATCAGGATCGCTTCAGGCTGGGTTTTTAAATAAGGAAGCGTTCTGGGGAGGGATTAATAGCTCTAAAATAGGGATACATTTTGTTTTTTAGCTGCAGGTTGAAGATGCAGCACTCATTATGTAGCTAAAAACAATCCTAATAGCGAGGATCCTTTTTATGGTTCCTGCGCAATTAGCAGGAGAGTGCAGGGTGGCGTCCATTGCTCTGCAGAGGCCTTTCCTAACTCAGTGAGCAGACTTGTGTGTATGACTAGGAAATATAAGCTACCCTGCACTTCTATAAAAGACTTTAGGTTCTAGCGCCTTCTGTCAGTTAGCTTACACCCCGTTACAAGGCCCATTGAAGATAATGGGACATGCATCATAAGGGCTCCCAGGTGCTATGATGGATGGATTGAAAGGGGAATGGGCAAACCAGATATGGTCATGGGAACGTATTACAGACACTCATGCAAAAACAGCGGTCAAGAAGATGTGAAAATATTGTTTGCTCTTTGTGTAAATGAGACTGGTGCAAACAGTGTTGATGAAAACTTACGATTTTCACCAGGGTTAATATGGAGCAAACCTATTTCATACCATGTTTTCAGTTCTATTGAGTATGAAATTGAGGAAGTAAATGTTTTCCATCCTGTAGATGTGAAAGATTGGACTAGATTTGAGGCATAATTAGTGTGCCCTTTCTATGACGCTAGGAGAAAAATCGTGCAAAATGAGTGTCTCTATATGTTGCAAAGTGTGTTCATGGACATGGCGTTTTCTGATAAAATCTATATTGAATATGAAAGTACTTCTATAAGCATGTGCATGTGATTTTGAATTTGAGCAGTGGTTGCAAAGATCATTGATTCCAATTTTGCACTGGTGAAAAAACATATTGTTACCTCCTATCCCTGCGAAAAAATGAGGCAAAATGGCTTCCTCGTTGAACAATTTTCCAGACCTCTCCATTGCTGTACAGTCATACCAGCTCCAGTTTGCTCTGTAATGGAGCTGGCTGAGGGTATCTCTGCGGTATGTGAAATCCCAGTTCCAAACTTGTCAGCAGATGGTTGGAAGCAGCCTGTCTCCCTCAAGAGCAGGGATAGAGAAGAGCTGAATGGAATTCCTGTTTGTGGTCTTGAAGAATAAAGCATTGCAGCAGATCTCAGCTTCATGCGTCAACACCCTGTTAATCGGCTTTATCTACCTGTTTCCACGAAGGGCGGGTGGCATTGTCGATGTCAACGGATGTCATTGTGAATTGCCGCTGTGTTTGTAAAGCTCTTGATGATTTACTTACAACATTGTTCTTCCTTGATAGATGGGGCGGCATTGTCACTTGGGTGTCTGTCGGCACTCCAATGTGTGACATCTTTTCATCTTTGGAATCCAGAGATCAAGACTTGTCAATGTTAGTTTTCTCTTCCAGTTTAAATCCCCTTGAGGAGGATGGACCGCAGTGACTGATATCCCGACTGAGCCTTTGTAATGGTCAGTCCTGAAATTTTTTGAAAAATCAAACTATGGCTTCCATTGCCCAAGGGGCGTAGCTTGGTCAATAAGATTGGCGGGCTTCTGATTTTCCGACAATCAGGCTGTAATATAATGTTTAAATACATTATACCACAAGCAGGGTGCGTTAGAGGAGTCTAAAGGGCAGTGGAAAGGGATAGGAATATAAATTGGTAGGAGTACTAAGAGAGAAAGCACAATATTTTGTAAAATTATCAATATTTTCGAGGACTTTTCAAAACAGAGAGGGAGCGTGTGCACGTTTTTGTCTGAGTGTGTGTAAAAAATTCCTGGTGAAATCAGACTGACTTCTCACAATAGCCGACTGAAAGCACCTCTACCGAAATATTAATCATAAAATACATTTATTAGCGGGGGGGGGGAAATAAACACCCAAAACACCTTCCCTGAAGCTACGCTTCTGCATTGCCAAGTTGTATTTTGGCTTTTTCATTAGTTGTTGCTTGTTCTTTGTAGACCCAATACTATCGATTTTGCAATGATTTCAGATAATTGTGCCGTATTAAGTCGAACAGGAGGACGCCTACCTTTTATTTTAACATGTACTGCCCCAGTTATTGTCCTACAGAGCACGCTTTTTTTGGGTCGTATTTGCAGTAGGGGCTCTGCTTCTAGCTTTACAGCTTTTTGATAACTTAACGTAAGTGCCATAATCTCACAGACGTTTGAAAAGTCAGTCATCTAACAAAACACATAGCCACACGCTTGTTTTATGGGAAACAATATCTGCACACGCGCCAATCCGAAGCCTGCACATGTTTATCAATACAAGAATAATGTACCTGCGAATGTCAGAATCGAGCAGCAAAGGGATACCCTGGCACTCCAGTGGGTACAAAGCCATCCAAGAAGAGAGAATGGTCAAATGTATGTGTTTTCACTCTTAAAACTCCAATGGAGATAATGTGATGAAACAGAAACAAAAGTGATTCACAAGTGCAGGATCTGAAGTCATGGTAGAGACTACAGACATCTTCAAACAGATACAGAAATCTAAATTTTCATCAGCACTTAGCCAGCTATTCAGAAATTTCACACCTACACTGCCAGGCATAAAAGTAGGGCTTACAGGCATGGTTCGCGTTGAGCAGAATGACGACTGCAGCGGTATAGTGACTCTAAGGCCATAATCTCAATTTCACTAATACAATTCCTTGCATGATCAAACTCATGGTCTGACCTCTGGACCTGGGCCTTCATAAGCACTGACTGTGGTTGTGTATGCTGTGGGATATTTGAAACTATGCATAAGTCTCAAGGGCTTTATAGTAACATCACTGACTAGTGCCCAAACTTTACATAGTTTCTTGAGGTGTGCCTGCCAAAATGTCTCCTTTCCTGGTTCCTGAATCAGCTTTGTTGCACTAGTTAGAGCGTTGCACAAGGTTCTCCTTATGCAGGCAGGCCTTTCTTCACATTCAGAAAGAGGTCTCATCTATTGGTAGGCTATCACTAAGTCACCCTTTACAGCACACTAATGAACCCAAATACACACTGGATTACACTAAATGCAGTTTGGAAACATACTGCCTCTATTTAGAATCCACTTTGCTTATCCCTTCCCTATTTTTTTTTTAAGAAGGAAAGAACTGGTCTCTTGTTGCAATCTCGTAAAGCGGGTTAGGTGAAGAGGAGGTTCTATAAGGGCATGGTGAAGCTCTGGTGCAGAGACATCCTGTAGGGCCTACAGAATGGAGTGATGATATTCCCGGCCCCAGCACTATTGATGTGTTTGCTGTCAGCACAAGGAGTACCGGTACCCGAAATACATGCGAGTAGAGGCAGCACAGTGGAGAGGAGGCTCACAGTTCTTGCTGTTGTAGCGGTCTTACAGCTGGAATTCTTCCCCAGGGCAGGTCGTATTACAAATCCCACCAGTCAAACCAATACAATGCCCACTCTAGGTCATATTGTTGAGTAACCTGGCTGATTCGGTCTCCTCTGCTGAAGTCGATCTCTTCTTGATCTGTTTCTCCTTCATAGCTTCTACTACAGATGGCAGATGCCCGCCTCCATCGCTCTGAGGCTTCTGAGGACACACACCTATAACTTTATTTTTCCAGCATTGAGGCACTTTTTCAATCTTTGTGGCAAACCAGAGACCTCCAGTTAATGCACAAAGGTGCGAGTCTCTCCTAGGTTCCTTCGCAGACCAGTGTCCTTCGGTGTAGCTTGTTCTTCATGCAAGGGCACTTCTAGGCATCTCCTGAGTAGTCAGTCAGCCCTCTTCCTCAAAGCAAGACCCAAGCACCCTAGCAGACTTCTTGAGTTTTTCCCAGAAACTATTGCCCTTGAACCTGGGAAGGGGAGCTGACAATGGTCACCCCATTCTTAGCGCTACAAGTAATTGTCCAGTCATCACTGTGGAGGGACCCCTGTCACCTCGCCAGGAAAAGTGTATTTCAACAAAACAGTTCTGTAACCTGTTCAGGGCAGTTGTGCAGTTATTCTGTTTCCACACACACACCAGTCCAGCCCTAATGTTTGCCACAAGTGTGAGCAGTATGGCAGAGGAACCTGTGAGTCTGCTCTCAGGAGAAATCCAGAACAAGGGCACAAAGGCAAGGGAACATGACCTTAGTTAACTACCTGTTATCCTTAGGAGTGTTTCCTCTTCCAGGTAAAAATGGGCTAGGAAGGGGCAGATCGGGGGGCCCCCTTTAATCTCCTTCCTCAACACTTTGCAGTCTGACCCACTAAAAAGGATATATATAGATAGGACATAGACAGTGCTACCGGCCTGTACCTGTGAAAAATTAAAACATCCCTGGTTAGGCTTTTTCCCTCTTAGTGTTTTAAGAAAAAGGTTGGCACGCCATTAAGTTTGCAGATGGATTCAACCCAGATCTGTGACTGGGAGTGAGTCTCTGAAAAGTTTCAGAGCTCCTTCCATCATCTCCTTGTGTTTGCTTTGTTTGCCCTAAGTTGGCAGGGTATGCCCAGACGTGGGTTCCTTGCTCACTTTGCCACTGGATTCAAACTAGCCTGGCTGATGAAGGGTGTTACCCAGAAACCAGTCCCAGGATGCTTATTTCCAGTTCAGAGAAGACCTGGCTTGGCAGTTCGGGCTGAACTGTTCCCATGAGGCACTGGGTCAAGACTGATTTGTATGTAGCTGAGTCTGAACTGAGGTGGCAAACTTAAAGTTATTATCATTTAATGCTTCTTCTTCGCACTGCTTAAAAGTAGTGGGGGGACACTCCTCCCACTGCTTATTTGGTTTGTGTTTGTTGATGTTATGTCATAATTTATAAATTAGTACTTTTCTGTGGAACGAGTGATGAGTAATTTATTTATAGCATTAATTGAGACCAGTCATTTTTGCTGGTGAATCATGATCCGAACTTGGATGTCACCAATGAGTCATCAGTACAGAATGTTCATCTTTTAAGCAGGTAACTAGGCAACTTCACTTTAGGGACTTTAAAACCACTTTTGCTGCCCCCTTTAATGCCACTTGAATAAAACCAGTTTACTCTGCCCTCTCCAACTGCCGTTCCCACAAACCTAAGGGCACATTCAAACAATACTATAATACACACCTACAACTCAAATTGTAATGTGAATTATCAACCCTCCTCCAAAACATTTTTGATGAGGGAGCATTAGTCCTCAATAAATATCTCTCCTCAGACCTCATATTCACCGCAACCTTACCTTCAGACATAATACTGATTCTTGAAGACTTCGCCTTTTGGATGCTCTGTAGAAAAACCTGCTGTTTCTCCAGAGTCCTGGTTGCTACCTCTCTCTTGACGTCACTGTGGTGAGCCACCCGGCCACTACAATACAATGTTTGCATGTACCTCCCTGGGCCGGGCTCGGACCAAGGAGTATTTAATAAAGGGTAACGTCAGCGCACGTGGCTGATGGCACGGACCGAGGATCTGTGTGGCTGTTCTCTAAGAGTGCTCCGATTGGGCTGATAGTTTTGGAGTGTCATCGGCCGCAGAGGTATTCCAGGAGGCCGTGAGAGAGACACTATCTGGCCTAGTGGGAGTCATCAATGTGAGTGACGACATCCTAATTTTTTTGAAGTCCCTGGAAGAACACCATGTGAGGTTGGCAGCCACCCTGAAGAGGTTGGCGGAACATGGCCTGACACTGCATCAAATTAAGTGCCAATTTTATGCCACCGAAGGGGAGTTCTTTGGATACCGATTCTTGGCAAAAGGGCTGCAGGTGGACCCTGCCAAAGTGGAAGCTATCAGAAGGGCAGCCATTCCCCAGACGCCATCCCAAGTAAGGAGCTTCCTGGGCATGGTCAACTACTGTGGCCGGTTTATCTCCCGACTGGCCACTCTCTCTGAAACATTGCGATAGTTGACCAAAAAGGATACCGCATGGCAGTGGATGGACAAAGAGGCACAAGATGTAAAGAAAGCCCTTCTCACAGGCGCCACAGTAGCGTACTTTCGGCCAGGAGCGGCCACGGAGCTGATTGTGGATGCTAGTCCGGTGGGGCTGGGGGCCGTGCTCCTGCAGAGGTCGGACCAGGAAGAATGGGTACCCATTGCCTATGCCATCCGATCACTCACGGCTGTGGAGACCAGATGTGCCCAAATTGAGAGGGAGGCGCTAGCTATTCAGTGGGCATGTCAACACTTTCATATCTACCTGTGCGGACACCGTTTCACTGTAATAACTGACCACAAGCCGCTATTGCCCCTCTTTGCGGGAACAGCCTGAAGTGGACCACCGCGAATTAAAAGGTGGGCCGTCCATACCCAGCAGTATCAGTTTGAGGTGGTGTACCGTCCAGGGGCAATCAACCCTTCCAACGATCTGTCAAGACATCTCCTGGCTCCTAAGGGGACACAAGGGCCCGAGGTGGATGAAGGTGCAGAGGTATACGTGAAGTAATTACTGGACGATGCTCGCCCCCAAGTACTACCGTTGGAAGACATCCGGAAAGCGTCTGTGGATGATGAATGCCTGCAGGAGGTGAGCCGTACTCTGCAAGATAACCAGTGGAAGTGGTTCCTGAGCGGGAATGAGCAAAGAACAACAGAGGAGAAGGAGTAGTGGGAGAGTATGTGGAGATGTCGAGGGGGGCTGAGTGCGGCAAGAAATGAGGTTATCCTGAGAGGCTCTCGGATCGTAGTGCCGGCGGCCCTCTGAGAACGCACGATCGAGCTGGCACACCAAGGACATCAGGGAATTGAGTAAACCAAGGCGCGGCTGCGAACCAAGGTATGGTTCCCGGACCTAGATCGGATCGTGGAAGACAAAGTCAGGAGGTGTCATGCCTGTATTATAACCGGGCGGATCCGCTGGACACTCCCATTATCACTGAAAGGCCCAGCTTTTCACCGTGGGAACGAGTGAGTCTGGATTTTGGAAGTTTGCCTGATGGCCGACAAATGTCTGTGATGGTTGACAGCCATTCAAAGTTCCCTGTCGTAGAACTGGTGGACTCGACAGCTTTTTAATGCTTGCAACCGGCTCTTGAAAAGACATTTGCACTGTTGGGACTGCCGGAGGAAGTACGCACAGACAATGGCCCACCATTCCAAGGCCAAGAATGTTAGGAGTTTCTCTAACAACTGGGCATCAGGCACACGAAAATAACGCCACAGTGGCTGCAAGCCAACGGATATGTGGAAAGGTTTATGCGGACATTGAATAAGGCCCTTCGGGTTGGGGTGGCCCAAGGAGTACACTCAGAGACGTGTCTACTTCAATTTCTGAGGGCATACCGCCAAACACCACACTGCACATTGAAGTGTGCACCCCATAATCTCCTACTAAAAAGAGAATACCCAACAGTGATGCCTGGACTCCTGCGGAGATAGATGTGGAAGAGTCCCAGGTCCACCGCAAGAACAACAACGACCGGGCCAGCAAAAATAGAGGCGCTCAACCAGCCGACATCCAGGTCGGGGACTATGTAGTGGGGAAGGACAGGTATCCGGGGTCTAAGTTCCGCACGCCTTTTGAACCTGAGCCCTGGAAGGTGGTGCGGGTCCAAGGAACTTTAATAGTGGCCGAGAAAGGACACCAATGGATAGCGCGCAACATATCCTGGTTTAAGAAAGTACCCAGACCGCGCACAATGGCCACGAAACCCGAAGGAGAACTGTGGGGGGAAGAAGCTGACCCCGAGCTGGGGGATAGTAGCCAGAACATGAGTGCCACCCCTAGCCGATTAGAAGAGAGGGAGAAGTGCCAGGAGACAACACCCGGTAGTGGGAGCCCTCTGGAGGGGACTGAAGATGGAGGAGGCCGGAGTCAACACCATCGGTATGACTTCCGCGACAAGCCAGTGCCGAACACCAGGCTGGGAACTGTGTGCGGTAAGAGGTTGCCATGACATGGCCGTGTTGGAATCTGGGGAGTCGCCACTCATACCGGACTGCCTGGACTGGGGGGGTGGCATCTATTGAGCAATCAGTCATGCCCGTTTTCTTTAAGGTTATAAGTTGGATGGCATGTGGTGAGCTACCCGGCCACTACAATACAATGTTTGCATGCACCTCCCTGGGCCAAGCTCGGACCAGGGAGTATTTAATAAAGGGTGACGTCAGCCCACGTAGTTGACGGCATGGACCGTGTAACTGTGTGGCTGTTCTCTAAGAGTGCTCCGCTTGGGCTGATAGGCCTCTGCCGCCCTGCATTGCATGTCACCTAGGGCAAACCTCCTATCCCTCTCTAGTATCGAGGGTACTACAGTCACCTTCTTGCCTTTGACTCTCACCCACTACAAAGGTCACAGGCTCGACCTTATCCTCTACACAAACATCTCTACACCGCTGGAATATTCCACCCTATTGATGGACCTCCCACTCATCTTCTACCCCCCCCTTTGCTTACCAAACCCGACCACCTCCTCATATTCCCTTTTCAGACTCTCAGCCACCTGCCTAGCGGTAACTTTAAAACTCCCACACAAAGGCGTGTCTCTGTCTTTCCACCATGAAGATTCTATTACCACTACTACTCTCTAGACACCACGCGGTCCCTCGTGACGTCAAGCAACCCATCATTTGTCATTCCACTCCGCTCTCCCGCTAGTAACCGTCACTCCACTTCACCACACTCGGTAACTGCCAGCATGCCGAGTTCATTCAGAAAGGAGGCCCAAGAAAGGCGCAGAGGGGGAGGGAGAGGGGGGGGGGGGAGGGAATGGGGGGGGGGGGGGGCGGTGCTGAATATTTATTTGAGCGTTCAACTGAGGCCGCCAATACTTTCGACTACTTGAATTTCTTTTGAGCGCTGAAGTTTCCATTATGGCGTATATCTGAAAGTAGCAGCCCTCTTAATCGAATCCTGACGTTAAACAGATGTGAAATATTTACCAATTTATCAAAGCACTGCTGTCTCGCAGAATATTGCAGCTATGCAAGGTCAGCAGTCGGTAGTTCATTGCCTTCCCTTACATTTTTTTCGTTTCTTCCTGTTTTAATCCATTCCATGAGGCTTTGGTGTATGTTGGGCCGCGTCCTGGTGCACGAGAGCTAGCCAGGGAGAAACACGTGGGTGTGTGTGGACGTGTACATTGTGTAACTTGTACTTTGTAAAACTTGTTGGTCACTAATGTTGTGGTTGCTGAGGTACTGAGGCAATAAGCAGGTCACTCCGAACGACTGTCATATTTGTAGAGAGCACTCCGAAGTGACTCTTGGCGCTATTGACAGTTAAAATATGTTTATTGTTACCCAGCCCAATGCTACTCACTCTATCATCGTCGAAAAGATGAAAGCCTCTGTGGACCCACCAGGAATTGAACCTATAAACATGGGCTCAAACGTAGTTCTCTTTAGCGGATGCAAATATCCACTGAACCACCAGATGCAAAGTCTTGAAGCACAAATTATTAAGTAAATACATAAATATTTAAAGCAACACATTGAGCACTTTGAATTTAGGCCTTATAATGCAGTAATAAGAGGTGATTTGTGAAAACCTTTAGGGCAATCTAACAGCGTAGTTCTGCTTAGCACTACCCACAGGCCCCGAAAATTGAACGTCAGGTGACATTTCTAGAAAATGGTTAATTGACTTAATATGAAAGTTAATTGAACCTGTCCAAATCCAAGATCAGTATTAAAAGCCCTGCGTTCGGAGGTAATACTTGTGATGGCGTAATATCTCATCTTGGGTATATTTTCCTAACCAGGTAAGCAGCAATGGGCCTCAATGAACAGGAAGGTTCACTGCTGAGTGACCTGAATGTCAGCAGTTCGGATTCTGGTAAGGGAAGCTCAGACTTCCATGCCCCGAGGTTGGTCAAATGAGTGCCATAAACTGGGTAAAAATAATATCTGTTACTTACAGCACACAGAAATGGCAGTAGTACGCTATGACTATGTACAAACAACCTATTAATATTGTATTTCATTGTAGTAACTACATATCTCTTCATACTTCTTAAGGAGTCCTGGGTTCTCTTTTTGAGCTGGATTTTGGTTTTAGTTTGTCCAAACTGGGCTGTTTTCCACTTATTTGTTATTTTTTTTGGCGCTGGTGTTTGGCCAGACCTAGGACCAACACTGGGTACATTTTGTTGGCACTGGTGTTTGGCCAGACCAAGGATTGACACTTTGGGTATTTTTTGTTGGCGCTGGTGTTTGGCCAGACTAGGACCAACACTTTGGGTATTTTTTGTTGGGGCTGATGTTTGGCTAGACCTAGGACCGACAGTTTGGGTACTTTTTGTTGGCACTGGTGTTTGGCAAGACCGAGCACTGACACATTGTTTTGGTAATAGTGCACTTTATGCAACCTATATTCATGCATGCCAATTCAGGACGAGTGCAGAATGCAGTGTGTGTTGTAGGTGGCGGAGCGGGGCATCAGACATAAGCTGCATTTAGTCAATCTGTTTATTTATATAGACCTCGACCGAGGTCAACAAAGTACAAACATTTTTTATCACAATATACATTATTATAATTGTATAAGTGCCTTCAAGGACGTTAATACAATAGTAAAGTAATAAACCTTTTGCTAGGCCTAAACCTCCCTTTTTAATACATATAAGTCACCTGTAGGGTAAGCCCTAAACAACCCATAGGGCAGGGTACGTTGATCTAAAAAGTTGGCTATGCACTTTTAACTTTTACATGTCTCTCAAGTTTCTTTTTTTCTATTGAAGGACTGCCTTTCCCATAGGATTATATTGGGATATATTATTACATTTAATAAGTGTTAACTTTTGTTTGAGAGCAGGTAGGCATGTCAAGTTTGGTGTCTGGTAAAGTCAGATTTTAGGTTACAATTCTGAAAATTTCACTTTTAGAAAGTTGGCATTTTCTAGTCCTAACCACAGAATAGAGGGCCTGGGTGTTGGTTGGATGGGCCATCCTGACTTGATGAGAGGTGCAGAGCAGTCACCTGTCACACTTGCACTTCAAAGATTGCCTCAGCTCACACACAAAGGACTTCACACTTGCCAATTCTGCCTGCAGACAGCCAGGGACCAAGGCAGGGAGGCAGGAAATTCTAGACATTTTTGTGGGAGGAAGACTCCAGAAGTTTTTTCCCCTTCAAAGTGGACACAGGAGTAAAGGGCCCATCAGACCCACCCTTCGTTACACTCCTGGACCTGTGGATACTACAGAAGAAGGACTGCCCTGCTGCTAGGGGACTGCCTTGCTCCTTGAGGGCTGCCCTGCTGTCTGAGAAAGAAGACTGGGCCTGTACCCTTCATCCCAAGGGTCAGCCGACTGCCCTACTGTTCTGAGCCACCAGGATATAACAAGCTCCAAAGACTTCTCTGCAACTGTCCAGCTGACCTGCTACACTGGACCTGCTACTGGACCTGCATGTCTCTTCTGGAATGAGGTCCTGCCTCCCAGTTCCTGGACCCGTGACATCAGTTGAGCTCTTAGAAGAAAAGGAGAAATCCTGACATTTTAGGCTCTTCGCAACCGCGAATGGGCCAGTTTGTGCAATGATCTTGACGTTATCGAAGACCGCCACAGTAAGGCACTGGTGAACCAGACTCTTCGCTCTATAGTGACCGCTTCCAACACCCGATCTGCACTTAGTGCTACAGCATCAACAGCCTGCAGTGACCGCCAAAGGAAAGCACAAGCAACTACTGGCTGCAATTCCCGACAGGACCTTCACGCCACAGTGAAGACCACCTGGGACTCCTGGCCTGCTCTTCGCACTACAGGGACGACCATCCATGACACTGTCCTTACTCCTCACGGCCTCTTCCACCGCAAACTGGACTCTTCGCGCTAGACTTTAGAAGGTAACTTTTTCAGCGGGGCTAATGTGGTCCCTATATTTGGCCCGTGCACCATTGGGCCTGAACTTGTGATTTTCACCCGTTATTGCACAACTAAATGACCACAAGAGGCACTTTTTGCTTTTAGGAACTTTACTTAATCTTAAATATTTAAAATTGCATATGTCAGTTCTACTGATCGGGTTTTAGTCATTTTGGTGTCAAATAATATTAGTACATTTTACTCTATTTTTCTAAATCCATGTGGTATTTTTATTGTTTTGTGCTTACACTTTACTGTTTAAGCGCTGTATAAATACTTTACACAGTACCTCTACGTTAAGCCTGACTGCTTTTGTGCCAAGCTACTAGAGGGTTAAGCACAGGTTAATTGAGTGACTTTTGTGGTTCACCCTGACAAGGTTTGAGGCTGTTGCTTGAGAAGGACTTGAGATTTGTCCTCATCAAACACCCAATTATGAGAGCTATTTTACTTTCTGCTATTAACTGTCACAACCTTACTTTTTTCCATGATGAATCTAAGTAAATGTTTAGTTGCAAAGCGTGCATTTTATGCAAGTTATGTCTCAGACCAAGAGGAGTATGGTCTAACAAAATCAACTCATCAGCATGCATCAAGGTGATTGCAATGAGATTCCATTAGATTAGTTAATTTTCCAGGTAAATCATGTAGGTATAGTGAAAATAGAAGGGGAGCTAATATCTCTATTTTAGACAATTCAGAGTTTCTATGTATACAGAGATTCCAATGTCTCCGCACATTAATACTGTACACCACATCGAAGAGCCTACAGCACGTGTGAATTTTAGACGAGTATCTTGAGGGCAGATCGTTTTTCCCAAAGAGTTGGTTTGTCAACACAATCACAATCTGTTGAGAAGTTGATAAAAGCAGTAAAAACAGGCTTACCACGTTGCAGTTCCATGCCTTTTTTAGGTCTCACGCATGCGCTGCATAGGAGGACCTTTAGCCGTCGCTCTGGACATTTTCAAGCACACACTCGTGCTTGTGGAGGCATCCACCTTGCGGGACCGAACAGGGGCACGCCACGAGCAGGAGTGCAGGGCTTGAAAAGTGAAGCCTGCACGCGCACGCTGCTCGTCGCTTTAACGTTCGCGGTTTCGTTTGTTTTAGATTCCTCAGTGAAACCTCTAATATTCTACTGCCCCTCGACTAACCAGCTTCTCATTTGAGGTGCTTGGCGGCTGCCGTAGGGCAACAATGTGTGCTACATAAACAGATATATTCATTTATTCATGTATCATGCTAGCACATTTGCAGATGCAGATCACTACTCTCCTCCCTAAAGCTCACCCTCCCTATCCTGCCCCTTGCCCCCGTCCCCCAACGCCTGCCTACTTGTTGATAGTGAGTCGTGAAGTGCACTATGTAAGCATAAGGTGCATCTGTATTTTTTCACCGCAGTTCACATAGTTCTAATAAATATAAAAAACGCACTTTAAGATTCCGTAGAGCCCGGGTCAGAAGTGCCCACACTGTAGGCTTTCCAGGTCACTCTGCAAGCTGCCTCAGACGCCCTTAACGCTTACGCTCTGTGACCCAGCCCTACTCCCGGCTATTCTCTGGTTCCGTGCATTTCTCCACGCTTTATTTCCTTGCCTAAGCAGCTGTCCACCAACAAGTAAGAGAGGTTGATTCTGATAGCCCCGCTAGCCATCTTCGAATTTTAGCAAGAGAATAATTCAACAGGACTAAAAGCCGCGCCCCTCCCAACTCCCCCCGGCAAGGAGGCTGTAGACACCCCGTGTACAAATGTGTGCAATCTCAATGACGTCCAACTTACTGTCCAAAAAAGCAGCCTTTGCTACCCACTGTCCCACTCAGGCATGAGAAGACACAAAAACACCTGTTCAACCGCAGGACTGCCAAAGAATTGTGCCTACTCCATGACGGCATCTAGGTATCCATCTACCCGCTGAAACTTAACATAGGTAAAAAAAAACGAATGCAGCCTATTGCTCCAAACTCCCTCAAAAGCCATGAAGCCCATGCGCCCTAAATAGTGCACTTTGACTTTGCAGAGTTGTTGGAATGACAGAATCCCCCACCTCTGAAGTTGTCATCTACAATTAGGTATGTTTCAGCGTGCAACTGAGAAAAACAACAGGCCTCGAACATACTCGGAGCCCGCTGATGGGTTCTTTCATCTCTACCCATGTCACAGAAGCGATAATCGCTATATATTATAGAGGATTATCTGGCCTAGTGTTGGTACCAACCCCAGAGCCAGGACTAGTGGTACACCTCGTTCGGTACTGGAGGACGCAAGTCTCTTTGATTGGCCAAAAAGCATATAAAGTGAGTCCACTACCTGTAGGTACTTGACTTGGAGTTGACAGACACTAGAAGTGTTGATTAGCTCTAGTGAAAAAGACGACAGCCCTCATTGTATTTCTGTTGAGCTCAGATCTAACAGTATGCCCAGCTCTCTAAAAAGCGCCCACAGCTTAATCCGAAGAAATTGTCAAATGGGGATTTTAGGTCTACAAACACAGAATATTGCAATTCCTTTTTCATATTTATATATGTGTCAATTAAGCAATGTAGCCTGAAAAGCTGACCTATCATGCTGGTCTCTTTTCGTAAAGCCAGCCCGGTAACCAAAGACAAAATTCGTATTTAAACTCTGTGTTTTTAATCTTGTCTAGATCATGCTTACAAATATTCTCGGACCGTTTGTCAATTAGACTACTAGGTTCATAGGGTCACGTTGGCTATCCCTTTTAAAGAGTATAGGCCAGCTTGATAAAATACCAGGATCACTTCTAAGAATCGAGATCCTCCTCTCCATCCGCATTCTGCCGGCACCTCTTACCCAATAGTCGTCCACCACCACCCACACCACCACCAGGTACACCACCACGTCCACTACCACCACCACCACCACGTCCACCACATCCACCACATCCACCAAACCCGTCCACCTCCACCAAACCCGTCCACCTCCACCACCACCACGTCCACCACCATGTCCACCACCACCACGTCCTCCATCAACACATCCACCATCACGTCCGCCACTACCAGTACGTTCACCACCACCACGTCCACCACCACCACCACCCGTGACAGATAAACTGTCACTGGAGGGCAGGAGTAATTGGAGTGTCAACTCCGGAAGTACATGGGACATTTAAGGATGCATTAGGTGCGAGAAGACTGGAATAGGGGCTAGAAGTATTGCACCAGACCCTAGATACATTTTGAAGAGGCCCAATGTCACAGGGGCTCCTGTAAAAGCACTCGCAGCATCTCTACCTCACAGTGGCATACGTGCACGAGCCACTCACTCAAAACAAGCATTGGCATAGCCAGTAGGTCTCGCCATTGGGACCTTATAAGTGTTTAGCCACGCAACAGTTGATGTGTTGCACCAAGGATATTGTGCTGCATAACTAAACACTTATAAGGTCCCAAAGGCGAGACCTATTGGCTATGCCAATGCTTGTTTAGTAGAGTGTGTACCATGACTATATTGCAAAGTGTTTAGCAATTAGATTTAAATCCTGACTGTTCACACAACATAATACCTTTCACAGTGGCCTATATCTGATGGTGTGCTAGGATACTTTTAGCGAATATCTTCCACACTGAGTCAAGTAATGCTGATTATTTGCAATTTTATGGTAATTTAGGTGATCTCTTTTAATAAAGTGGGCGTATTAGTATCCCATCCAGGATTTTGGAATAATTCCTATTATGTAGCAGTGTTGGAACAGGGAAGCTAATAGAGAACCACATATATCGGGATCCCTTTTAAGTACCGTTTTCAGGATCGGATCCTGCTTCACAGAACCAGAGTGTTTAGCACCCAGTATAAATCTTGTTCTATAGATACAAAGGATACTCTATTTTCGGGTCAGATATCACTTATAGTTGCTCTTCCAGCAAGCTTCCCATATTTGGATCTGAGGATTCAGATATGTCGAAGATATGAAACCAATATGATGGGCATACTGTGCATCTCCTGAACTTATAGTTTTTAAAGTATTTTCTTTTTACCTTAAACATACTCCCCTTGGAATGCAACAAGCACCCAAGCTTACAGTCTTCTGGAAACACCTCAAACGTGCCTGTTCCTCAGTGCATAATAACTCAAAGTGAATTCAGAAGCCCTAGTGATGATTTAGCTCGGGCAGATATCCATAACATTGACACTGTTTGGAATCCCCTCATAAATTTACAATAGAAAGACACATGCCTGTTTTATGCATTTTCTGAAAAAACTCCGGTTGACCACAGAGGTCTCTGATCTGTTTAGTGTGATCCAGAAAACTGTGAAAAGTTAGGAATCCTCACAGACCGAATGGAGGTACTTCAGTGTAACCAAGTTTATTCTTTACAATGCTCTAGCCTATGCACCCATCCTTTTCTCTCCTATCGCTCCCCAGCATCATATGAAATTCTCACAACCTTCTCCATTGCATCTTCTTTCAGTGTAGAACTATCTGCTATTCAATAGCTCGTAGGAAAAAAAACAGGACCTCAGTAAAAAACGGAAAAGACACAGGTTAGCTCAAAAGAAGATAGAACAAGATCATATTTGGAATACATTACATCAAGCAGCCTGGGTTAAAAATCCACTGGAATACTGAAGATTAGTTGCAATAGAGAGGTAAAAAAGGCTGTACCAATCCCTTTGCAATATTGGATTTATTATATTACCATCCTACATGCATCAAATATACCTTAGCAATTTGAAGAAATAGCCTTAATTATCACACAAACTTAAACTCAAATTTGTGAACGATACAGTCCTTCAACCTGGGAACAAGTTTCTAATTTATTAAAGAGGACCAAATACTCGAGAGCTATGGACCCAGATCAAATCCCAGTGCTAGTGTTGAAAGGAAACCCTGAAGCTTGGAGAATTTTTTTTGCCCCTTTGTCTCTTACTGTTACAAGATAGAACTAATGCCCAGGACCTGGAAAGAGAGAATCATTCACTATTATTTAAGGGTAGGATGGCATACAATCCCCAGTATCTATACACAAATTGCTCTTCTCGACTCAGTAAGAAAGACTTTTGCAAAGAGTATCCTTGAACATGTGCAAGACTGGGCTTTCAAGAAAAATATTATTCCTCTTGAACAAGCAGGTTTCCAGTCTATAGACTCTGCAACGGATAATATCGCTATCGTCCATACTCTAATTGACAAATATGCACTGTCCAAGTCTCAAATAATCTATACTACCTTTTTTGACTTTTCAAGGACCGTTGACTGGGTAAACACGCCAGTTCTGTGGAAGAAATGTTAGGTATCTGTCCACATCTGTTAAGAGTAATAATTGAAATACACGCTTTCACATGGTGCAGAGTATTAATGGGAGGGAATAAAGGCTGAACACCCAAGATAAAAACTGGGAATGGCCTGAATCAAGGTTGTATAGTGGCTCATTTTTTGTTTTCCTTATAATTGTATGATTTTGAATTTCTCACCAAGACTGGGTCTTTATCAGCTACACTCATTGATGTATGCAGATCATTTTTGATCATTTGCGATTGTTTTTGAGAAATGCTATCCCAAGATTGAGTTGCACTCTGGATGTTGAGCATTGCAATCATTTTACATTCTATAAATCGTTTTCCAGTGAAACATTGTTCAAGCAAGATTACCCTTTACCTCTATCTCTAGAACGTAGTGTTTGATGAAGAATAATGTTGCTGAGATTAGTTTAAATCACTCTTAAAGCATCTACTTGTAAATAGGTAGATCATACTGGAGAAGCCTGTAACTGTCCTTTATGTGACGGATGAATACAAGATTTGCGGCATGTCATAATTTGTCCAGCACTTGCAGAATCACTAAGGCATTTTTTAAATACTAACTGGCACATGCATCAAACATGTAATTTCCGATTCCTTATTAGCGAAAAATAAGGATTCGCTAATAAGGAATCGCAAACGTCTATGCATGTAGGAATCGTTAAAAAAATAGCAATTCCTACAAATTCCTTAATTGCGAGCCGCAATTTGCGAGTCGCAATTAAGGAATGGCTTCCCATTCATTCCTATGGGCCTACAGGCCCATAGGACTGAATGGGAAATTGCATGCTCAATTTGCGAGTACCCAATAGGTACTCGCAAATTGCGCATGCAATTTCTAGGGTGCAAGGGTGTCAAAAGGACACCCTGTTGCACCCCTGTAATTGATATGTGCACCCATGTTACGCACACACATGCCCCAAGGGCTTGTGTGTGAGTAACATGGGGCTTTGAAAAATGCACTTTGGTGCTTTTTTCAAAGAAATGGCAATTTACCATCACCATTCATTTGATGGTAAATTGCGATTCTTAATCGCGAAATCGCAATTCTTTTTACTTTACTGCATTGCATTTAAGGAATCGCAAATTGCTATTTCTTAACTGCAATCACAATTTGCCAGGGCCGGTTTTGGTTCCCAGTCCGGCCCTGGATCCTGGTAAACCCCGTCTAGGAAAAACGTCTGACAAGAAACTAAGGTCACTCTTTCTGTTTATTTCATTCACGGCTGTCAGCTCTAGCTACCTAGAAAACATGCCCACCAAGAACAAAACATGTCTTGCCTGCTCCGATCCATTCACGGGACCTACAATATCCATATCAATCTCATCTTGGGCTTTTACTGGTAATTTTATGACTGTCATGGGTTGCTCTCTTGTCTTAAACATTTGATCACTTTTAGAATACTCTGCACATTTCCTTGTTTCCCTTTCCCCTTGTCTATCCATACCCGGTCACCAGTAATCCAAACGTAGTGTCTCCTTAGTCCTGGAAATGTCTTGGTGTCCATTGTGTGCAATATTCATCAATCTTCCTTGTGGGGACTCAGGAGGAATCTGTCTTGACCCTCTGTATTTTAATCAACTGGCAAATAAATCGTTCACTATCCAGTGCCCTCTGGTTTCTTTACCTAGCATTTTTTAGGCAACCAACCATCCTTTATCAATGCTATTACCTGTAGGAGAGTAGGGTCTGCTATCCTATGGTCACCCCAAATTTTTGCTTTTTGCTTCACTGGTTTATGACTTAATGTGGCTGTGGGCCTGCTAATCAGACCCACAGCCTGCTGTTCTCTTTCTAAATTACAGCCAATGCACCCTAGGTGCATTACGAATTAGAACTGGTTCACCTTATTGGCCCCTGTAACAGTGTACCCTAGGTACCCAGGGCATAGGTGTTTCCAAGGCCTACCAGGGGCTGCAGCATGTATTGTGCCACCCCTGGCCCGGCCTCCATATTTGACACAACTGGCTGATCACTCAGCTGGGGTAAGTTGGTGTAATCACCTCTTACTTAGATATAGTATCCCTATATCTAACCCTAAACTGGACACATATGTCCCTATCAGCCACTCCTATGGAAGGCCTCTTCAATCCTGGAGGCAGAGTGCTTGGAAATATGTGAGATGGTGCTCTAGCATGAGCTGAGCCTGTCTGCAGCTGTCGGGAACCACTCCCTTAGCTGTTCCGGGATACTGCCATACCATATACTCTTAAGTGCATTATAATCCTCGCGGTTATATGCTATCTTTGGTTTGGCTTTATCAAAACATGTCGAGTAAGGTGTCATACGAATTGGAATACTATCCCCTCGACAGTTCTGTCGACGGGGATAGCATTCCACCCTTCTAGAGGGACACGACATGTGTGTAGCCTTAACCCCGGTTAAAATTAACCAGAGCCTCAGCATCACAAAATGGATGCTGCCACCACAGACACAAGTCTGACCTCCTGCTGCTGGGAGTCCTTCCAGCGAGGGAGGCTTGGACAAAGGGTTTCCTGCCTTGGGAGGTGCGAGCACCACCCCAGACAGGGTTTTGTGTATTGGGTAGGACAGGGCTGAATAGATTGAGACATGCCCGGGGCACACAAGGTGTCCCAGTGCATAAGCCAGTCCAAACCGGTCCTGGGACTTTCCAGACCCAGGCCTAGCGAGGAGCTGGACAAAGGAAAGGGGTGTAACCGCCCCCCTTCCTGGTCCCACCCAGAGGAGGGACCTAGTAGGTGATCCACCCCTCAGATTGGGAATAAGAGTGGGAGCAGTGCCATTGCACGGCAGATCATCCTGAAATCAACTTTAAACAAAGAAGAAGACTGGACTTCGACATTCTGCTGCACAGAAGACTGAAGAGAATCTCCCTTGTGGCCTAGGAGTGGCCACCCTGTGAAAGCAGGTACCAACCAGCGAATCGACGTCTGCTTTGCCGCCGCCTCCCGCCGGAGCCCGAGCCCGAGCCCAGAGCTTGACAAGTCCCAGACTTCTCACAGCCCGATCCACAGTCCCTGCAAAGAAGGGACCCGTGGAGGCACGAGAGACGTGGGACCGGACTTCTTGGAAGACACCCGAAGAGCTGACTGCGCAGCATCAGAGGCATCCTCGACTTTGTGCTTTGGGGACTGAAAACCCCCACCACCGAGCAGCCCTTGCACCGAAGATCAGCCCCCCAGAATCTCCACGATCTGCGTGGGGCCCTTTTGCATTGTGCCACTCGACGCGCCATCCCGGCCACTAGCCACGTGGTCAGCGGCCATCTTGGCGACGAAACCGAAGAACTACACTGCGGGTCTTGTTGCTCCAGACTTGCCCTCGCTCCTGTAGAAAGGAGCACCCGCTCTGACCTTGCTGGTCCGAGTGATAAGCCTTTTTCAACTCCTGCGTGGCTTGCATTAGCCAAGGCCTATTTGCTCCGATCAAGTTGCCGACACCGCCAACAGTGAGAAGCCTGCGTGGGACAGCTCGTGACCGACTCCTGGACGTCCTCGACCCCCGGTGTCCACGTGGCTGCAGAGAGAAGCTACACCTCAACGCCTGTTTGCACCCGACATCGCCTGGTTCCAATCTGGTTCCACGGTAGTCACTGGCTAGTGACTTTGAACATTATCCAGTATTTGGGTGTCTTTCATAGATTCACATGCCTGAATCATTCCCCGTCGCCGAGACGGGAGCCTCCGGTACATAAAAAAGTAATGTCCTATAGACATACATAGAGAAAATAGGCCTAAGGGCCTCCCCTTAGTAGCCTTTCTTCGTCCTTATGCAAAAAGGACCAAACTCTCACAGTTAGCCAATCAGCTCCGACCTCCCTCTAGAACCTTCCTGGGAGGAGCCTCAGTCCCTCAGATTTTCTACCGCACGTTGTGCTAGGGAGTCTCCAGCCTGAGCTCTCCTCAGGTTTCCTTCGAAATCATCTAACTTTCTTTGAAAGTGCTTCTTCGATCTCAAATCTTCAATAGACTGCTTCACTACACTGTTTTTACAGTACGTGTTTCCCTTCCACTGCCTTATTCCATGTCGGAATCGCAGAAAAAGGCCTCTTCCATGTCAGAATCACAGAAGAAAGCCCTTTTCAAGGCCTGCTCTTCATGTGGAAAGAAACGGATCCATGCGGATGATAAGCACGATCTGTGCTTATATTGCCTGTACCCGGACCACGTCTCGGACAAATGCAGGGTATGTAGGGCCTTCCCTAAAAAGACTGTGAAGGATAGAGAAGCTCGCCTTCTCGTGTGGCTCGACAGGCTTAAGGACAGAGACACTCTGGAATCTTCCGAAGGCAGTGTTTCCAAGTCCTCAGAAGTCTCTAAAAAGAGGCCCAGGGTAACTTCCCCTGGCCACACAGACACTCCTCCTAAGAAGGCACACAAGAAGTCTTCAGAGGCAAGATCTACGACATCTTCAGTGTCTGTTCGAGACGATCAAACTTTTAAAAAGCCTGCTCCGTCAACTGCCAGACATGCCCAGAGGACTACCTCGGTCACAACCACCGTGTCGACGACGTCAACGTCGTCGCCTTCAGCGACGACAACAACGACTACATCCTCGTCCTCAGGTAGACCTGTTTCCTCTACCATTCTACTGAAATCGTCCTCAGAGACGAAGGACAGTTCGACGACGGAGTCCCCGCCGACGACGTCAGCGTTGACGAGCCCATCGTCGTCAAAGTCGCTGCCGAAGAACCCACCGTCGACGACGAAGACGTCGACGGGAAGCTCGAACACGAAGATGTCGACGAAGGAGTCGACGATGAAGACGCCGGTTACAACGGCAATGTCGACGAAGGCACCGATAACGGGCTTACAGTTGACGTGTTCATCGACGACGACGACATCGACGTCGAAATCGTCGTCCACGACAAAGGTGCCGTCAACTACCCCACCCTCGGACAGGTCATCGTCGACGGCAGAATCGTCGCCAGCGAAGGCGAAGGCTCCGTCAACGGGCGATTCGTCGACGGGGATGGCACTGACAGCGCCCTGGAAGAAATCCAAACTGGTCGAAGTGTCGGCCCTCTCGTTAACACCGTCAACGGCTCCCTCGACGGCAGCAGGGTTACAGACCACGTCTGGCAAAACTGCCAAGCTGCAGATTACCCCGGAAACAACGTCTCCGAGCAGAGTGGAAATGCTGCCAACTCAGGAAATCTTCCAAAGTGAGGAATCTGAAGAGGATGACCAGCCGGGTCCCGCTACCTCTATCTCAGACCTTAACGTCAAATGCCAAAGTACTGATGAGGAGATGAGGAGTTCACTTATCAGGAACACTCCGTCCACACTAGTGTCCGCACGGAGGTCACCCCGATGATATGCCTGCCGGCGACTCTTGTCAATGACCTGCGGTACCTTGTACAAGATTACAAACAACGCTTCCCAGACGCGGACAGTGGGAATCAGACACCTGTCGCACATACCCCGGCGTCCGCCCCAAATCACCCTCCCGCTCAAAACAACCGCGAACAGGTCCGCGAACCCCGTGACAAGGTCCAACCTCAGGCGGAGGAATCCTCAGAAGATGAGGAGGAGGAGGAAGAATTGGAGGAAGGAGAGGTCCAAGACGTCCACTCGGACCAGCATGACGAAGATGAATATGTAGCGTCATACCCAGCTTCGTCGTCTCCAGCTTCACCGCACCCACGCCACGCGGACTCGGTGCCTGTGGACATTGGCGGCTTCCACAAACTGGTGGACAGGGCGGCTAAGAGATTCCATATGGTCGTGGAATCGACTGAAACGGAATGCTTTTTGCATGACTTCAAAGAGCAGAGCCAAAAGTCGGCTAAATCTGTTCCGATTATAGAGTTCCTATGGGAGCAAGGCAAGAAATTGATGCTAACGCCCGCTTCTGTACCCGCGGTGGTGCCACGCCTGGACAAGAAATATAAAGCCCCACCTACGGCGGCGGCTTGCCTCAACGGCCACCCTAAACCGGATTCGGTGGTTACTCAGGCGGCCCAGAAACACTCCCGCAACCCGTCCTCCCCGCTGTCCGCGCCTCCTGACAAGGAAGGCAGGAAACTGGACACGATAGGAAAAAGGTTCACGACTATGTCCGCCATGACCATCAAGGTGGCCAACTCCATTGCCCTGCTGGGGCGTTACAATCACCAACTCTGGGAGGACATAGCCCCTTACGTACAAGAACTGCCCGACGCGGTCCAGAGCGAAGTCAAGGCTCTCCTTGTGGAAGGTCAGAATTCGGCTGCGGAGATAATCGACTGTGCTATAGATGCAGCCATGACTGGTTTCCGTCAGCTTGCTGGAGCTGCTGTTCTGCGCCGTCAAGGCTGACTAAAAGCTACATCATTCCGCCAGGAGGTTCAATCGAAGGTGCTGGACATGCCCTTCGACGGCCAGCATCTTTTTGGAGATAAAATCGATGAGGCACTGCAGGCCATAAAGAAGGACACTGATACCGCCAGGGCACTGGGCACTTTGCGGTCATGAAACCAGTCCTTTCGGGGCGGCCGCTCCAGAGGTCAGTCCTCCTATAGGGGTTCCTATCACAACAGGTCCTCTTATTCGTACAATAACAGAACTCAATACCAGCACAAGCAGCAACAAGGTCGACAATCTTCTTATGGCAGATCTACCTTCAGAGGCAAAAATCCCAAGAAGGGCACTGGCGGCCGCCAGTGACCACTTACTCCAGCCAGTCCTACAACCCTCTCCATCCTTTCAAATTGGAGGAAAACTGACCCATTTCCTCACCAATTGGCACCAAATTACCACGGACCGGTGGGTCCTGCAAATGATACGATTCGGACATTCTCTCGAATTCACCAACATCCCTCCCAATACACCTCCCCAGAGACGGGCGTACAAGCACCTACACCTCCTTCTCCAAGAACTGTCTGTCATGCTACACAAAGGAGCGATCGAACGGGTTCCAGCATCCTTAAAGGGGAAGGGATTTTATTCCCACTTCTTCCTTGTGCGACAGAAGGAAGACAAGTGGAGGCCCATCTTAGACCTCCGGGCGCTCAACACCTTCCTACGGAGCCAATCGTTCAGGATGGTGACAATCCAGGAAATCCTAGGCGCACTGGAAAAGGGAGATTTCATGACTTCCTTGGATCTCCAGGACGCCTACTACCACATCCCCATCCTCAAGCGTCACAGAAAGTTCCTGAGGTTCGAGGTGGCAGGCCGACATTATCAGTTCAAGGTCCTACCGTTCGGCCTCAAATCCGCGCCGCGGATTTTCACGAAGTGCCTTGCACCGGTGGCGGCTTTTCTACGTCAGCTGGGTCACCAAGTCTTCCCCTACCTGGACAACTGGCTGGTAAAGGCACCCTCACCCGAAGGCGCAGCCGAATCCTCCAACGCCTGCACCACTCTTTTTCAGAAACTGGGATTGACCCTCAATCTCAAAAAGTCCTGCATTACTCCTACGACAAAGATTACCTTCCTCGGGGCTACCTTGGACACGGAGTGCGCAAGGGCCTTCCCCTCGAAGGAGAGGACGGACAAGATATTGTCCCTAGCCACTGCTGTGGCAGCAAAAACACGCCTCAAAGTCCGGACTTACACCTCCCTACTCGGAATGATGTCTTCCTGCATACTCCTCATCCCTCACTGCAGGCTCAGGATGCGCCCCTTGCAGGAAGCTCTCACGAGCCAATGGACTCAAAGTGCTGGCTCGTTCGAAGACATTGTAAGGATAACGCCGAAAATTTCCAGAGGTCTGCAATGGTGGAGACATCGAAAGAATCTAACGGCAGGCTTGCCGTTTCTCCTTCGGGCGGCGCCCCTGGTGGTCACGACGGATGCCTCCCTGGAGGGCTGGGGCGCTGTTCTCCAGGACCTTCGGATCAGCGGCAAGTGGGAGGATCAGGAGAAACTGTTCCATATAAACCTTTTGGAGCTGAGGGCGGTCTATCTTGCTCTACAAGCCTTCCTGCCACACATCCAGAACTCTCCGGTGCTCGTCAAAACAGACAACACCACGACGATGCACTATCTGAACAAGCAGGGGGGAACGCGGTCGCTCTCTCTATCACGCGAATCGCAGAAAATCTGGAACTGGCTGGTGGTGCACGGAATCTCGCTCAAAACGGACTATGTTCCCGGAAAGGACAATACCATCGCGGACGCCCTCAGCAGACAGAGATCCCTCTCCCACGAGTGGGAAATGAACGACGACACTCTGACTCACATCTTCTCTCAGTGGGGTGTCCCGAAAATCGACCTGTTCGCCACCAAGGGGAACGCCAAATGCCCAAGCTACGCAAGCTGGCATCCCCAACAGGGGTCACTGGGAAATGCTTGTTCCATCGGTTGGTTCAGCGTGTTTGCGTACGCTTTTCCTCCGTTTCCGATGATCCCGAGGCTCCTCCGGAAGATGAAAGCGGAGCCTTGCACCCTGATCCTGATTGCTCCGTTCTGGCCGAGACAACACTGGTTCTCGGATCTGCTTCGCCTCTCCGTCAGGCCCCCGATTCGCCTGAGGCAGCACCCGAACCTCATAACGATGTCAAACGGACAGGTACAGCACCCGAGCCTCCACTCGCTCAAGTTATCGGCCTGGCTCCTGAGCACAGAGAGTTCTGTGACCTAAATATCCCGCAGGACTGCAGGGAGGTTCTGGCGAAAGCGAGGGCAGGTAGTACGAACAAAACCTACTCCCTCAAGTGGAAAAGGTTCTGCATTTGGTGTTCGGACCAGGGCCTGCGGCCGCTTGATGTCACCCCTGAACAGATATTGCCATACCTCCTACATTTGGCACAGTCAGGACTAGCACACACTTCCATTAAGGTTCACCTGGCAGCTATCTCTCGGTTCACTAGGACCTTCACAGGACCTTCACTGTGGTCAAGTAGGCTGGTCAAACAATTCCTGAAGGGGCTCTACAGATCCTTTCCGAGGCCTCGGAAGGTTCCTCCGACCTGGCAACTGAATCTGGTACTCAACCAACTCATGAGACATCCGTTTGAACCCATTCATCGGGCATCTATCAAACATATCTCTTGGAAAACAGCGATCTTGCTCGCTCTGACATCGGCCAGGAGAGTTAGCGAGCTACAAGCATTGTCCATTCAGGAACCATATATGCAATTCAGGCAAGACAGGGTGGTGCTGAGGCCGAACCCTAAATTTATACCAAAGGTGCCTTCGGACTTTCATCTCAATGAACCGATTGTCCTTAAGTCTTTCTTTGCGAACCCTTCCACGGCGGCGGAAAGGGCACTGCATTCTTTGGATCTCAAACGATGCCTAAAGTTCTACTTGGATAAAACCAAGGATCTCAGAAAGTCTACACAGCTGTTCGTGGCATACAGCAGCCCAAGATTGGGCCTGCCTCTTACGAAACAGAGCATCTCCAGATGGATCTCCTCGGCGATTGCATTCTGCCACGACCAGGCCGGACGGCCTTTGACTGATCGTGTTACTGCTCATTCCACCAGGGCGATGTCCACGTCAGCGGCGCCATTCGCTGAAGTGCCAATCTTGGACATATGCCGGGCGGCGACCTGGAAGTCTCCGCACACTTTCTCCAGGCACTACTGCCTGGATATCGAGCTTCAGAAGGATGCGGCAGTGGGCCAGGCTGTGCTGCGCCATCTCTTTCAGTGAGGTGAGCCTTCCTACATCCCACCATCCAGGTATGCACATTCATTATGATTGTAAGATTCTGCTTACGCTGTTTTTCCCATGTTATTGATGATATGTATATTGTCTGACATGACTGCAGAGCAACTTGCATCACAAATGTGCATATATAATTGCTAGCTACTCTGATTCAGGCATGTGAATCTATGAAAGACACCCAAATACTGGATAAGAAATGCGTTACTTACCTGTAACAGCAGTTATCCAGTATTGGTGTCTTTCATAGATTCACATGCAACCCTCCCGCCTCCCCTGGAAGGACTCACATCCCTCTCTGACAGTATTACGCCAACCTAGCTGGGTGCGTACGAAAATCTGAGGGACTGAGGCTCCTCCCAGGAAGGTTCTAGAGGGAGGTCGGAGCTGATTGGCTAACTGTGAGAGTTTGGTCCTTTTTACATAAGGACGAAGAAAGGCTACTAAGGGGAGGCCCTTAGGCCTATTTTCTCTATGTATGTCTATAGGACATTACTTTTTTATGTACCGGAGGCTCCCGTCTCGGCGACGGGGAATGATTCAGGCATGTGAATCTATGAAAGACACCAATACTGGATAACTGCTGTTACAGGTAAGTAACGCATTTCTTGTCCCCTCTGCTTTCAGGTCTTCACAACTTCAGATCCACCCTTGGATCCATCGGAACTCTTCACCTCGAGCCGCCTGCAGCATCTTCAGCTCCAAGCACCATCGACCAGCGTGACGAAACCCGACACTACTTCGACCCTATGCACCCGCTTCCTGTGGGTGAGGTAACTCAGCTCCGCCGGTGTTCCTACACTGGTACACATCTCTAGGGCCTGTGTCTCAAGTTTCAGCTTTCTAGGTCACTCGGAAGGTTCCGAACTAACTAACTTTGTACTTTTTACGCACCATAGACTTTGCATTGGTGAGTGCGTGCACTTTAAACACTGCACCCGAGTCCTGCGGGCCTTTCCCGACTTAGTCACTGCTAGTCCCGAACAGCTCCAGCGATTCCCAAGGCCCTAGGCCTGTTTCCTTTTAGAGTGGTATCTCTTATACCACTTTCTTACTATATGGTTTAGGTGGCCCCTAGGGCTCATCCATATTGTGCAACTTTTGTGTATTTTAAACTGTCTTGTGTTTAACGCTTGTGCTTCTGTGCTCATAAAGAGTCCAGGGGATATTTGTAGTTAATAAATCTATATATATTTTCAATATATATCTCTGTGGTGTCCTTTCATCTGGTATTCAAGGGGATTGTGTATGGTAATACAGCTGGCTTCACATGCCTTTCAGAGTTTAGCCTAAGACTGCTTTGTCCACGTTACCACTAGGATAACTGGTCTATGAGGTTGACTTACAACCAATCATCATAAGGGTTGCTTGGCATGGTACAAAGTGATCACTAGAATTAGTGAGCATTATATACCAGGCCAACTTCTCACATTGGTGAGCAGCGGATTGGGATCTGAGCTTGCTGTTGTTTTACCATTACAGTCTTTGAGAGTATCATTTGGAAGACCATACAGGTACCTGCTAGGTACATATAAAACAAGACTAGTATACTTAAGTTCTACTGAACTTAGTTGTTGTAGAGGATAGGGAGTAGCACACCCTGACTACAACTACTAGATAGGTTTAGTAGGTAAACACCAGTGTAGGTAGATTGCAACATATCCACCCACACTAGAGCAATGTCTGGAGCAGAGGGTTCCACTGGGAATGTCTCTGTTGAGAGTGACCCTCCAAGGGCACCATCCAAACTTGCTATTTTTTCCTTTAAGGAACTAAGACAGCTTTGTGTCTTAAGGGGTCTGAAGACAGGGCCTTCCCCTACTACAGACTACCTTAGAGAGATCTTAGACCAGTCTGAGACTCTAAAGACCTCTAAGGCAGACCCCACAGGGAATGCTGAAGGAGGCTCTCCTTCTGAGGATGACACTTCAGAAGCCCCTGTCCCTATAGTCCTGGTAGATGAGGAAGCCCCCATCACTGGAGCTCCTCAGACAGATGAGGAGGAGGAAGAGGAAGAAGAGACAGAAGGGGGAGCAGTGAGTCTGATAACACAGAAATAGTCAGGTACTGGTCAGTAGACTGAACCAGGCTAACGTAAGCCTATTTGGGACTGAATCTGGGAACAACCCATTCAGACCCCCAGGTGGACTTAACCAGAAGCCTAGGAGGAGAAGGACTCACTCAGGTGACTCTAACAACTCCCATGCTTCTAGAGGTTCTCATGGTCACTCCAGAAGGGAGATGACTAGCCCTCAGAGAAGGGAACATGAGGCCAAAATGAGAGAGGCTGAATTGAGGATCCAGAGACAAGAGTTAGAGGTTGCCCTGGTCCAAGAGAAACTTGCTAGAGCAAGACAGCATAGAGAGAGTGGGGTAATACAACCCACTGGTGGCAGCAATATCCACAAGGATAAAGACAGGTCTTTTGATAACAGAAACCTGAGTAAGATTGCGCCCCCCTACAAAGCTGGGGATGATATCCACAAATGGATGACTGCACTTGAGAGAGCCTGCAAGGTACAGCAGATCCCTCAGGAGCAGTGGGCAGCAATCTTGTGGCTCTCCTTTGAAGGTAGAGGCCGAGACAGACTCCTCACAGTTAGTGATGGGGATTCTAGAAACTACCTGGTCCTGAAGAGTGTTCTGATTGATGGGTTAGGCTTAACCACTGAACAGTACAGGTTAATGTTCAGAGATACCCAGAAGACACAGACTCAGGACTGGTCTGAATTTGTTGAGTGTGCCACTAAGGCTCTGGAGGGATGGTTGCTGGGAAGCAAGGTTACAGACTATGAAGGATTGTATAATTTGCTGATGAGAGAACAAATTTAAAGTAATTGTCAGAACCAGCAGTTGCATCAACATTTGGTTGACTCAGATTTGACCTCTCCCCAAGAATTGGGAAAGAGGGCAGATAAATGGGTTAGAACCAGAGTTAAGCAAAAGAACCAGAACCAGAACCAGGGTGGTGACCAGAAGAAACCAGACCAGAAGGGTGGGGAGCAGAAAACTAAAGACCAGAAGTCTTCAACAGGGCCCCGAACTAATGCAGAGGGTGGGTCCCAAACTTCTAAGAAGAAGAAGAAAGAAGGTCAAAGAAAACCCTGGTGTAGTACTTGTAAAAACACCTCTCACTGGACCAGTGAGTGTAAAAAGGGTGGAGCCCCCAGCACTGCAGCCCCTAAGGCACCTGCACCCACTAGTACAGCTAGCAGTGCTGGTCCACAACCCAAGGGGGTAGTGGGTATCACCTTGGGAACTGAAGGAGATTCTGCCAGTGTCACTATGGTGACACCTAACTTTGTGGACCCTGGACAATACATGCCAGGTGATAATTACCTGGTGACCAATGCCAGCAATGTCACTGCTACACATAGTGTGGCAATTGTTAACTTTTCCTGGGGAGGGGTAACTGGCCTAAAAAGAGTTGTGGTTAGTGCTGATCTCCCAGTTGAATGTTTGTTGGGCAATGACCTGGAGAGCTCTCTATAGTCAGAAGTTGAGTACAGGACTCATGCAGAGATGTTAGGGATATCATCACATGTCCTTGCTGTGACCAGGTCACAGGCCAAAAAGTGCCTCTCTGAACCTCAGGTCTTGGATTCTGGAACAATGGACCAAGTACCTTCCAAGAAGAAGAACAGGAGGGTTAAGGCTGTGCCTTCCCAACTGCCTGCAAGTGAGGATCAAACTTCACAGGAAGCTGGTCTTGAGACCCCTGAAGGAACTGTCTCTGAAGAACTTGAACCTGACCAGGTTGAGTTTCTGGGGACAGGGGGGCCTTCTAGGGCAGACTTGGGGCAGGCTCAGTTAACCTGTCCTTCTCTTGAACCCCTCAGGCAGCAGGCTGCTGCTGAGGCTGCTGGTAATGCTCAAGGTGCCCATAAAGTTTATTGGGATGAAGGACTCCTTTACACAGAGGGTAGAGACCCCAAGCCTGGTGCAACCAGGAGGTTGGTTATACCTCTGCAATTTAGGGGTTTCCTTCTCACCTTGGCCCATGATATTCCTTTAGCAGGACACTTAGGCCAGAATAAGACCTGGGACAGGCTTGTCCCTCACTTTCACTGGCCTCACATGTCTGAATACTCCAAGGAGTTTTGTCGCTCCTGTGAAACCTGCCAAGCCAGTGGTAAAGCAGGTAGCACCACTAAGGCCCCCCTGATACCACTACCTGTGGTGGGGGTCCCCTTTGAAAGAGTGGGGATTGATATTGTAGGTCCAATGGATCCCCCTACAGCATCTGGGCACAGATTCATACTGGTGGTGGTGGACCATGCCACCAGGTACCCAGAGGCAATTCCACTTAGGACCACAACAGCTCCTGTTGTGGCCAGGGCCTTACTTGGAGTTTTCTCCAGAGTGGGGTTTCCTAAGGCTGTAATATCTGACAGAGGTGCCAAGTTCATGTCAGGATATTTGACAGCTATGTGGAAGGAATGTGGTGTCAACTGCAAGTTCACCACTCCTTACCATCCACAGTGTAATGGGCTTGTTGAAAGATTTAACAAGACCCTAAAGGGTATGATCAAAGGATTACCTGAAAAGCTCAGGCGAAGATGGGACATCCTTCTACCCTGCCTTTTGTTTGCTTACAGAGAGGTCCCTCAAAAGGGGGTTGGCTTCAGCCCCTTTGAATTGTTATTTGGGCACCCTGTAAGAGGACCCCTATGTCTAGTGAAGGAAGGATGGGAGTTACCTCTCAAAAAGCCTAAACAGGACATAGTGGACTATGTACTTGGTCTCCGCTCCAGGATGGCTGAGTACATGGAAAAGGCATCCAAAAACCTTGAGGCTAGCCAAGAATTACAGAAAGCTTGGCATGACCAAAAGGCTGTCTTGGTTGAGTTTCAGCCAGGACAGAAGGTATGGGTGTTGGAGCCAGTGGCCCCAGCAGCACTCCAAGCAAATGGTCTGGACCCCATACAATTCTGGAGAAGAAGGGAGAGGTTACCTACTTGGTGGGCCTAGGAACTCCCAGGAGCCCCCACAGGGTGCTCCATGTCAACAGACTAAAGGCATATGTCAACAGGGAAGACATGGGCTTGCTCATGGCTACAGATGAGGGACAGGAGGAAGAGAGTGACCCTCTCCCAGACCTGCTCACTCAGAACCCTGAGGATGGCTCAGTTGATGGTGTGGCCTTAGATGGCAGCCTCACTGAACATCAGCAAAATGACTGTAGACAAGTTCTGCAGGCAAACAGGCATATGTTCTCATTGACACCCAGTCAGACTAACTGGTGTACCCATGTGGTGGACACTGGTGACAGTCTTCCTGTAAAGAGCAAGATTTACAGGCAACCTGATCATGTCAGGGACTGTATAAAGGCTGAGGTGCAAAAGATGCTGGAATTAGGTGTCATTGAGCCTTCAGAGAGCCCCTGGGCTAGCCCAGTGGTTCTGGTCCCCAAACCTCACACCAAAGATGGCAAGAGAGAGATGAGGTTCTGTGTGGATTACAGAGGACTCAATGCTGTCACCAGGACAGATGCACACCGTATTCCAAGGGCAGATGAGCTCATTGACAAGTTGGCTTCTGCCAAATATTTGAGCACATTTGACTTGACAGCTGGCTACTGGCAAATCAGGTTAGCTGAGGAGTCTAAAGCCAAGACTGCATTTTCTACCCCTAGTGGGCATTATCAATTTGTGGTGATGCCCTTTGTTTTGAAAAATGCACCTGCCACCTTCCAAAGGTTGGTGAATCAAGTCCTTACTGGGTTGGATGACTTTTGCGCAGCATATCTGGATGATATTGCTGTCTTTAGCTCCACCTGGGAGGATCACCTGGTCCACCTGAAGGAAGTGCTTGAGGCTCTGCAGAAGGCAGGCCTCACTATCAAGGCAACAAAGTGCCAGATAGGGCAGAGTAAGGTTGCATACCTGGGCCACCTTGTAGGTGGAGGCCAAGTTCAACCACTGGAGAGTAAGATCCAGACCATCAAGGACTGGTCCCCTCCAACTACCCAGACTCAGGTCAGAGCTTTCTTGGGCCTTACTGGGTACCACAGGAAGTTTGTTAAGAACTATGGGTCCATTGTGACCCCTCTTAATGATCTGACATCCAAGAAGATGCCCAGAAAGGTTCAGTGGACAGAAAACTGTCAAAAGGCATTTGATGACCTGAAGAAGGCCATGTGCTCTGCACCTATCCTGAAGAGTCCTGACTACTCAAGAGAGTTCATTGTCCAACCAGATGCTTCTGAGTTGGGAGTGGGAGCAGTGCTTTCACAGCTTAATGTAGATGGCCAGGACCAGCCCATTGCTTTTATTAGCAGAAGGCTGACCCCCAGAGAAAAACGTTGGTCAGCTATTGAGAGGGAGGCCTTTGCTGTGGTGTGGGCCCTGAAGAAGTTGAGACCATACTTGTTTGGCACTCACTTCAAGATTCAGACCGACCATAAGCCCCTCTTATGGCTTAATCAGATGAAGGGTGAAAACCCCAAACTACTCAGGTGGTCCATTTCCCTACAGGGGATGGACTTTACAGTGGAGCACCGCCCAGGGACTGACCATGGCAACGCAGATGGTCTCTCCAGGTACTTCCACTTAGAACATGAAGACACAACTGGTCAAGGTTAGTCTAATGTCCCTGCGTTTGGGGGGGGGGGGTTTGTGTAGGAGAGTAGGGTCTGCTATCCTATGGTCACCCCAAATTTTTGCTTTTTGCTTCACTGGTTTATGACTTAATGTGGCTGTGGGCCTGCTAATCAGACCCACAGCCTGCTGTTCTCTCTCTAAATTACAGCCAATGCACCCTAGGTGCATTACGAATTAGAACTGGTTCACCTTATTGGCCTCTGTAACAGTGTACCCTAGGTACCCAGGGCATAGGTGTTTCCAAGGCCTACCAGGGGCTGCAGCATGTATTGTGCCACCCCTGGCCCGGCCTCCATATTTGACACAACTGGCTGATCACTCAGCTGGGGTAAGTTGGTGTAATCACCTCTTACTTAGATATAGTATCCCTATATCTAACCCTAAACTGGACACATATGTCCCTATCAGCCACTCCTATGGAAGGCCTCTTCAATCCTGGAGGCAGAGTGCTTGGAAATATGTGAGATGGTGCTCTAGCATGAGCTGAGCCTGTCTGCAGCTGTCGGGAACCACTCCCTTAGCTGTTCCGGGATACTGCCATACCATATACTCTTAAGTGCATTATAATCCTCACGGTTATATGCTATCTTTGGTTTGGCTTTATCAAAACATGTCGAGTAAGGTGTCATACGAATTGGAATACTATCCCCTCGACAGTTCTGTCGACGGGGATAGCATTCCACCCTTCTAGAGGGACACGACATGTGTGTAGCCTTAACCCCGGTTAAAATTAACCAGAGCCTCAGCATCACAAAATGGATGCTGCCACCACAGACACAAGTCTGACCTCCTGCTGCTTGGAGTCCTTCCAGCGAGGGAGGCTTGGACAAAGGGTTTCCTGCCTTGGGAGGTGCGAGCACCACCCCAGACAGGGTTTTGTGTATTGGGTAGGACAGGGCTGAATATATTGAGACATGCCCGGGGCACACAAGGTGTCCCCGTGCATAAGCCAGTCCAAACCGGTCCTGGGACTTTCCAGACCCAGGCCTGGCAAGGAGCTGGACAAAGGAAAGGGGGTGTAACCGCCCCCCTTCCTGGTCCCACCCAGAGGAGGGACCTAGTAGGTGATCCACCCCTCAGATTGGGAATAAGAGTGGGAGCAGTGCCATTGCACGGCAGATCATCCTGAAATCAACTTTAAACAAAGAAGAAGACTGGACTTCGACATTCTGCTGCACAGAAGACTGAAGAGAATCTCCCTTGTGGCCTAGGAGTGGCCACCCTGTGAAAGCAGGTACCAGCGAATCGACGTCTGCTTTGCCGCCGCCGGAGCCCGAGCCCAGAGCTTGACAAGACCCAGACTCCCAGACTTCTCACAGCCCGATCCACAGTCCCTGCAAAGAAGGACCCGTAGAGGCACCGAGAGACGTGGGACCGGACTTCTTGGAAGACACTCGAAGAGCTGACTGCGCAGCATCAGAGGCATCCTCGACGTTGTGCTTTGGGGACTGAGAACCCCCACAACCGAGCAGCCCTTGCACCGAAGATCAGCCCCCCAGCATCTCCACGATCTGCGTGGGGCCCTTTTGCATTGTGCCACTCGACGCGCCATCCCGGCCACTAGCCACGTGGTCAGCGGCCATCTTGGCGACGAAACCGAAGAACTACACTGCGAGTCTGGTTGCTTCAGACTTGCCCTCGCTTCTGTAGAAAGGAGCACCCGCTCTGACCTTGCTGGTCCGAGCGATAAGCCTTTTTCAACTCCTGTGTGGCTTGCATTAGCCAAGGCCTGTTTGCTCCGATCAAGTTGCCGACACCGCCAACAGCGAGAAGCCTGCGTGGGACAGCTTGTGACCGACTCCTGTACGTCCTCGACCCCCGGTGTCCACGTGGCTGCAGAGAGAAGCTACACCTCAACGCCTGTTTGCACCCGACATCGCCTGGTTCCAATCTGGTTCCACGGTAGTCACTGGCTAGTGACTTTGAACATTGTCCCCTCTGCTTTCAGGTCTTCACAACTTCAGATCCACCCTTGGATCCATCGGAACTCTTCACCTCGAGCCGCCTGCAGCATCTTCAGCTCCAAGCACCATCGACCAGCGTGACGAAACCCGACACTACTTCGACCCTATGCACCCGCTTCCTGTGGGTGAGGTAACTCAGCTCCGCCGGTGTTCCTACACTGGTACACATCTCTAGGGCCTGTGTCTCAAGTTTCAGCTTTCTAGGTCACTCGGAAGGTTCCGAACTAACTAACTTTGTACTTTTTACGCACCATAGACTTTGCATTGGTGAGTGCGTGCACTTTAAACACTGCACCCGAGTCCTGCGGGCCTTTCCCGACTTAGTCACTGCTAGTCCCGAACAGCTCCAGCGATTCCCAAGGCCCTAGGCCTGTTTCCTTTTAGAGTGGTATCTCTTATACCACTTTCTTACTATATGGTTTAGGTGGCCCCTAGGGCTCATCCATATTTTGCAACTTTTGTGTATTTTAAACTGTCTTGTGTTTAACGCTTGTGCTTCTGTGCTCATAAAGAGTCCAGGGGATATTTGTAGTTAATAAATCTATTTATATTTTCAATATATATCTGTGTGGTGTCCTTTCATCTGGTATTCAAGGGGGTTGTGTATGGTAATACAGCTGGCTTCACATGCCTTTCAGAGTTTAGCCTAAGACTGCTTTGTCCATGTTACCACTAGGATAACTGGTCTATGAAGTTGACTTACAACCAATCATCATAAGGGTTGCTTGGCATGGTACAAAGTGATCACTAGAATTAGTGAGCATTATATACCAGGCCAACTTCTCACATTACCTTCTGCAGAACTCCATCATCCCTACTTCTCTCCCCATTCCTCAAACTCAATTGCACCCCCACTAATGGCAAATACTTTTTCTTTCTCATTATCTCCTCCTGCTTCATCTTATGCTTCATTAATAACCAATCTAGATAAACAATCTGTAACCACATTGCACTTCCACACACATGCATCACCTCAAAATCTTACTTATTCAAAGATACAACCCATTTTGAGATCCTCCTTGAGATATTCCCAATCCCCTTTTATTGTCTTGATCTCCTTCAGCAGTTTATGATCAGTTTTCATTGTAAATCTTTTCTTTCAGATAAAACATTGTAGGTTCTTAAAAACACTGCTAGAGTTTGTCTCTCTATCAGCGAATATCTTTTCTCTCCCTCTGTAAGACGCAGAGAAATGGAATTCACAGGCCTTTATACATTTCCATTCCTTTGAGTAGGAGTGGTGTCTAATCCTATAATGCTCGCATTTGTCCAGATTCTATTCCCATACCCTGGACCGAGCTTTGTAAACTCTGTGGTCCCTCCATCTCCGTTTTTAGCTTCACAATTTTTTTTATTAAATTCCTTGTCCTGCAAAAGTACTAAATTTTTCTTCACCAGACATCTCATTGTGACTGTTTTCTCAGAAGCATTAGGAATACAATTTCTATGGAACTCTTCCAGTCTCTAAAATGAGGGAAGTTTATCCTGGTTATTGGAACGAGGCATTTCTTTAATACTTTTCATACGTTTTTTCTTTGGTCTCAACCCACTTCTAGATAGCGTGTGATGTAAAAAATCGAATTATGCAGCATACTTTTAAATCTAAATGATGATTTCGGACCTTCTTGTGGAAGATGTGAATTATATATTGTTTTAATATATTTTGTGTAACCTCCAAATTCAAGATCATATACTGGCAGTTATGTAAATTTAATAGGCCTAAAGAAGTCAATGGAGATTATCTCCAACGGCGAACCATGTGTGGGCTTGGAAACTGAAGAAATCTCATGAACAAAGTATTTGAGGATTGATCAAAAACGTTAATTTCTTTGTTGCTATCTTGGAGTGCTCGGAGGCTATTTGAACTTATATGAGGTTTGTATGCTGCCATCCCTGCACCCGTGTTTGCATGCACTGTTTTTGTCGTGATTTACCTGGCAGGAAATGCAAGACTGTACACATTGTTGGTAAAAATCAGTGTGTGAGCCGGTGCTGTATTGCTACAAAGTTAAGTTGTGGAACTTCCAATTTGTTTTGCACATTTGCACAAACCTTGAATATGGTTAGAGCCCAAGAAAGACCAGTCCCCACTAGGGTCAGTCTTAGTTTAGGAAGAATCAACGGACACCAATAACCAGTCACATTGTTCTTCATCAATGATTTTTTCAGTGTTACAAAAGATCGAGGTAAGAACCACAGATCTCCTATTTTCGTTTGATTCTTTGTGTCCATCGTGAGGCAGATTCTTAAGTACGGACAATTTTCCACACAGACACATCTTTAGGTTAATTTACTGCTGTGAATTGTTGCAGCACTTCGAAATTCGAACAATACGTAGTTAATCATAGACATGCAAGACTTGTTTGGGGAAAGATTCGTTTAACAGGTAGCATCAATATCCTGATCGAGTTTCACTTAAAAAACGTTTACTTAGAGAGCCTAACATCATTTTTATGCTTACTTGAAGTAAAAAATAAAAATAAAAATTACAGTTTTCCACTGGTGACTTCCCTGATTGCTCCTCCTGTCCAGTGCATTTTAATGCTAGAGAAACGTACCCTTATTCAGTGTTTCAAAGGGTGAGAGCTATCCTCTCAATGAAGTCCCAGGGGGTAAAGGTATCTGCGACCTATTTTGGGACCGTGAACTGGTTAGGCAAATTCGTATGGATTCTTCCTGAATCTGCGCAGAGAACTATCGTCCAGGCACTGGTATTATCCCAACTAGACTACGGCAGCATCCTGCTCCTTGGGGGCTGACAAAGCCTCCATGAGATGCTTGCTGGTGGGGCAGAATGCCGCCTCAAGGTTGATCTACCGAAACGTACATCGGCTACACCTCTTCTTCGCGAGCTGCACCGGCTAAAGGCGGAGAAACTCAATTCAAGGTATTATGTTATGTTTTTAAAGCAAGGGAAGGTACTGCTCCCCTCCACATCACTAACTTGATAACTGTGTATCAGCCAGCTTACTGCCTGTGCTATAGTAACCTATCTCTGTGCACTGTTCTAAGGTTTAAACTGTCTTGCATGGGAGGGTGCTTCTTTGGGCATTTAGGTCGTAAGCTCTGGAATACTCTACCGGAACACTTAAGACCCTGCACTTCATTGATCAATTTTCGCAGACAGTTGAAAACTTGGCTGTTCTGATTTAGCTGACCTGAACCTCCCTATCTGTTGCTAAAGACCTAGGAAACCACGTGTTGGGTAGCTGTAGCACTATACAATCTTTCTGAATAAATACATTCTGCTGGTAGTAACGCGTGAGGAGGCATCGAGGGCTGTCAGATGGTGCAGTACTGGTTGTGTTGCTGGTCCACAGGCAGGTAGTAGACAGTGGGAAGATTTGCTGGCTACTACTGCTGGCCCAGTGTTTGTTATTATGGAGCTGCAGTGTTCTGCGTTCCATGCTGGGTCCAGCTTCCAAGTGAGTTGTGAAGGGACAGGGGTCCTCTGAACACTGTCACAAGGGTTCATACCGCTCTTCAGGCCAAGTTGCACAGTTCTTAAATGAGGTTGCTTGTGTAACGTCACTGTTCTTACCCTGTACCTGTAGGCAGAGTGAGGGCTATGAAGATTCAAATTCTCTGAAGTTGTGCACTTGAACTTATTATTGCCACTTTGTGGTGCAGGATAAATTAATATATCCTGTAGATCAGGCCAACGTGTTTAAGTCCCTATAGGTTCTACCAATTAGGGTCTGAGGTTTTCATTAGGACTAAAGAATCCCTCTCTTCTGCCCTTGGGGGCTATGGATATCATCCCTGTATGCGGGCAGAGAAAACGTAAATTGGTGGTAGTGTGAAAAAGTAAATATACAAAACCAAATGATCATGTGTCACATTCGTTGGGTGTTCTTCCAAATTTGAATATGTGTTCAACCTTAGAGTCTCTTCAGTGGGACACCCTGAACCCACTTTGGTCATTAAAGTAGTATGTCTCCCACATGCAAACATAGCGTGTTTGCCACCTCATGTCCTTTTTTTTTTAAGGTCCTATGTCTTGAATCTTCTAGTGAGAAATGTACAAAGTAGATATGTATTGTGCAGTACAGTTCCGCAGACCTGTTTCTTAAGGGAACAAAGTGCTTCTCCAAATTTGTATTGTGGACATAAACGAAACTCAAAACTGAAGACCAGTTCTAAAACATTACTAAAATACATAGAATAAAACAGGCATTCTTTTCTAAAAAATAATGTGTCCTGTTTTCTGCTGAATGCGACATTGTATATTTTATGCAAAATATTTTACTCTAGGAGTTTAAAGTATGTATGTTAATAAAATTGTGTTACTGTACATTCATGTTTGCACCATTATTTGTTGGAGAATAACATTTTCAATAATCCGGAGAGTGTATACTTTATTGAGAAGCCTTGGTGTTTTGTATGACATTAGGATCCCTTTTGGATCTTTTTGTTTCAAAATGACAAAATAGTGTTATTTTACAGCTATGGAATGTGCCACTTAATGCTGCATAATTTGCATTTCTGTGCCATATACTGTGGTCAACCCTGCTTTCAGTGGCCCTTGACAGGGCTTTAAATTAAAATACAGACGTGCTGGTACCCTCTACTCAGAGTACTTATTTGCTCGTGAGAAGTGCCAGTACTGTTCCTATTCAATACATTGCAGCAGAACTGAAAGTGCAGGTACTCTCCGTATTTAACTAGAGAAGTGCAGGTACTCAGTAGCAGACCGTGCCTGCCCTAGCAATACTTGGTGTATTTTGGCCTAGCTGTGTGTTGTGCCTGCCTGAAGAGGTAGATGATCTCTTCTCCATAGCCAACCACTGTAAAGCTTCTATATCTCACCCCACTAACAGCTGGTCACTTTAGGAATGAAAGGCGCAGGCGGTGACAGGTGAGTTTTGTTGCTCCCTCTTCAGTATAGGGCAGGGCCTAGTGTCGATCAGAGCTACTGGGGGGCCTGGCATTTTCCCTCCTCTTCCTTTCCCCTGGGTGCCCCCCCCCCCAGCCCCCTCCCCCCCCCCCCCCCCCCCTCAGGGTGGCACTATTGAGTGCCATAATTGGACCCTACTTAAAAAGCGAATTCAACCTGTGCCCAGTTATGAAAAGATAATGCAATGCTCTTTACATGCCTGGTCCCCTTGTCCTGTTCACATATGTGCGTCTCATGCACTAGCAGGAGTGTGTTTCAAAAAGCTGCTAGCAACTTGTCTCGGATTTTAAACCCACACCTGCCACTGAGTTGTCCTTTAATTTAGGTACTGAGGTCGCACACTGGTGTATTGTAGAGTTTTAAAAGGTGCGTCTGAACTAAGGTTCAGTCAGCAGGGCACATATTTTCTAATTTACTGTGAAATGTGCAGCAAAAAAGGTCAGCATGACAGAGCTGGCGGAGTGCCAAGTGTCTGGGCGAGGAACATGCCCTTTATTTTTAATTCCACGGCTATATGTGGATTTATGGATTTCTTGGAACGTACTTAATTCTCGATGTAATGCGTGGGAGGAATGCTGAGCCCACCCTGTGAGCGCCCTTCACGGCTGTAGCGAGAGGCCCTCTTTGAAGTTAGATTAGCGGTTAGCTAGGCGGGCGCTGCCCAGCGCGTCATAACTGTACAACCGGTGCATGCTGGGAAGTCGTTTTCCCCCCACATTGGATTAAATCGGATTAGTTTATCTGAGCACGTTTGTGCATACCTATGTTATCTACCGCGTGAGTGCTTGCCGGCTAATTTGTAGGACTGTGGTGCAGTTTTGTGTCAAGAACGGACATGCTTATTTGTATTTAAGGGACTTTTGGCCAAGACGGGCAATTAGTTTCTGTGGATTTTGTTAATCCTGATCAAGTTTGCAGAGCAACAATTTAAAAATGCTAATGCTATTTTAGAACATTACCCACGTCTAATCCACCGTGAGGACTGTCTGCTTTGCGGAACACTCTGGAAGAAAATCATGCTAAAAGTAGGCAGGGTGACAGAAGGCACAATACCTCTCACGCCCAACAAGTCAATGCAGGGTACAGCCAGGGCCACGTGAATTCAGTCGTAGACTCTTCGCCACAGAGCTGCCAAATGGCTCTGTCAGTGTCGTGTGTGGTCACATCAGTCAGCCCTTCTTGTTTAACCTCTGCACTGCTGCTTGCTGGGGCTTGTTGGCCGTATATAATGGAAGACCTAAGGCCCAGAAAGCTAAGTGCTGTTGGCTAGGACTGCCACAGGGGGCCTCACGTGCTGCTGCGTCTCCAGTAGAGGTGGGCAAGGCAGAGAATTCATGGAAGGGTCGAGCCAGGGCTCTGTCTTTGCTCTAACAGCCATACCATGAGCCGAGTTAGCAAACAATTGTCCTACAACTACTCCCTTTCTCTTGTTCTCTCTCCATTTCTCTAGCCACCTCCTGTTTTACTTTCTCCTTCATTCTGCCTGTCTCTCTCTGACTCTTTCTCTCAGTCTTTTTCTGGCTGCACTTTCTTTCTCTATGTTAGCTTGCTTACTCTCTCCTCCATGTCTCTATCTTTTTTCCTCTCCCACTCTTTCTTTTACTCTCATGCCCTATTTCCCCTTACCTCTGTCTTATCTTCTGCATTTCTCACACTCTTTCTCTCCTCTTGGTTCAGTGGGAAAACCACCAGCCAGCACCCTATGATTACTCAGGTCCCGAAGTCCTCGTATTACGTCTCCCCACCATTCCTCTTTGGGACTAGCACACCATTCTCCAAGCCCCCTTCCACGAATTACAGCAGATAAGGTGCCGGCCAGGGTCATGGGCTTTTTGCTGGCCATCTACTCCTCTTTACCCTGAAGGGCTTGGCTAAAGATGCAATAGTGCACGAGAGGAATTTGAGGGAGGCAGAATCTAAGGCTTCTTGGCTCAGCTCCACTTCGACTCGAATACCAGGAGGCTGACATTTCCCTTGTGTCGGGCTCTGGGCTTCAGTGGTTCCTCCACCTCCAGTATCCAGCATGTGTTTTTGCACAGGAGTGGGTGGTATAAAGTATGTGATGTGTCTATAGCAGGTGCTATATTCTGTCAACCCTGGATTCCCCAACCTTATGTAGGACTCTTCAGGTTCCAGCACAAAAAACAATTGTTTGCGGTGATTGGATGTACATGCGATGTTTCTATACTACCAACAGATTGTTCCACTGAATGGTAGCTATAAGAAATGTCATATGTTATTATATACTCTAGTTTATCAAGAAATTCAGGTTTGGTTTTCGATATTTCAGTGGCAAGATTAAAAATCTGATAGTGAAATATTCAGTGGCTCCTCTGTCTGGATCCCCACCCCATCACTGCTCCTGCTGTGAGGGTTGTCACTAAATCTATTGCCCTAAGAAATATTATGTTATGGGCCCCCTCTAAATTGATCAGAGATAGGTATATTCACGCAATTGCCAATTATCATACGGATCAATTTAAGCTGAGAATATAGTGCAGCTGAGAAGTAGGACGAAAGAGTGACGGATGAGTCAAACACAGTAATGGAAATAAAGAAAAGCATTCAACAGGAGAAAAAAAAACAAGAGGGAAGTGACTAGAGACTAGGCTTGGTGAAAGGAAAGAAAGAAAAGTCAGTGAAAAGGGTGGGTGACCAAGATTGGTCACCCCAAGGTAGCCAACGCCCCCCCCCCAATCAGGAGGGCGAGGCGGCAAGCAGGTGGGGGGTGTTAAATGGTTAAATAGGGGCCCTGAGGAGCAGGCAAGTGGCCAACAAAGGGTCCAGGGCAAGCGGAACAGCACTTGCAACCCGGGCAGGTCCTGACAGATGCACAGAAAATTGTGTAGCAAGGTGAAGCCTGGAACTGCAGACACAAAGGCCCGGCAGAAGGGGCACCTCGCAAAAAATATTGACTGTGAGCGAAAAAAAACAAGGAATATACAAAGACAATGAAAAGAATGCGATAGCATGGATGTTTATGAATATCCATATGATTTGCAAAATGTACAACCATGTTATGTTTGAATAAACTGCAACATTTTAAGGTACCAAATCATTTTGTCAGCGAAGTAAATAAAAGGTGAAAGGGTCGCAGTTATGTAGGGGGGGGGGGGAGGGGTGAGGAGGACACGCCCCTGGGAGGGGTTTGAAAGCTGTAAAAAACCAGACTGGATTGGGAAGAAAAATAGAAAATGGAATGTATGGATGCAAAAGAAGACTGAAAAAAATGATAGAAAGGTCATAAGAACGAGTAGGAAGGAAAGAAGGGTAAGGGAAGACAGAAGAGGGACAAGAAATCGGAGAAGGAAAAAAGAAGAGCAAAAAGCAAAGAACAGAAAAAGCAAAAACAATTGAGGATGAAGTGAAGAATGGAAGAAAGAAGTGGTGGAAAGAAAGAAACAAAGAAGGAAAGTGTTAGAGAAAAGCAAAATAGGGAAGGAAGAAAAGAAAACCAAAGATAAGAAATTTGGTAAGAATAGAAAAGGGAAAGGAAAGTGAGAAGGAAAGAAATGAAAAGAAAGAAAAGTGATATCAAGAAGCAAGAATTAAAGCGGGAAGATAGAGATGCTTGAGGAAGAAAGAGTGCAAAGAAATTAAAGAATTGTAAATAAAGAAACAGTGAATGACAAAGAAAGAATAAGACAGAAAGAAAAAATCTAAAGGAGGTAAAGCTGAAGAAAGAAAAACAAACGGATGAGAAGAAAGAAAGCAAAAAGAAAAGAAGAACGTTGAATGAAACAAAGAATGATGAAAGAAATGACAGGTGAAGAAAGGGAAAAAAGAAGGAAAGGGAAAAAGTTAGCACTAAGGAAAGGCACAAAAACTAAAATAGAAGGGACATATCACAGGAAAGAACTAAAATAGCCCTGGCTAGGAGATGAACAGGGTGGCCTGAACAGGATAGATGGTGTAACAGAGAAAGGAGACAGGTGAAGAGGAGATAAAAGGGGAAGGATAAAGATTGACACAGATGAGTTATGAGATGCATACAAATAGAGGGAGTTTGCTTGGCATTTTTTAGGGCATGATGTAATGTAGCATTGATTGACATAGTGAGGTCACCATACACGTCATAGCGGTCATTTGTGTCATATTGGTGTCTGTGGAAAAACGTTAGCCATTCTTGATCTATTGACTGTCTCTTTTTCATTATCATAGTCATCCCAGGATTAGAGATGGCTATTTTTAGCATGTGGTGCTCACCCCTGGCTTTGGAAGGGCTTCCTGGCATAACAGGGTGATCAATGACATTTGTTACCTAGCACTAATATATGATTGCCATGCCTAAAGAAACGTTATTGTGGTACATGGGCATATGAAGAATATTTTGTCTGTAATATTCCCTTGTACATGTGAGGTCTTGATGAGAATGACAAGGTGATATTTGGGTACCATATTTATAAATTTGCTAACAATGGAAAAGTATAATTTTGACATAAAAAAGCAATTAAAAAACATTTCAGGGGTTTCTTTTGGGAAATTAAGTTTGCTGCCTCAAAATGAAAATCACTGAAGTGAACAAAAAAGTGATATGTGGGATGCTTGAATTAATCTCAGCCAATGGTAATTACTCGGGGCCTCATCACAGTCCATCTTTTTTTGCCCAACATGTCAGCTCAGAGTAGACCCAGCTATATGCACATCAGCCTTAATCCTGCTCCAGTAGGAACAGTCCAGCCCAAACTGCTAGCTTTCTGCCTCTTGGCAATTGAGAAATTCATCTAGTAAACATGAAGAATCTAGGAGTCATCTGCGTTCAGGATGTGTTACTCAACCCTAAATGCTAACTGTAGTTTGAAACTGCATAGACCCTGGCTTATTAATGAAAAGAATGCAATTTGCTATCTAGCTGAGCGTCATAAAGATTTGATTTACCAGTGAACACTCTTAGGCCATGAAATCTGAGTGTAAACACATATTTAAATGGAGATGGTCAATTAATTTTCTCATCTTTTGATGTTAGCTTCAATTGGGGACCCACTGATGTCTACAAAATTCACTAGTTTGCCGAAAATTATTGGAGGTATTCCGAGCTTTGCTAGAAATATGGGGGGAGCAGGGACACTTTTTACGTCTGTAGCTCTTGTGTACAAGGCCAAGACTTTACCCATAGCTATTTATGGGGCTGCCATGTGGGGATACGCCCAAACGAATGCACAACAGTTAAAGAAATTAGATCCTTTGGCTTGCCCACTTAGCTCCAACCTTCTTAGAACACCATCAATCAATCAAACTAATTTGTAGAGCGCGCTACTCATCCGCTAGGGTCTCAAGGCGCTGAGAGGGGGTGGGGTAGTCTCTACTGCTCGAACAGCCAGGTCTTGAGTTGTTTCCTGAAGCAAAGGTTGTCCTGGGTCAGCCGTAGGTGGGTGGGGAGGGAGTTCCATGTCTTGTCCGCCAGGTAGGAGAAGGATGTTTCTCCGGCAGTGGTTTTTGCAAATTCGTGGGACGGAGGCGAGGGCGAGGCTGGCCGATCGGAGCTGGCGGGTGGGTGTGTAGAATGTGAGGCGGTTGTTAAGGTATTTGAGGCCCATGTTGTGGAGAGCCTTGTGTGCGTGGGTGAGGAGTCTGAACGTGATCCTCTTGCTGACGGGGAGCCACTGCAGGTCTCTCAGATGGACAGAGATGTGGCTGTGACGGGGGATGTCCAGGATGAGTCGTGCCGAGGCGTTCTGTATGCGCTGGAGTCTTTTCTGGAGTTTGGCTGTGGTTCCAGTGTAGGGGTGTTCCCGTAGTCCAGACGGCTGGTGACGAGGGCCTGGGTGACCGTCTTCCTGGTTTTGGTGGGGATCCACCGGAAGATCTTTCGGAGCATGCGCAGGGTGTTGAAGCAGGATGACGAGACGGCGTTGACTTGCTTGGTCATCGTGAGGGAGGAGTCCAGGATGAAGCCCATGTTGCGTGCGTGGTCCGTTGGCTTGGGGGCAGTACCCAGGGCCGGGGGCCACCAGGAGTCGTCCCAGGCGGAGGGGGATGGTCCCAGGATGAGGACTTCGTCTTGGCTGAGTTCAGTTTCAGACGGCTGAGTTTCATCCATTCCGCGACGTCTTTCACTCCTTCCTGGAGGCTGGTTCTGGAGGTGGTGGGGTCGTTGGTGAGGGAGAGGATCAGCTGGGTGTCGTCTGCGTAGGAGATGATGTTGAGGTTGTGTTGGCGTGCGATGGCTGTGAGGGGGCTCATGTAGACGTTGAAGAGGGTGGGGCTGAGCGAGGATCCTTGCGGAACTCCGCAGATGACTTCGGTGGCCGCGGGTCGGAACGGGGGGAGGCGTACTCTCTGGGTTCTTCCGGCGAGGAACGAGATTGTTCACTCCAAGGCTGATCCTTGGATACCGGTGTTGCTGAGGCGCTGTATCAGGGTGCGGTGGCATACGGTGTCGAAGGCTGCTGAGAGGTCCAGGAGGATGAGGACAGCTGTTTCCCTGTTGTCGAGCAGGGACCTGATGTCGTCGGTATCTGCGATGAGTGCGGTCTCGGTGCTGTGGTTGGGTCGGAAGCCAGACTGCGAGGGGTAGAGGGATCCGTTTGTCTCGAGGAAGGCAGAGAGTTGTTTGTTGATGGTCTTCTCAATGACTTTGGCAGGAAAAGGGAGGAGCGAGATGGGTCGGAAGTTCTTGAGGTCCGTGGGGTCTGCAGTGGGTTTCTTCAGGAGGGCGCTCAGCTCGGCATGTTTCCAGGTCTCCGGGAAGGTGGCGGATGCGAAGGAGCTGTTAATGATGTCCCGGAGTTGGGGTGCGATGATGGAGTCGGCTTTGTTAAAGATGTGGTGTGGACAGGGGTCGGTTGGGGAGCCGGAGTGGATGGTGTTCATCATGTGGGTGGTGTCTTCCGTGCTGACCAGGGTCCAGGTGCAGAGGGTGGTGGTGGGGGGCGTTGGTTCGGTGGTTGGGTGCATGGTCTGTTCGCTGAAGCTGTTGTGTATGTCGGCGATCTTGCGGTGGAAGAATGAGGTGAGTGAGTCGCAGAGGTCTTGCGAAGGTGTGATGTCGTTGTTGCAGGCGCTGGGGTTGGAGAGCTCTTTAACGATGCTGAATAGTTTTTTGCTGTTGTGGGTGTTGTTGTCCAGTCGTTCTCTGAATGTTGTCCTTTTGGTGGTGCGGATCAGCTTGTGGTGTTTGCGGGTGGCGGTCTTGAGGGCTGTCATGTTTTCTGTTGTCTGGTCGTGGCGCCAGGCTTTCTCGAGGGTGCGGCAGTTTTTCTGGGAGTTTTTGAGGTCGATGGTGAACCACAAGGCTTTCTTGCTGTCGGGTCTGCTGGGAGGGTTCTTCAGTGGTGCGAGGTCGTCGCGCAGTTGGTCAGCAACCGTGTGAGGTTGCAAGCTGCTTCATTGGGGTCCGTCGTGTTGGCGGGGGGTTCTGTCTGAGGGAGGTGGTGAGCTGGTCGGCGGTGATCTTGCTCCAGCTTCTGCGGGGAACCTGTTGCGGGTGGTGGTGGGTCGTGGTTCTCTTGAAATTGAAGTGGACACAACTGTGATCTGACCAGTGTAGTGCGGTGGAGTGGCTGAAGGAGATGTGCTTGCTGGATGAGAAGACGGGGGTCAAGCGGGTGGCCGGCGTAGTGGGTGGGGGTGTTCACCAGTTGCTTGAGTCCGAGGTTGTCCAGCAGGGTGGTGGTGTTGCTGTCATTGTTGTTCTCCAGGTGGAAGTTGAGGTCCCCGAGGAGGATGTAGTCTGAGCAGGTGAGGGCGTGCAGGCTGACAAAGTATGCGGTGGCTTCGCTGAATTGTGTGCGTGGTCCCGGGGGTCCGTAGATGAGGGTGCCTCTGAGGGTGGTCTTGGGGTCGATGTGTATCTGGAAGTGAAGGTGCTCGGCGGCGGGGAGGGGGTCGTCGGAGTTGGTCGTGATGCGGATGGTGTTTCTGTGGACGATGGCGATACCTCCTCCGGTTTGGTTGATGCGGTCCCTCTGGGTGATCTTGTAGCCCTCCGGGTTGGCTATGGCAATGTCGGGGGCTGAGGAGGCGTTCATCCAGGTTTCCGTGAGGAAGGCGATGTCAGGTGAAGTTGTGTCGAGAAGGTTCCAGAGTTCGACAATGTGCCTGTGGACGGAGCGGGTGTTGAGCAGGATGCACTTGAGGTGGTTGTTGCTGGTGTTTGACTTGGCGGGTGCGGTGCCGGTTCGGAGGCAGGTGAATTTGCAGGCTTGGCAGGTGAAGGGTCCGTGGGTGCTTTTCGGGGTGGCTCGGTAGCAGGCAGGGTTCCGGCCGGTGTTGAGTGCGTGGAGGGTGGCGGCGTCGTAAGTCCGTCGTGTGGGCTGGCATCGTCGAGAGCCAGGGGTCCTGGTGCTGGGCACGGTCCAGGCGTGGACGGGTGCAGATGGGCTTGCCTTAGGCGCGCCAGCAGCGCGGCCGCCGTGCGGCCTCCATGTGAGGCGAAGTGGGAGGGAGGAGCAGATGGGAGGCGGGAGCGGGGCGTCCAATGGGCGGGGGTACAGAAGAAAAGGGGGCGGGCCGCGAGGGAGCAGCGGCAGGAAGCGGGGGTCGGGCGGGGCACACCAGAGGGCCGAGGGACACAAAATATAATAAAAACAATAAAACGCCTAAAAATACAGGAGAAATGCACAAAACAAGTCCCAAGTGGGCAAACAGCGGGAAAACACAAGATGAGGTAGCGGCAGGGGGACACCGAGGTCAGGGGCGAACCTGCGGCGCCGAGGGCAGAGACGTGGCTCGCAGCTGAGGAGCCATGCGGCGTGGGGGTGTCCTGGGGTCACCATAGAGCATTTGAAGGATAGACTAAAACATGCTCCTCCCGTTCCAGTTTTTTTGGGTATATATATGGTCAAATTTCTTTGCAGAATGATTTTTTGTAAAATCTACGAGATGCCATGGTTTAAGTATTTAACTTTTACTAAACTGAATTGTGGCAATAGTCTCTTGTCTTCACTGCGATTAAAATCCACCAGCCTTAGAAATTGCATGTTGTCTTCTTACAGGGCAAAGAAAATGAAAATCTGCTGGTCTCTCCACAGCTGCAATCTGCTAAACGCGTGCCACGTGGTTGAACATCTGGGATGTTTATGATATAATTTGGAATGGTGTTGCACTTTTTATTTTTAAGTAATTGAAAACACATGGGTTGCCCGATGCTGACCCGTGGTCTTCTCTATATGTGTAATTTGGTAGCAGGTGACTAGTACTGCTGATATACAGTAAGTCTGTTTTGGCAGCGCTACAAAAAAACACTTTCCGTGCTTTAAAAATAGCTAGATTCGAATTTAAAGAGGGGCGAAAAACGGATTAAAAAAAAATCTGTATTTCAAGAACACTGGAGCAGCTATATTGAAAAACATCTGTAACGCTAACATAAATGTCCATAATATACCGCTCACGAGTTTTTCAAGGTAATATAGATCTTCTCTGCCATTTTAAGATTGTCTTAGACCAATGAAAGCCCTGTCTTGCCCATCTTGAGGAGATCATTATAAATAGTGTTGTGTATTCTACAGTTATTACACTAGAGATCACGAATACCCCGCTACACCGCATTACCATGATCATGTCTGTGTGGATTCACAGCTTTTCCTCTCAGAGCCCCCTTGGATGCCTCTGCACCTTTGTAGCTTGTTTCTGGGATGCAGAGGGCCACCTGAATAACCCTAAGAGCTGCAGTCATATATTTGCCAGTGTCCACTGGACTCCAGGATTTGCCGTGTTCGAAGGGCGAGAGGCCCTGTCAAACCAAGGATGATAGAACAAGATGCAGGCTGTTCATTGGTGAGAACCCTGACTTACTCGCCCTAGACGTGAGGGCGAAATGGTGCTTGCCCTGGGGTGGCACCCACAGGTGTGGTTTATTGACATGGGGTTGAGTCCCCCAGGTCTCATTGGTGAGCAGTAGTGAGTTGCCTTTTCTGTTTTAAAGTTCTCCAGATATGTTCTGCACTTATGGGCTGAGGAGTGGAGCAGTCCATCAGAATGGTATGACACACTTTCTCGCCACTGCTCTCAGCCATCACGTGACACTGTGCTTTAGTACAAGCTTCCATGTTGAATGAACACGGAAGGAGGGAAAATAAAACAGTTTTTTTCCAAGCTCCAATCCTGAGGATGAGGTGTCTGATATCAGAACATTTAAAACATTAATGAAGAGATTAAAAGTAATTAATGCGTAGCAAAGATCGGCTAGATACTAATAGCAGGGAAAAGGTCACAGTGGCAGTTCAAGCTTGGCTTCGAAAGAATTGAGAAAAAAGTGATGGTGGTTAAAAGAATACGGGGTGCTCACCTGCTACGTGCTAAGAGGTGAGAGAGCTTACAGGATTTAGGCAGGGTGCATCTGCTATAAATGCCCAGGATAGAAGCACGAGGGGGGCTTTTTAATGTGTGGCTTCTGGCTTTTCTCTGCAGTGATGCAAACTTTTTGCAGGCCGCCTGGCTCCTCCCCACCATGTTAAGCCTGTTCTCATTGAAAGGAACTTCATTTTAGGTCAAGCCTGGGCAGCGCATGCGCTGCTGTCTATATTTTTAATTGGCTTGTGTCATTGTCCTTCGTAAACGCTAGCTTTCAAGTCGTTATTAGGCTTGTTAGTCCCTCCTTGGTACTGCCTTGTCTGCATTTGTAACCTCCCATAAATACTAGACGTTTGTCTTGTCTTGTTACATGATCTGCCTTATCTTGTATCTGAGCACTATTTTGTTTAATGATTGGCCCCTATTCCACCCACTACGTTGCATGCCGCCGGCTTACATTTTATTTACTAATGGCTTTAACTATAGCTGCCGCGTTTCTTTCTTTCTTTCTTTTACCAGTGCGGTCCGCTTTAAGTATAGCTGCTGCGCTTCTTATGATTTTTTTGTTTGTTTGTCTACTAGCACCCATGCAGCGCTTTCACATTCATGGAGGCAGCGCCCCTTTCTTTAGACAAGCCGCGTCTAAAGAAAGGCGAGCAGCCGCTATTAAAGTGAAAGCACAGCATTGGGCACCTTTACAAAAAAACTATCTCTTTGTCAACTTGACAAACAGATGTTTTTTTTTTGTCAAAGCGCCCCATGCTGCAGTTTCACTTTAATGTCGCCCACGCCCCTTTCTTTAGACGCGGCTTGTCTAAACAAAGGGGCGTGGTCTCTATGAATGTGAAAGCGCCGCATGGGCACTAGTAAACAAATTAGTGGTACTTTCCTGACTGGCTGTTTTTGCACCAATTGAAAATACAAACTTCAATGAAAAACAACATTTGGCTCCTGTTCATGAATTATTAAAATGAGTTAAATGAGTAAAGAAAAAATAGGAAATAACTATATGTGGATTGTTGTAAGGAGTGCTATGGTATTTGTCTTTTATGTTAACACTGAGACCCTGGGCTAAAGTGTGTAATGCATTTCGGGTAGTATGATGCATATGTACCAAACAACACCATAGTGTAAGAAAAGATTGTTGACAATATTGACACAGTGGCACACAACAAAAGAGGTGCAATCAGATTCCCATCACTACCCGCTTCTAAAAATCCTAAAGAATTTAGTGCCCAGTCCATCCAGGATGTAGTAAAATATATTATCCGCTCTGGACTGAACACTACTGACTGCTTGGGCAGAAGAGTCAGCACTAGCATGGTGCTTATTTAAACAGAAACTTATCCCACGCACTACACTCCAAAATGGCATCTGTATTACCCTAAGTGGGACCATACCAACATCTACACAGAACACTACGTTCTGATGTCATACGTTTACGCAGTATGTCACTGAATTGCTCTTCCCCTCTGACAGGTGGAACCCTGATAGTGGATAACATGGTTCCATTTAAAGAGCAGGAATGTTGTTTCTTGGTCCGGTCTAGGGACGAGTGGATCTGCTATTGTAGAGCTGGTGATACCTCATTATGAACACCAGCATTAAGCAGGCACTAAAACCAGATTGCTTTTTGAGGATTGGGGTAATTTTGCATTATACCTTACTGAGTGTGATTGAGAGGATGCCAGATCCTCGTACGTCCTGGGGCCATGACCTGCTATGGATAGGGAAAGCTGAGCCACCACCTTCAATAAGTGTGGGGATATTACACTTGTGAGAGTGCGCGCACACAATTCAAATGGTCTTTCATTTTATTACTTTGTGGCACTATTAAACATTCACAACTTTGCTGTCTCCACTGGCACCATTGACATAACTACATGTTTGCTGAGTCCATGCATACTATCTAAATGATAATATGAAGGTTAATGTATCATTTCGCATCGTAGACCTTCTCTACAAGATTTGTTCATATTATCGTTCAGGTCCAAGGAAACCAACAACATAACTAAGGACCAATGTGATCTTTATTTTTTATAAACTTAGTTGATGTATGCACATTGATGTTAGTGGGGCTCAAAAATTTAGATTAAGGTATATTAGACAGGTCCTAATTAAGCCACTGACCCATTGGGACTATTAGGCAAGAATTAGATCAGCCATAAGTGTAAATGTGGTTTGCTTGTCTTATGGCCCAATTATTTCCTGCCTTTTCAAACATACTGTTGCGATCACAAATAAAAAATAAAAAAACAATCCTCACCCAATCTAAAAAAGACTCCAAGAACATTCAAGGGGTAAAAAAGGCAGTGGTTGTTCAACCATTGCGTATAAAAAGATCTCCATAAAAGAGCTACTCACAGAGCCCATTGGTTACTGTACATCCCATCCAACATGGAGCATGGCCCGATGATGAAGCATGTCACCTTGGTGGGTGAAGGTCAGTGCATCCTGATAAGGATAACCCTTGGATCCAAGAGATGAGGCATTACAAAGGTGAATTTACCGTCGTAACCTCTTATTTCGGAGCACCGGGGCATCTCCCTTTTCATGACTCACTAGGTGAGATCTTTGAATGCAAATGTGGATAAATTCAGCTGGCGAATGGTGTTTGTATCCAGAGGTGGCACAGGGCATCTTCCAACAAAGGCGGAGATCCCTGCCTAGATCTTTTTGCCACAGCATTAGTACGTACAGTGTTAAAACCTTTGCAAGCTGAAGTTTCCATGAAGGCTTTCTCTCAGAGGTGCATTCTTGATAGTGTGAAGTACGTGACTGCTGTACACTTTTCTTTCTCTACCTCTCCCGCCCAGAGTTCTGAAAAAGATCAGAAATGACGGCCCAAGTCATCATGGTGCTCCAGATTGGGCAAGAAGAGTTTGGTGCTTGGAACATCTGGCCATGAGCATCTGACCTACTTACAGGCTACTACTTTGGGAGAATCTCCTGTCGGAGCAGCTCAGCGGGGAGCTACAACCGAACCTAGGCAATCTTCACCCCTATGTATAGAGACTGAGCTGCGGCAGTTGACTGTGTTTAATCTTCCACCCGAGTTGTGGATTTCATCCTTTCTGTCAGGCATCCCTCTGCCAAGTATATCTATGCTGGGTGCTGGGGATAATTTGTGATCTAGTGTGGCACCCAAAATACGGACCTATTACAAGCCAAACTGTTGAATGTCTTATTGTTTGATTTACTTCTTGCCCAGCAAGGGCTTCCTGTGGGCACAGTCAGAAGTTATTTGCTAGCCCTTTCTGTCTTTTTGCATTTGCAGGACCAGGCATCATTGTTCCACTTATCTGTTGAGAAGAGGTTTCCAAATGGTTTTACTCAGATGTTTTCTCCCAAACCCTTTGTGATGCCACAGTGGGATGTGAATTCGATCCTCCGTTCCCTCATGTCCTCTGACTCTGAAGACTGTGCTCTTGGTCTTGGTAACTTTGGTTTGTTGTGTGAGTGACTATAAACTCTCTTGGTGCAACAGCCTTACACCAGCATTTCCCTCCTGATAAAGTGGTGTTGAGGACCAGATAGCTTTTTTGCCTAAAGTTGTGACTGCTTTTCACGTTGGGCAGTCTGTCTCTCAACAACTTTTGCTGTTTGTCACCAATCGAAAGAGGAGGAGAGACTCTATCAACAACAGATGCAAAGAATCGGCATTCAGTTTGCACACTTTCCAATGTTCTTGACCATTATTTCAAATGCAACTCATATAATGTTTGGAACTATTTTCAATTATATTAAATATACACAAAGTGGCTCTATTTAAGACACTTTACTTCATTCATACATTAAAATCAGTAAGCTTTCTCCCTGAGTGCAGTTATTACACCCAAAAACTGCAAATATCATTTCACCAGCCAGGACCTCGGTAAAGGAGTCCAGTGGAGCAACACCTCATGATTACAGGATGGGGATACCAGTTCAGGTTATCCTTTATTCTAGGTCTATTCAATCTGTCTATATTTCGCACTAGATTTCCAGTACGAGGGGGCATTGGAATTAGTGCCCCCCTCAGACAGAGCCAAAGAAGAAAAAATAAAGAGGGCATGACGAGGGAACAAAGGAAATGGGTGGGATAACTGGCACTGTCTGTATGGGCGTTTCTCTGTTACAAGTCATGAAGATTATTGCCCTATTGTGTCTTATTACACTGTTACACATTTGTGCATTCAAATGAGCGTTATTACTGGGTTATGTCTTGATTGCTTACCGGTAATCTAAGTTCAGTGATTTCTCGGTCCTCATCCCAGGCCTTACTTGGGTGAGGAGACTAAACCTTCCTGAAAAATACCTTTCTAACGTAAGGATCAGTTTTTGTTTTTGAGATTTTGTTCCCATAATGCCCCATAAAAGGGGTACTCCGCCATGCCTCCTTCTTGTAACAGTATACAAGCCCCAGGTTGAAGATGTATACCAAGAAAGGGAACGGTCATATTGGAGTAAAGCCTGGGACAAGGACGGGGAAATTGGAGTAATGGTATTGCCACCATGTAATCTAGACATTACCTCTTCATCAGACCCCTTCTTGGTCCCCATGCTCACTTGCGAGGACATACTCAAGTAGAGATACAGCTTTGGAATAATGCGCAGAAACAAGCCATATACCTCAAGTAGAGTGCAACGCCCAAGCGTATACTGTACAACTAAAGAAACACAAGACCAAACACCAGAACTAGAGGAAATCTGCTGCAAACGTCTGCTCGGGTGAGCCCCCACCCTTTAACGGGGCGTGATGAGGAAGGGTGTTAAAAAAAAAATATGTAGAATGATTTCTGTCTGAGAGGCCGAACCTCCTCACAAAAGTAAGGGTGAGGAAAGGGGCGAGTAACAGAAAGTGATCTTGGGCGTAAATTCAATGAAACATCTAGACAAAGTGCACTGATTCCGGTAGATATTTGCCTAATGCACCTTGGGTTATGTTTGGGTAGTTACCCTGAACGTGCTGGAAAGGTTAATTAGGGAAGGGACTATGTTGCATTGATGACTTCTATTAAAATGTCTGCAGGCGCGGAGGATTTTATAGTGAATATTTCTACCATAAACATGGGTTTAATAAAAAGGGTTCAGTGACTATGGAGGAGAACTAGATATGTGACATACGCTGTTTCGTATCTCACTTTAGTGTGGCTAATCCCATTCATCACAATAGATCCCTTTTTATTATGGAAATACTATAGAAGCAGTTATTAAATGAAATGACCTCTAGAGAGTCTATAACTATGAGGAAGGGAGGAGATATTCATGCACCTACTTCTTTTTAGCACAGAATAGCCAAGGGATATGGCCTTTAAACTATTCAGAAATTGAGATGTTTCTGAAAATTATACTGGAAACAGAAACACTCACACAAGTGGACTCTTGAAATTATGAGTGCTGAAAGAAGGACCATAAGGACTGACAATGACTGATGAGATGCACTTTGTTTAGGATTTCTAACAAAATACACGTGTTAGAACACAAATAAAGCACACAGTCAATAATTATTAGTGTAATTCCATAGTTATATATATATTTTTAAAACCTCTTTGTTTTTGTGCAGATATTCTTTCTTGGGTTCATGAAGTAGTCTATGTTTTCATCAACATTTATCATATAAACATCATTAATAATTGGTGGATTTAACCTAATCATAGGGGAAAAAACTCGAGGTTTTCAAACTATTAATTTCCTCCTTCCTAGTTCGATTTGGATTCATCACCTGTAGCACTTTTTGAGGGTGACTACCTGTGATATAATGCTGGTCCACGAATACATGTTTAACGATAAATGAACCTCAATTCAACAACAGATCAAAAGTACCTTCTTTTGTAATATCCGCCCTTGGACTTTATTCTTGCATCAGTTCAATGTCTATCAAAATCTTCATTTTATGTCAAGACAGGAGGCTGGGGTTATGCATACGCTTTTATTTACCACTTCTAAGCATAATTTAAAAGCTCCACATAGAGCAACATGAAGTCATACAACAGTAGAACATTCACAGAGTACAAAAGTCCCAGCATTCTAATATCGTCCTCTTTTGTTTGCCGCTTCTGAGCAGTATAATATAGTTTTCACTTATTTCTTTTGAGTGCTATGTATAAATGCAGGTCTTCGAAAGTGAGCGGAGCTTCCCCCTTCCACACATCGCCTAGACATTCAATGCCTATCACTTGCCATCCTCTAAAGCCCTTTAGTGCACCTGCTTCTTTCATTGGATCCCCAACTCATAGCGGGGTTCAACTGGTCAGTTTCCCGGTCCACCCCAGAAATCTATTAGCCTCTCGCCAGCACACAACCACCACTCCTGTGTGCACTGGCCACTGGATTTGTGAATGCTTGATATGTTGAGTGTAAGATTTACCCAATTTTATTCTTGCGTAGGTCCATTGTCTATCAAAATTTGAATTTCGTTTTAATCCAACTGGCTTTCTTTGATATTTAATCCATGAGAGATTTATTTAGCGAGTTCATGTGTATAGACTTAAGTGAACCACCACCTATAAAAATTTATTTTTAATTCCTTATTATTAGAACTTTCCATGGTGATAAAGTGAAAACTATTTCCAATGTATTTCTTTGTTCACTACCCTCTTTTTTTGTTTCTTCTTTTTTTGTCGTCATTAGCCTCGATTCCCAATCAATGATGCAACTTTCTCCAGGGCCTCCCTTTTTTGATTAGCGCCAACCGGAGATATACATATATGTTTCGAAACGAGGATGGATCACTCTATACCGTGCTTGATTAACCTCCAACCATAGGAAACTTCTTTTCAGTCTAAGAAAAGGCTGCAAAGTCACCAAAGGAGTATTCCAGCAGTATAGTATAGAGGCCTAATCATTGGACTGTGTTTAAACTGCTATGTTTCACCCACTCCTCATAAGGATGCCAAAAATCATTTCGCTTTCTTTTTGATGCTCTATCTAATTGATTTGTATACTTTATAGCCATTAACCATTCAATCTTTGTTGGGGGGGGGTGGGGGTAGATTTAACCCAATTTTTGCTAATTTCTCTGGGAGCCTGGAGTATCAAGTAAAAGATAGAAAAAATTAACATTATTTGTCCAGACTTGACCCGGCTCCAATGTCCCAAAAAATACAAGAATCTTGCTTACCTGGAGTGGATTTCCAAGTTTAGCAGATATTGTACTACTCACGGCTTCCCAGAACTCCCGGAGAACTAAACACTCCAGAAACATATGAATGTCATCTTCTTTTTCTTTGCCACACTGTAGGCATCTCGGGGTGGGAACCTTCCCCATTTTCGCTAATTTATACAGAGACCAATAAACTCTGTGGAGACAAAAAAGGTGGTTCCGCCTTAAATTTGCAGCACAAACCGTGGAGTATAAAAGATCACAAGATACTTGCCATAAATCTTCATGCGATTCAGAAAAGGGGGGTGGTGATGAACAGAGTGTCTGAATTAAGCAGACCACTCTTACCCAGTCCAAAGATCAGGGCTTGATCCATCACCGTTTTTTAGCTCACTGCACCATCCCAGCTCAGAACCTGGCTACATGCAAATTAGTCTGTCCCTGGCCCAGTGCATCATGGGAACAGGGCAGACCAGACTACCAAGCCAATTCTTCACTGGAAGGAGACAAGCTTCCGGGGACCGGTTTCTGGCATTTCAGCCGTCGTCGGCCCAGCTTGCTTGAATCCTGATGGTGCAGTGAGCAAGAGACTCATGTCTGAGTATACCCTGCCACACCTATAGTGGCCAAAAATGATTCAGAAAAGGGGGTGGTCCCTTGCTCATTGCACCATCAGGATTCAAGCAAGCCGGGCCGAAGACGGCTGTAATGTCAGAAACCGGTCCCCGGAAGCTTGTTTCCTTCCCAGTATAAGAATTGTCTTGGTAGTTTGGTCTGCCCTGTTCCCATGATGCACTGGGCCAGGGACAGACTAATTTGCATGTTGCCAGAATCATACTGGACATTCCCCGTCATGCTCACATTTCTGGTCACCTGAAGGATCTCCACTGGCTCCCCGGCAACAAGAGAATAACGTTCCGTCTCCTCACCCACGCACACAAGGCCCTCTACGACCTAGGACCCGAATGCCTCAACTCACGACTGTCCTTCTACACACCCACCCGACAACTATGGTCATCCAATCTAGCCCTCGCTGCAATTCCGCGTATCCAAAGATCCACCATGGGAGGACGATCCTTCTCCTACTTAGCGGCCAAAACCTGGAATTCTCTCCCCACTCACCTTCGACTTACACAGAACCACCTCTCCTTCAGAAAGCAACTTAAAACCTGGTTATTCGATAAGTAATGCACCACCCTCTGTCAAGCGCCTTGAGACCCTCTGGGTGAGTAGCGCGCTATACAAATTTCGGAACTTGAACTTGAGCTGGGATGGTGCAGTGAGCTAAAAAACGGTGATGGATCAAGCCCTGATTTGTTGACTGGGTATGAGTGTTCTGTTTAATTCAGATACTCTGTCCATCACCATTCCCTTTTCTGAATCGTTTTGTCCACCATAAGCGTGGAAGGGTATACTCAGATGTGAGTCCCTTGCTCATTGCACCATCAGGATTCAAGCAAGCCGGGCCGAAGACGGCTGTAATGCCAGAAACCGGTCTCCGGAAGCTTGTTTCCTTCCCAGTATAAGAATTGGCTTGGTAGTTTCGTCTGCCCTGTTCCCATGATGCACTGGGCCAGGGACAGACTAATTTGCATGTAGCCAGGTTCTGAGCTGGGATGGTGCAGTGAGCTAAAAAACGGTGATGGATCAAGCCCTGATCTGTTGACTGGGTATGAGTGTTCTGTTTAATTCAGATACTCTGTCCATCACCACCCCCTTTTCTGAATCGTTTTGTCCACCATAAGCGTGGAAGGGTATACTCAGATGCAAGTCCCTTGCTCATTGCACCATCAGGATTCAAGCAAGCCGGGCAGAAGACGGCTGTAATGCCAGAAACCGGTCTCCGGAAGCTTGTTTCCTTCCCAGTATAAGAATTGGCTTGGTAGTTTGGTCTGCCCTGTTCCCATGATGCACTGGGCCAGGGACAGACTAATTTGCATGTAGCCAGGTTCTGAGCTGGGATGGTGCAGTGAGCTAAAAAACGGTGATGGATCAAGCCCTGATCTGTTGACTGGGTATGAGTGTTCTGTTTAATTCAGATACTCTGTCCATTACCACCCCCTTTTCTGAATCGTTTTGTCCACCATAAGCGTGGAAGGGTATACTCAGATGTGAGTCCCTTGCTCATTGCACCATCAGGATTCAAGCAAGCCGGGCCGAAGACGGCTGTAATGCCAGAAACCGGTCCCCGGAAGCTTGTTTCCTTCCCAGTATAAGAATTGGCTTGGTAGTTTGGTCTGCCCTGTTCCCATGATGCACTGGGCCAGGGACAGATTAATTTGCATGTAGCCAGGTTCTGAGCTGGGATGGTGCAGTGAGCTAAAAAACGGTGATGGATCAAGCCCTGATCTGTTGACTGGGTATGAGTGTTCTGTTTAATTCAGATACTCTGTCCATCACCACCCCCTTTTCTGTATCGTTTTGTCCACCATAAGCGTGGAAGGGTATACTCAGATGTGAGTCCCTTGCTCATTGCACCATCAGGATTCAAGCAAGCCGGGCCGAAGACAGCTGTAATGCCAGAAACCGGTCCCCGGAAGCTTGTTTCCTTCCCAGTATAAGAATTGGCTTGGTAGTTTGATCTGCCCTGTTCCCATGATGCACTGGGCCAGGGACAGACTAATTTGCATGTAGCCAGGTTCTGAGCTGGGATGGTGCAGTGAGCTAAAAAACGGTGATGGATCAAGCCCTGATCTGTTGACTGGGTATGAGTGTTCTGTTTAATTCAGATACTCTGTCCATCACCACCCCCTTTTCTGAATCATAAATCTTCATGCAGCTCTCCAGACAAGATCTTCTCCCAGAGTAATGATGGTAACTTAAAGTCTCCGCCTGCCAGGGCCAATAAGAGCCAGTACCATGTCGCCACCTCTTTTTTCAGAGTGATATTTGTCGCCATCTTCACTTCCAGCTCATTTGATACCCCTACTGTATCCCCAACGGAGAGGAGCCAACTTTTCATTTGGAGGCATTTGAATCTTGAAAGCTGATTATTTGTTAACTCTCGAAACACACCTCCCATGGAATCAAAGTACCATCCCTTACCAAATGACTCCAACAAACTATGTTGGCATTCTTCAGAGGAAGAGCCAGACTATCTTTGGACCATTCTGGTGAGCCGGGGGAGTTCCAAATAGAAGCCATACCACTATAGTAGCACTATAGTAGCACTATAGTAGCTCTTTCCTGATTTTATACCACGTTTCCGCAAAAGACTGTAAAACTTTAAGTCTCACTTTTTGTTCACTGCCCTCTTGTTCAAGATAGCACACCATAAGGCAAAACCAATAGGATCTGAAGCTAGTAAACTTTTTTTAGTAGAGCTCTGGTTTCATTTCATTCTGTTTTGTGCCACTGTGGCTGTATGACCTAAAAAGTTTCTCCTGAACACTTGCAGCTTGTTTTTCGCATTCTTTTTGTGTAGTTCTATCCATTAACTGGTTATGTTCTCCTAAGTTCTGTCTATGATTGTGTTGCTTTTCGACCGCTGTTTAGCTAGGGATATGCGGCGGTCTTCGACAAGACTATGTTCCTTGGTTCTTGTTTACAACATACTAAGTACCTTTGTTATGAAGGCTGGCTGTTGTTCATTGGAGATCTATTTTATTTTTCGTCCACGTCTATCCCACTGTTTGTGGGGTATGTGTATTGCCACATGTGTTCTTGGATCTATTCAATTCCGCACTGCGGGCACTTTCTGTAATTCTTCTTAGTCTTAATTAAAGTTGAGGCTACTGACTTGGTTGTTTCAGTAAATGGTTTTTGAACTTGGAATATCATATTTTATATTATTTTGTAGCTGTTTTTAGAAACTTGAGTTTATGCATGTGGTGATGCTCTGACATACTTTAGGTAACGGTGAAATAATGCTCCCTGTCTCTCCATGCATGCGTCGTCTTCTTTCTCAGCTAATACTGATTGACTTCAGTTTGCTGTGCTATCTTGTGTAGTTCTGATGTTTGAGTACTTTTTGGGCTGTACCAAGCAGCAGAATCATCCTTGCTGTTCTAGTCAGAAGAATATTTTCAGTGTTGCCATCTCTTGCTTTTGACTATATATCTGCTGCACTTCAGATCTTGTTCTGAGTGATCTACTGAAGAGTATGTGATAACTTTACATTGTATTTTTGATTTGTGCTGCATAATCCCTTTCAGCATTTATGGCTTTGCTTTCCCAGCATACACCAGATTGCACGGTCGCACCTCTACGTATGCCACATTTTTGTTATTTTAGTTAGTAAGTTGGCTGTGGATTCTTTTTTTGCCATTATAAGTGAATTCTCTGACATGTTTTTTCTCAACCACAAATACTCGTCTGGCTCAGCCTGTTGATGTTGCGATTTTTGAGCCAGCTTTTAGATTAGAGGGTCTTGTTAATAATTGGTTTACCTCATTTTTGGTATAACTTGATGTTTAACGCTCTGACATTCCCACACATCAAATTGAGTGTGTCGGGATACACAAAGCAATTAACCTCATCAGAGCTTCGAACGTTCAGCGCCCAGTGCTGAACGTTCGAAGAACGAATGCTGACCGGACGGCCAACGGTCGTGCGCAGCACTGGGGAGGTAGTGCTCGTGACGACCGTTGGCCGTCGGCAGCAGTTAAGGGGTTAACAGAAAGGGCATTTGTAAATTTCATCCTTTCTAACAGACTACGATTGGAGGAAATATGTAAAACCACAGTTTCTTAGCTACAATATACACTCTGATCGCCAACCAAAGTAGTATTAAGTTTTAGCAAACGCGCAAAGTGTGAGCCCATGATTCATATGTTCATAGATGACACTCAGTCACAGCTTGAAAGACTATACATTTTGGAATGAAGTCTAAAGTAGGCAGGATGGTGAATTGTAATTAAAGCAATTGAATCTTAAGAGAAACAGGAAAAACAGCGAATAGCAGTGATGGCTCCTCCACTAAGGAGGAGTAGCGTTGTACCACTGCTCGTTGGGCACTGGAAAAAACAAATAAAATTATAATAACAAGAAGGTATTATCCTTTTTTTTCCTTTGTTACTCCGGGCGGGTCGGGGATGGCTGATGCAGAGGGAGCAGGAGTGGCTTGCACTCCCTCTTTACATGCGCATGCCCTTTGATCGGCCGTCTTGGGCCAGCCAAGCAGGCATGCGTAGTTGGCATGTTCTCCATTGGGTTGTGTTGCAGAGCCCCATGGAGAAAATGCCCAGCCTCCCTAGGCACTGCCTGAGCGGCAAACAGGCCGCTCAGACCAATCACCACGCTGCTCCTGCAGCGCGTGATTGGCTGGCAGAGTCGGAAGCCTGGGTGCTTCTGGTGCAGGCAGCAGCCGGGAAGATGAAAAGAAGACGAGGAGAGACATGCGGGGGATGCGGCGGCAAAGCAGGTACGTTTATTTTTTTTCATCCCAACTCATATAAAACAGAAATATCAAAAGAATTAGTCTTTATACTGGCCCTTCAAAGATCGAAAGAGCCAGGTAGGTGGCCCAAATATGTGGGGGTGCCTCAATCCTCTCTGGTGTCACGGCGAGGGCTAAGCCTCGCCATGACTCCAGAGAGGACTGAGGTATCCAGTGACTGTGGGGCGCTCCTGGATGTACCTAGTGGCTTGAGGGTGGATACCCCCAAATATTCGGGCTACCTACCTGGCTCTTTTGATCCTTGACGGGCCAGTATAAAGAATAATTGTTGTGATTCTTTGGTTTTATATGAGCACATTTAACAGAGTGACTAATCATTAAAGATCCTGATGAATGCCCTGGAACCCCTTCTGGGGGCAGAAACATGTTGACCACCAGGAGGGGAATATTTGTTAGAAAACCCCAGTCCTTTTTTTAATTCTACTCCTTTCGGACCTACAAAATAAAGAGATTTTGGCCCTTTGGAAGTAGTTTTAACCCACACAACATATTATAATTTCTAAATGCACTCTGTCCCTCACTGACTCTATCTCCATCGCTCATCAAAAACACCTCTGCTCCTCCCGCTCTGGGTGTTGTAGCTCACACCAAGGACCTTGCAGTCGGGGTGTGAGAAGGGGACCCTATAATGAAGCATGTGAACCTTGTGTGAGTGAGGGTTCTCGTCCTTAAAAAGGATTCCTTCCAGGGGAACATTTTCATCACATCATACACCAATTTATAATTTCTGATAGGACATATCTCTAGGAAGTATACTAGCCTCTAGCCCTCTGAATATCATTACACCGAACGTACTTAAGTGTGAATTTATTTAATGGTGAGATTAGTACGTACCTGGTAAGGCCAATCCCGTGATCGCCAGTGTGAATTCTACTGCCTTTGTTTAACTCCATCTTATTAGCATCTAGGTATTAGGCTGCAGATAGCTCCCAGCCCAGATGTTCCTTGAATAAAAAAAAGGGTTGATGGCCCTTTCAATCAGATCTTTGTTTTGGGCCCTGCTGGAAGTGAAAATAAGAAAGCATCCTCACCGTCTGCGGGTTGCAGCTCTTAAAGAAAAGCCACTGAAAGTTTGCCGGGTCCATGGGTGACTAGTTAGTCCAGATCTGTTTTTTATTAGTATTCTGGGTCATGTAGTCTTGGTTTTATACTGGGATAAATAAGACTACAAGTCCCATATTTCTCAGAAAAAACGAGAATGGACTAACTATGCACACATGAACCTGTGAGACTTGGCAGCTATGGAAAGCAGACACTGGGGCACTGCGGAATGTCCTGCAGTGTTGGCAAATGACACCGAGACAGATTCAACATGTATCGCTGGGCAGCCCAGATCCAGCTCAATAATAGCTGCCTGATCCAACTGGACCCCTTCATTTCCTGCACTGGTTATCACTAATTTACCCTTGCTTGCACTTCGTGAGTGCCCACGGGTCGTTTTCTACAGGCTGAAAAAAGGAACTAGTGTATGTTTCCTCCTCATTCTTTTCCTTAGCAGAACAGAGGAAAAGCCATCACCACGGGGCATCCATCAACTGTTAGACGGAATCCTATATAGGTCCCTTGTTGGTACCAATGCTATTTGTGCTGGTTCTACATGATGTTTTTTTCCTGACTTCCTCTGTTCTGTTGATGTGGTGCACAAATGATGGCCGTAGGATTTTAAATTCATCTTGAGTGTGTGTCGAGAAAGTGTGTGTGTTCCACATGAACTGACCTGGCCTGGGCCGCTTCCGGTGATCGTGCAAGGAGGGCACCTGGAGATTGTTATCTGAAAGGAACAGTGTCTGCCTCTCCCACGTGTCCCTACTGTAGTCTCCTTTGTTTTGTTGTGTTATCGTAAAGTGCCTCTGTTCTTAAGGCCTCGGGGCACAGAGATGTCATGGGGAGATTGGTCTGCACTTTGTCTCAGTTAAGAGCTTTTATGGAGGAAGGGCTGGTCGTCTACCGACCTCCTTCTGTGTTTAGGCTTCTGCTGTCATATGTTGAAACCAATGTTTTTTTTCCAGTCCACGAAGATGTAAAATTGATAACATTCTTGTTCGAGTAAGAACACACACCTTAATGAAAGCGTTGTATGGTTTGTATAACTCAGCATTGAATCTGTAGAGGTTCGTATTTTTGTGAGCTTCTGAGAGAAGTATATGAGCGTGTTGTGTCTTTTAGGGGATGTGCAAATTTGTTTCAAGGGTCCTAGAGGGACATCCATCAAGCTTAGGGTGACCAACTGGCATGGGTGCAAATTCAGGATGGTGAGCGTAAAAATTCAGGACAAAGGGTCAAAATTCAGGACAAATATTCAGGACAGAATGTCAAAATTCAGGACAAACCTTTGGGACAAAAGGTAAGTTTTTGAGACACATCAGAGGAGGTCTCGCAATAATATATAAGTAAATAGACAACCTACATAAGTACAAGTCAAAATACGTTTCTATTAGTTTGAGACAATTGTGCACTTCACAGTTTTTCGTGCAACTTTGAGCAAATGTGCAGGTCTTTTTGTGATATTTCATATGCTCATGATTATGCATATGATCAATGCCGTGAAAGCGGTCACAGGATGCTTGTATCCGGTCCAGGGAGGACCTGGCCTGGCAGTTCGGGCTGGACTGTTCCCACAAGGAACAGGGTCAAGACTGAATTGCATATAGCTGGGTACAAACTGGGGTGGTGTGGTGTGCAAAAGAATGATGGATTTAACCCAGATCCTTGTGACTGGGGGTGAATGTTTGCATTGTCCAGCATTCCATCCATCAATTGTTTCTTTTGCATATGTCCCCCTAAGTGGTACGGGTATGCCCAGACGTGGATCCGGTGCTCTCTACACCACTGAATTCAAGTAGCCTGGCTGAAGTAGGGTGATGCCCTGAAACCGGTCCCAGGATGCTTGTTTCCGGTCCAGGGAGGACCTGGCTTGGCAGTTCGAGCTGGACTGTTCCCACAAGGAACAGGGTCAAGACTGATTTGCATATGGCTGGGTCCAAACTGGAGTGGTGTGGTGAGCAAAAGAATGATGGATTTAACCCAGATCCTTGTGACTGGGGGTGAATGTTTGCATTGTCCAGCATTCCGTCCATCAATTGTTTCTTTTGCATATATTGCACTATTTTGCCTGTATGTAGCAATAGTGAACTCGTAAAGGGTATTCCATGTGTTTCCCATACATATCTTTAACAAGTCTAGCATTTTTCGGAGGCATTGTGGAAGCTGCTTCTCTTAACTGCAATTTTTTTCGATTTCTTCAGTCCCAGTCCCAGTCCCAGTTATTGTTTGTTACAATATTTTTGGGCCATGCACTCTCCTCAGATCATCACTTTGAATAGCTCCTATTTATTTGCCATGTATTATTTAGCATTCTCCTTCAACAATCACAATAACGCCCCATTGGAAGCCGCTTCGATGGTGAATCTCCAATTTGGGATCTTAGTTCTGCCTTGTGCCCCGTTTTACCATACCTCTGGTCTAGAATGGGACAACAGGAATTTGGCCTAATATGCAAACTCCTCATATTTAAATAAGAGGTCCTTCGTAATAATGATGTATTCAGGTAATGAAGAGTGTCATTTATTGACAAGTATTAACAGGTTGTTGGACCCTCCAGAACTGTATCAGATATATTTTGTCCATATTCTGCTACGAAGAACTAACCACACCAGGCTTAGCGCTGTCTCTTGGTGGCGTGCAGCCCCATGTCTGTCCAGAACAAAACTTGTATTTCCCACCCACACCAGTTTTGTTTCTATATAAAACAGTGTTATCTTGAATTGATTCCAAAAATTGTCTAGCATCTCCATTTGGCACATACAACTTAATGAGACTTATTTCCTGGCTGCCTAGCGTACCAGCAGATATCTTACCCTCTCTCATCTGCAGCAAAACACCGGCAGCTACATGTAAGTACACCATATGCTTAACTAGAGAAAGCCCCCACATGCACTTAATTATCCAATTTTTAGTGCACTTTATCCATTTCCTGTAGATGTAGATTCCATATATTCTCAGATAATAGTGCACCCTGTGCCTTTTTGCGTAGCTAGCTATTCGTAAGCTTGACATTATGTGTAACAATCTTCCATGTATTCCCTATTGCCATTATCCCTACTTTCCATCTTCCTTGGCCAAACATGATGCCCCTGCATGACATTCACACTTGATATATTCACCTTGGACCTTTCTTTGCCCACAAATACTGGCATCCTCTAAACCTATCTCCACAATCTATCTCCCCCCCTTACACACACACACACAGGCAGCCAACAACCGTCGATTCCACAACTCGGGTGCAACTCGTAACAGCATGTCAACAATAGTGCATGGATGTAGTCCGACTGTGAGTATTCCCCTAATAAAGACCTCATGAACTTTACTTTTGTATGCACCTTACTCATTCCAGCACTAGAATGTAGGCTAGAGCCGTTCGTTCAAACATTTTCAGATTGTTAGTCACATCGCATTATGTCTACCGCGAGCATACCATATTCCTGCACCACGATTCGATGTGTCTGCTGATTCTCATCCTGAATGTTCAAATTGGTAGACATTTGGAATACAGGCTTGGTTCACTGTGGCCTTTCCGAATTTCGTCACCACCTTTCCCAATATCCTTGTCAGCACACTTGATAGAGCAAATCACTCAGCTACTTCGGTCTCAGTTTGTACCAGACTATTAACAGTATCATCACATTTTCCCTGGCATCAAGAACAGAGGGACACTCCCTACTTTTCTGGAGTGCCTGCTGTCAACTATTCCCCCCTTGTAATTTGACCACCCAGGGCACTACTCCCAGGCTAGTTGTCTGCCAAACAATGAACTGTCCCACTTATCAGTGGTGATCCACCATTCAGTGACTGCTACAGATGAATCTATTTACTAGCACGTGCCACTCCTTGTCTTGTAGGCCAGCCCCCTGCCCACACAGATTTGCAGTCAGGGATGCCACTTCCTGCCACTGGTACGCTCCCCAATGTCAGTTTCACCCACTCTTCCACTCATTAAGAACGTTTCTCTTTATCAGCCACTGACCCTGCAGTGTAAACCGGAACTAACGACCAAAAGCATGCACTGCGGGTCCTGGGCACCCTAAAGCTCTTCTCATTGGTCCTGAAGCATCAGTCCTGCAGTGGAGCAGCGAGCACTAGGATTGGCTTATAGCTTTCAAGCCAATCCTAGGTAGCTCAGAGAGTGAAAGGCACAACATCATTGGCTGGAAGGCACAACTTCATTGGTTGTCACCTAAAATCGTCCAAATTACAGACAAATGATGTTGGTTAAAGATATTATCACGGACAACGGACAGGAGGTGAAAATTATAGACTGTCCATGAAATTTACAGACGGTTGGTCACCCTAATCGAGCTGCATTGCACAAATACTTGAAAACAAAGTGTACCTGAAACTTGGTGCGTATCTGAGTCTAAGCTGTGTCAGGGAAGGCGCGTATTTTTAGATCCCCCACAGAATGTCTTGGTGTGACAGAAGCGCTGACACCCCTACCCGGAAGGACCTGAGGGAAATGAAAGTCAGGGTCACCCACTGAGACAATGTGGCGATGACCAAAAAGGCACTTAAGAGCGACTTGTGTGGGAAGAGACCAAATGAAAGTTAATTAAATACATGCCCTGTCCTAAAAGAAGAACAGAACACCCTAAATGGCTCATCCTGCGAGGTTCTGGAAGCCAGACGAACCATGCACCATACAGAATATAAAACAGGACCCATGAACCAGCAGTGGAAGTGATGTTGCAGACCAAAGGCCTAACTTGCTGTTGTAACGCTACAATGTTTGCTTCAAGTATTATGCAGACTTGAAGTACCATGCTTGTTCCTGGTCTGTGTTGCAGCATTATACAGACCCCACATGCATATGTGTGTATACAGGTATGCCCACGCTTGTTTATTACCTGAAAGTCTTCCAGCAGTTCAGTACCAATGTTATTAGCTGTTGCCTTTTTACCCGAAGCACTGGTACTCATTTTATTCACTCTAGAAATATGGGAATGCTAAATTGGCCGCAGCCTGATTCAGACTCTGAATACAGTGCACAACCACAAAATGATGATCTATTAGTTCTTATTGTAGAGGTTACTTGCTTATTCCTTTGGAAATTTACTAGAAGATCTCGCACAATGTAGTTCTGCCGAACTAGTTTTCTTGAGTTTAATTATTGATGTTCCATTGGATAGCAGAAACCAGAGAAAACAGAGTCTTCAAAACAGCTATCTGTACAGCCAGCCAACACGTGTTGGATTTGGACTGCTTTTTCGCTTCCTCAGGGCTGTACAGAGCAAAAACTAAATGTTTGAGGCATGTGGACTGCTGAATTCATATCTTAGCATAGATCGCCGCCTAGTGTTGGGTCCGGATGTTTGCACCTTGTTGTCTTGGAAGAGTCTTCGAAGTATCACGAGGGTTCTGATGCACTTCGACAACTCCAACTTCGGGACCGAAGTTTTCCAACTTTCTAAGGCCAAAAACCTTATACTTTTGACGGTATTGTTTCCGCTCGGTATCCCTCGACTCGACAACTCTTTCCATCTATCTCTGGTAGTCGACGCGGGCCGTTGGGCCTTTTCGACGCCACGTGGGCCTCCTGCCGATGGAAAGGACCCCGTTCAAAAGATGCCAACAATGTCGATCCAAGTTTCTACATAGCAATAAGCATACAGTATGCAACAGGTGCCTATCTCCGGAGCACAACAAAGAAACTGTCCAGCTTGTGCTCAGTTCCGGTCGAAGAAATCTATCCGGAACCAAAGAGCCGCTCGACAAGAGATGCCGCGACAGGCACCTGAACTGGAAAACATTTTCGACGACGAACATGAACTCCCAGAGGCAGCGGACTCCGACCTAGAACTAGTCACAGTAGAAGACCAGTCGGACTCCGATGAATACATCCCACCGGGGCAAACCGTGAGTACCAAAGCCCCTACCCTGCCTGCCTCCAACTCCAGACAAGGCTCCGGTCAAAGCATCGCCAAAAAGCCTTAGCCGCGACCGAAACACCGCTTCAGAAGCCCCGCCTTCCGGCTCGGCTTCGAAGACCATAACCAAGCCTTCCGGTACCCCGGAACCGATCAAAACTCTTCCCAAAAAGGCCGCCGACTCAAAAACGGCCGCAGAGCCGAAAACGGGGGCCAACACTAAAAAAGTCGTCGATACGAAAAAGGTCGTCCAGCCAAAGAAGGTCGTCAATCCGTAAAAGACTGTCGACCCGAAAAAGGTCGTCGATCTAAAGAAACCGCCGACCCAAAGAAGGGCGTCGATCCAAAGAAGACCGTCGACCCAAAATAGGTCATCGACCTGAAAAAAGGAATTGACCCAAAGAAAGTTGTCGATCCGAACACTGCCGCCGAGCCGAAGAAGGCGTCAAACTGAAAAGGGCAGTCGAACCGAGAAAATCCCGAGCCGAAAAAACACATCGAACCGAAAAAGGCTGTCGACCCGAAAAAGACAGTCGAACAGAAAAAGGTCGTCGATTTCGAACAAGGCCGTCGAGCCGAAAAGAGCCGTCGAGCCGACAAGGGACGTTGAGCCGAAAAAAGCTCAACAGAAAAATAAAAACAAGCAAGCAACCGATCCAAAAACTGAGGCAACGAAGCCACGGACAGTGGAAGAAGAATTTTTTCATCCTGATCCAGTGAGCCCAGACCAAAACAGACTGTATGTAGAACCTGATACAGGACATATAGCAGTTATAATAAGAACAAGAAAAGACTGGACACTGAGGCTCCTTCTCCTGTTCCTCCTAAGAAAAAGGACTTTGGGACATCCCCTTCTAGACCTTTCACACCTCCTCCTTTCACTTCTAACATGCCTTATGTTCCATTTTCTCCTACACCTCCACATTATGATGAGGGAGAAGACATGGGTGAAGATCCTCAACAGGATTTTATAGACCCTGATGATCAAGGAAACAAGGATCACACATGGGACGATCAGAATGATCCTGATGACCCATATGATACACAACCCATACCAGATCCCTCGCCATACCCCACAAAGCCATCTGCTACTGACAACACTGTCGCTTTTAGTCAGTTAGTTGACAGAGCAGCTCAGTATCATGGCGTAAGCATGCACACTGACCCTGTAGAGGAGGATTTCCTATTTAACACCTTCCCAACATCAGAGAAAAGTGTACGTATACTCCCTATTCTAAAGGGAGTACTAAAGCACGCACCAGACATCTTTAAAGACCCAGCCAGAGCGCGTGTCCTCAATCCAAGAATTGAAAAGAAATATACACCAGACCCCTCTTATATCAAGTCTCAGTTGCCACTAGACTCTCTAGTTGTTTCTAATGCTAGGAAAAGGGCAAATTCGCAACAACAGGTGATGCCCCCCTCCTGACAAGGAGTCAAAAATCTTAGAAGCCTCAGGGAAAAGAGTGGCCTCTCAGGCAGCAAATACCTGGAGAATTGCCAATACACAAGCTCTCCTAGCACGCTATGACAGAGCACACTATGATGAACTGGAGGTATTATTACAACACCTACCAGAACCCTATAAGGCAACAGCTAATGACCTAATACAGGAAGGGAAATTCATCAATAACGCTTCTATAAAATGAGCCCTTGATGCAGTTGATACAGCCGCTAGGTCTGTCAACACTAGTGTGTTGCTACGCCAGCATGCCTGGTTCCGCATCTTGGGTTTTAAAAATGAAGTGCAATCTACCATACTCAATCAACCCATTAACCAGGAATTCTTGTTTGGCCCTGCAGTTGATACCATCTTAGAAAAGATGAAAAAAGATACTGACACCGCTAAGTCCATGGGTGCACTTCAATTTCAACAGTCTGGGAGCTCCTTTTGCCTCTCCTCTTTTCGAGGCTCAGGCAAAGGCAACACATCCTCAACCTCTTCATCATTTAAAACTAATACACAAGGCACCTTTAATAAAGGCTCCAACAGAGGAGGTCATAGAGGGAACAATAACAAAGGCAGAGGACGTGGTGGTAATAACACCAGAGCCTCCACCGCCACCAAACAGTGACTTGTTCACACTCCCTCCAGACCACTTAACACCAGTCGGAGGCAGAATAACACAATTCCTACCAGTCTGGAACGCCATTACGACAGACAGGTGGGTGAGACAAATTATCCAGTATGGTTACTGCCTGGAACGCACTTCTACTCCACCCAACATACCGCCCAAACACCGTCCAATGTCCAAAGAACACATCAAGCTGTTACAACAAGAGGTGCTATCCATGCTGGAAAAGGGTGCCATAGTGCCAGTCCCTTTTCAACATCAGGGGTCAGGAGTATACTCTCTATACTTCCTCATTCCCCAAAAAGACGGATCTCTCAGACCAATATTGGACCTTAGACCTCTAAACCAATACATACTCTCAGAGCATTTCCATATGATCACTCTACAACAAGTACTTCCACTACTCCAGCAAGGCGGCTTCCTTGCTACATTCGACCTCAAAGATGCCTATTTTCACATCCCTATACCTCCAGCTCACAGGAAATACCTCAGGTTCACAATAGAAGGTCACCACTATCAATTCAAAGTTCTCTCCTTTGGGGTAACTACAACACCAAGGGTTTTCACAAAATGCCTAGCAGTAGTAGCAGCACACCTCAGAAGGTAACACATCCATGTGTTCCCCTACCTGGACGATTGGCCCATAAAAGCCAACTCATACGCACAGTGTGCAAGCCGTACGTCTCAGACAATCCAGCTACTGCACAGTCTGGGATTTTCCATAAATTACCCAAAATCACATCTGCAACCCTCCCACATACAGCAATATCTGGGAGCGACAATAGACACCTCAGTATCAAAGGCATATCCAAACCCAGCCAGGATAGCCAACATACAGTTTCTCATTCAAAGATTTCAGCCACAACTTTCCCTGCCAGCTCGAGTGTTCATGCAGCTTATAGGCATGATGGCCTACTGCATATTCATTGTCCCTCATACTCAGATTCAAATGCGTCCCTTACAGGAATGCCTAGCACGGCAGTGGAACCAAGCTCAAGGGCAACTAAAAGACCTAGTGTTGATAGACAGTCGCACTTACAACTCTCTGCAGTGGTGGAACCCACAAAACCTCTCCAAGGGGCGACTGTTCCAAGAGCCAGTTCCACAAGGAGTATTAACAGCGGACGCATCACTGACAGGTTGGGGAGCCCATCTCCTTCAATACACAGTCCAAGGTCTCTGGACAGTCAAACAAAAGACACTGCATATAAGCCACTTAGAGTTACTAGAAGTATTTCTAGCAATGAAAGCCTTTCAGAAATACTTGAACAACAAGGCTGTGTTAATCCAGACGGACAACATGACAGCCATGTGCTACATCCAAAAACAGGGAGGGACACACTCTCTGCAGTTGTCTCACCTAGCACAGAGCATATGGAGGTGGGCAACTCCCCCCAAAAAATGTCTCCTGGCAGAACACCTCCCAGGAATAGACAATCAGCTAGCAGATCTACTAAGGCGACACAGCCAACAAATACACAAATGGGAGATTCACCCTCAAGTTCTCCAACCATTCTTCCAAAAGTGGGGACATCCAGAGATAGTTTCGTTTGCCACAAACGAAAACTCAAAATGCCTGTCCTTTGCCATCAGGTTCCCACACCCGTTGTCACAAGGCAATGCGATATGGATGAACTGGTCAGGCAGATTTGCGTACGCTTTTCCACCAACCCCACTGATCCCATTAGTGGCATGCAAACTAAGGCAACAGTCACTCACAATGATCCTGGATGCTCCCACATGGGCAAGACAGCCATGGTACACAACGCTCCTAGAACTCTCAGTAGTTCCTCACCAAACACTGCGCCTTTCGCCACAATTGCTAACACAGAACCAAGGAGAAATCAGGCACCCAGATCCCAATCAGATGAACCTAGCGATCTGGCTCTTGAGGTCTTAGAGTTCGGATATCTTAACTTGCCTCCAGACTGCATGAACATTATCAAGAAAGAAAGGCGCCCCACTACCAGAGCATGCTACGCAGCTAAATGGAAAAGATTTGTAATTTATTGTAAGAATAACCAAATCAATCCATTAGATGCCTCCATCCAAAACATAATCTGTTACTTGCTACATCTTCAAAGATGTAATCTAGGATACTCCTCCAGAAGGCTACACCTTGCTGCTATAGCAGCATATCTTCAAAACAGACAACACGTGTCCCTGTTCAGAATACCACCTATCAAAGCTTTTATGGAAGGACTTAAAAGAATTATCCCTCCAAAGCATCCACCTTCGCCAGTCTGGAACTTAAACGTAGTACTTACCAGACTCATGGGACCACCTTTCGAACCACTCCATTCATGTGAACTGCAATTCTTAACATGGAAGGTGGCATTTTTAATTGCCATTACCTCTCTCAGGCGAGTGAGTGAGCTACAGGCACTAACTATTCAGGAACCCTTCATGCAAATACACCACAATAAGGTGGTGCTTCGTACAAACCCTAAATTTATGCCAAAAATTATCTCCACTTTCCACATCAATCAGTCCATAGAATTGCCAGTTTTCTTTCAAAACCCGCAGTCAGTGGCGGAAAGAGCTCTACACACACTAGACGTTAAAAGAGCTCTCCTATATTATGTTGACAGAACTAAATCATTCAGAAAGACAAAGCAACTATTTGTTGCCCTTTCACCACAACATAAGGGTAATCTCATTTCTAAAACAGGAATAGCCAGATGGATAGTTAAATACATTCAAATATGCTATCAAAAGGCAAAGCGCACTTTAACAGTTCCCCCAAAAGCCCACTCAACGCGCAAAATGGGGGCATCCATGGCTTTCCTAGGAAATATTCCCCTAGAAGACATATGTAGGGCAGCTACATGGTCTACCATACACACTTTCACTAAACACTACTGTGTTGATGTGCAAGCTAAGCAACAAGCTGCTGTGGGCCAGACTGTCCTTAAAACTCTTTTTCAATCCACTGCAGCTGGTACAGGCGACCACCGCTAGAGGAGAAACTGCTATACAGTCTATGCTAAATATGAATTCAAGTGTACGAATTAAACACTAAATGATTACGGATAAACAATACTTTTATTTGTTTACCCAGACAATACTTTTTGTCGTTGAGTCAATACTTAGTTGAACAATTCTTCATTGTACAAAAAACAGACATTGAATCACCATCAACTTCATTTCTAGCCATATGTGATTCAGAAAACGATTTGTACATATATACAGTGCAAGGGTTTAAGTACAGAACATTTCAAGAAAAAACATTTCAGTCATACAAATACAGTATGTGCATGGACGTAATGCAAACAAAAACGGAGTGAAGAAATCAAATCAACAATTCACAATAAACAATCACAAATGTAAGGAGAATTTTTTCAAAGATCAACTCCCTACTCATGAATTGAATTCGTTTTTTTAAATTGTCTGGTATTCAGAAAGAAAAGCCCTTTTTAAACATAACTGACATAAACCACTAATGTCAAGTCAAATGCCGACGCGTTTCGAATCCTGTTGCTTTGTTTACAGGATTCTCATCAGGGCGGTGTGATTCTAGTCCATGGGAACTTTTAGTTAATAGCCCCAAGTGGCTTCTGTTTGGAAATATCGTCTATAGCAGGCGGGTCTGGGCTTTAGTCTTCACAACCCTAAGGCTGGTGTGCCGGTAGCGGAAATTAATTTTCAATGCTGGCGCATTATTTTCTCTTTTGAATGTATCAACACGGGCGGGAAAATCCTCGCCGGTATTGGGAACAGCACGGGGTCCGTTCATAAATCAATGCGGAAGGCTCCGCTGGTACGACCTGCTTCCAACCGGCACACTCTGAATTGATACATTCAAAAGAGAAAATAATGCGCCAGCATTAAAAATTAATTTCCGCTACCGGCACACCAGCCTTAGGGTTGTGAAGACTAAAGCCCAGACCCGCCTGCTATAGACGATATTTCCAAACAGAAGCCACTTGGGGCTATTAACTAAAAGTTCCCATGGACTAGAATCACACCGCCCTGATGAGAATCCTGTAAACAAAGCAACAGGATTCGAAACGCGTCGGCATTTGACTTGACATTAGTGGTTTATGTCAGTTATGTTTAAAAAGGGCTTTTCTTTCTGAATACTAGACAATTTAAAAAAACGAATTCAATTCATGAGTAGGGAGTTGATCTTTGAAAAAATTCTCCTCCTTACATTTGTGATTGTTTATTGTGAATTGTTGATTTGATTTCTTCACTCCATTTTTGTTTGCATTACGTCCATGCACATACTGTATTTGTATGACTGAAATGTTTTTTCTTGAAATGTCTTGCACTTAAACCCTTGCACTGTATATATGTACAAATCGTTTTCTGAATCACATATGGCTAGAAATGAAGTTGATGGTGATTCAATGTCTGTTTTTTGTACAATGAAGAATTGTTCAACTAAGTATTGACTCAACGACAAAAAGTATTGTCTGGGTAAACAAATAAAAGTATTGTTTATCCGTAATCATTTAGTGTTTAATTCGTACACTTGGAGGCATAGGCAAATCTTTTTGTATTCATAATAGTGTGGCCCTGCCTACCCTCCCTCCCATTGGGCCCAACCACCATTGTTTGTCTAAAGATATGAATTCAGCAGCCCACATGCCTCGAACGGAAAATGCTACTTACCAGTATGCATCTCTTCTTGGCATGTAGGGCTGCTGACATTCATATCGCCCACCCTCCTCCCCAGTGCCTGTCACAGCTGCAGGGTTATCCTTTTTACATACATTTACATGGTCATCTCTTACTTTCCTATACTCCATCTTTGCCACAATGGCGGAAAACAATCTGAAGATGGACAAGATTCCCATGCTCACTGTAGTCCAGGGGAGGAGTCACCTATCTCGTGATACTTCGAAGACTCTTCCAAGACAACAAGGTGCAAACATCCGGACCCAACACTAGGCGGCGATCTATGCTAAGATATGAATGTCAGCAGCCCTACATGCCAAGACCAGATGGATACTGGTAAGTAGCATTTTCTATCAAAATTACAGTACTATCATAGGTCATTGAATAGCTTAAAGATAAAGCAATACATACATATAATAGTATAAACATAGTGCAAAGATGTATATAATGATGGAGTTTCATATAAACAACACCCTTACCTCCTTTCTACCCTGATCCGGAGCTCGCTTCCACTCTTTCTCATCAGTTGATGATTTTTTTCTTCACAATTTTCTCAAAAATCAAGAGTGCAAGGGAACATGTTCCCTCCCAAAACGACAGGGTTTAAGCCTCGTTGGGACTGCCTCAAGCAAATGTCTGTGACAGAACCCAACAAGGTATATATCTGGTGTTTGGGGCATGACTCTGATGCGTGTGAAGAGTGTGACCTCATGAATCAGAAGGCAATCTGGGAATATGAAGCAAAGCTTTCATTGGCGAACACAGTAAGAAATCGCACAAGTTCTAATCCCTCTTGAAGTCGAGGGCACGGACCTGCTCTTAAGGCCATTCCACCATAAGGTCCTTGTCAAGCCCAGGTCTTCTGGAAAATGAAAGTGGAAGAACAAGAAGTCTAACCAAGATGTGTTACAATCCTGCCACTCTCTGAAAATGCTGATTTCCTATCTGATCCCAAGGCACCCTGGGCCATCTTCAATATCGCAACAGATATAGGCCTCTAAAGAGGCTACGTTGAATGTCTTCTTCACCCTTTCATCTCTCTTGGTATGCCTTGGGCCCTAAGGATTTTTCGAGATCTCCATTCGAGCTACCACTGGCGGATTTGTCCTCATTACTGTCTGTGCCTCCTTATGCAGTGTCGGGTTCGGCACCAGCTTCAGTGCTGACTCCTACTCTAGCTCAAAAATTCATGCCGGTCCCTTCAATATGGATACTGGTTCCAATGCCTCTGGTGCCGGGGGACTCCATACCAATAATGGTGTCTTACCCCTAGTCTAATTAACCTCAGTCTGACTGAGTTTGCATCCTGAATCTGCACCGACGTAACTGGTCCTCCTCCAGTCTGATTCAGACACAACAATACTTCTGCTGCAGAGCCTCCCGCCAACACTCTGCCAACCTTTTGATACTGGCTCTGACCAAGGCCACCCAGTCTTCAGAGATGATGGGGATGAGTTACCTCCACACCATGACAACGTCTTTTATGTGGATGATAACTTTTATGTAGATTTACAGCAGGCCAGTGAGTTGGACACTTCCATGAATACTGGACTGGTTCCTGCCATCAACAGAGGAGGAGCCTTCCGTGGCTATGGTGATAAGTTATGCAGCTGAGGTATTACACTTACAATTCCTTCTATAGAAGTTAAGGCAAGCAAGCGGAACTTGTGCATGCTGGACATGCTTCCTCCGAACCTCTACTGCCATTCAATGAGGCCCTGACTGATACATTAATGGGCATCTGGGTTAAGCCCTGTTCTTGCCCATCGGTTGAGACAGGTATCGACATGCCACAGAGAAGCACCACACGGCCCTGATTTCTTAATGGAACACCCTACATGAGAGAGTCTGAAAGTTCAAGCTTCCACGAGCAGGATAAGTCCCAATTCTTTCCCTACAAACCATCTAGGATGGTAGAATGCAGCCAAATATGTTAATATGTTTCATATGGTAATCTACTGACTGCTTGTGCAGAGCAGTTGGAACTAGCATGGTACTGCACGGCCATATGTGGATTAGATCGAAGGATGATGGAGACAGTGGCATAACAAAACTTGAGGGGGGTCCCCTGCAGTTTGGCCCCCCTCAACCCTCGCACCGCGTGGGCTGCTGGGACTGTGTTATGCCACTGGATGGAAATGTGCATGCATAACTCTGGACATACCTTTCGATGGGTCTCACTTGTTTGGCAAGAAGGCTGATTTGGGGCTGGAACGCTTTAAAGAGAGCTGGGTCATGACACATTTCTTAAGCCTTTCTAATCCTGTTAAACAGTTTCTTCAGCAATTTTGTCCCTTTAAGGACTAATCCAGAGGTTTGGTGTACTGGTAATGCCAAGGCCTACCACTCCTGTACCAAACACCCTAGTCAATTCAGGGACGGGGATGCAGCAGACAACGTTCAGGCCACCTGGAGCATCAAACTTCCAGTCCCCGCCCCTTTGGCAACAGCCATTAAACCCCTTTAGTTTGTCCTTAGTTTCACACTACCACCCTATTGGAGACAGTATCAGACATTTCCTCCACAGGTGGCAAAATGTAACATCTGACAAAACGGTCCTTCAGATTGTTTACTTGGGCTATACCTTACCATTTTTTTCTGACCCGCCATATCTTTCGTCCACATTAGAGTGTCTTTCAGCGGAGCATCTGCTCATCTTTTTTCAAGAGGTGCAGGCTATTTTGGCCAAAGGAGCCTTAGAAAGGTTTCTAGCCTTATAAATAATGACTGGCTGTTACTCTCATTATATCCTAATGCGGAAGAATGAGTGCTTTTGTCACATCTCAGATTTCCGCCCTCTTAACACCTTCTTGCAGAAAGACAAATTCAATATGCTAGCGTTGGCCCACATTCTGTGTGCCCTGGATTCAGGCGACTGGATGGTGGCTTTGGATCAGCAAGACACCTCTTTTCATGTATTTGTCCTACAGTCCCACAGGCTCTACTTTCTGTTCAGAGTAGGCTGGAGCATTTTCAATTTGATGTGCTCCCCTTCTGCCTCATCCAGCACCCCTTGGGTGGTCACGAAATTGATGCTGTTGGTTGCAGCACACCTTTGAAGGGGGGGGATTCCACTTTCCCCTAGCTTAATTGCTGTTGAAAGTTTGCGCACTGCAGTCAGTCATGGACCACCTTCTGACATTGTTGAGATTCACTTTCCATGTGCTGAAGTCACATCTGACTCCTCCGCAGAGGCTCCCCTTCATAGAAGCCATTCTGATATAGTGTGATTATGGGCCTTCCCTCCGCCACAATGATCCAGGACATTCGGACTTTGACCCTGATGTTTCAGCCTCGGTCCTGGGTCACAGTGAGAGTGGCACTGTGGTTCTGGGCCTTTTGACCTCCTGCATCCTACTTGTCGACTATGCCAGGTGACATGCGTGCTCTGCAGTGGAACCTGAAGTCTCATTGTGCCCAGCACACGGGGAACCAGTCAGATTCCATCAAGGTTTGGTAGGAGACCGCAAAAGATCTGCAGTGATGGATGCTTGAAATCATTCGGACCGGCTACAGACCAAACTCCCTGCTCCACCCAGAGCTGACGCTGGTAACCGATGCATCACTGCTGGGCTGGTGTGGCAACTTGGGAGAGCTGGAGATTAAAGGTTTCTGGCCCTCTGCGGAGACATGATTCCACATCAACCTACTGGAGTTGTGGGCCATTCGCCTGATAGCAAATGCCTTCCTACAGTCCATCAAGGGGAGGCTGATTCCTGTTCTTGTGAACAACACTACGGCCAACATGTGGTACTGCAACAAGAAGGACGAGTGGTTTTCTTGGACTTGTGCAAGGAGGCTCTTTGTTGCTTGCGCTGGCTGGAGCATAAGGGCATTACCCTGGTCAAGAACCACCAAGCAGGGTCCATGAAATCCAGGACTGATTAACTCAGCTGGCAGCACCCGGCAGATCACAAATGGCTATTACATACCAATGTGGCACAGGCCATCTTCGAGCAATTGGGAATCCACTGGCTAGATCGACCTTTTCGCCATTGTAGAGAAATGCAGCATCAAAACTTTTGTGTAGTGAAGTTTTCAAGAAGGCTCTCTCTCTGGGATGCATTACAACTAGAGTGGAGTCTGGGGCTCCTTTAATCCTTTTTGCCTCGGTCTCTCTTGCCTAGAATTCTTAAGGAGGTCAGGGACAACCATGCCCAAGTCATTTTAGTGGCTTTGGATTGGGCTCTGGAACATCTGGGCATGAGCAACTGTCTTCTGATCAAGTTACCTCTTCGGGAGTATCTTCTGTTGCAGCAGCAGGGCAGGGTTCTGCACCCGGGCCTGCACAATGTATACCTCAACGAATGGAGATTGAGCTGCAAAAGTTGACTGAATTTGACCTTCCTTCTGAAGTTGTGGATCCTTGCTGCCAGTCCCTCGACAAAAACTAATTACAAAGGGCGCAGGGACAAATTTGTGGTTTGCTGTGGATCTTGCAATACAGACCAATTAAAAAACAAACTGTTGAATGTGTTGCTATTTATTTTTATCTCTGGCCCAGCATGGACTTGCAGTGTGCACTATCAACGATTATTTGTTTGCCCTTTCGCCTTTTTATCAGATCAGCGGCCTCAGCTGTTGTAATGACATGTATAAAAGGATTAGTATATAATTACTTTCAATTGCTTCATAAATGTTAAAACTGATGTATAGAATTAATTAAAAGTAATTTATTATGGTTTAATAAAAACTTTAATGTTAAATTAATTTTTACATTCAAACATGTTTGTTAAAATTTTATATTTTACATTATTATCTATGGGATTTTATTTTAAATCCATACCTCCATTATATATTTGTGGGAGGCTGATCAGTGGTTGGCCATATGTGGTGTTGTAGTTACTGCTGCTTCTTTTTGTCAGTAGTAAGTTACACTCGTAAATGTGCTTCCACCCCCCCCCCTTTTTCAGTGGTGCAGTCATGTAAGTCTACACTTTTGATTAACTTTACCCTTCGATTTTGTAACTAGCCAACAGTAGTAAAGTTATTAAAAAGTGTAAGGGTAAATATGTTTCTAAACTACTCACAAGGGGACCTTTGTGAATCGCCTGTGATGCGTTATTACTATGAATTATGTGACTTGTGAATTGCTTTTCTGAAGGACAGATGTCCATCCTATAGCATAACACATGCTCATGTGGTGAAACACCTGTGTAGTAATACAGTTGAATAAACTTATTAATTAAAGAATCAACCCCAACGCAGCCCACTTTTCCTTTTTATTTGAATTGCCCGGGTCTCCCTGGTGTACAGCAACTTTACACAAAGAGCTTTAAATGGTCACACTTTTGGTCCCGAGACCACAGTTGAGATGAAGACCGCTTGTGAACTCTGGAAACTACTGTACTTGACGGTAATGAACATGGGTGTAGCAGGGGCAGCTTTCTACCACAAGATGTGCTGGATACCTTCATGCCATGACACACCAAGAACACTGCCTCATAACCACCAGCTAATGAATTAACTTCAGAGTCTGCGGTCCTGCTGGTGGCAGCCAGCTTGATTTTTGACAGAATTCATGGCATAAAGGGAGAGTGTACCTCAAATTTTCCAATTGAAAAAGGAGTCCGACAAGGATGCATACTGGCTCTGTTTTTATTTAATTTATATATTAACAGTGTAGCATCCCATCTGATAGATAACAGGCAGGATTATCCACAAATAAAAGGCAGGTCAGCTCCAATCGTGTTATATGCGGATGATGCCGTTATCATGGCGCGTACGCAAGTGGGACTCCAGAGATCACTTAATTCCTTCTCTGAATTTTTGAATGCGCGGGGTCTAAAAATTAACACCACCAAAACTTTCAGCATGTCATGCTCTAAAAACAGTAAAGTACAGTGTAATATTTATTTGGATGGTGCAAAGATTGATTCAACCAAAACCTTTTCTTACCTAGGAATAAAATTTGATAATAAAGGGACATGTGCCACAGCTGCAAATGCAAGGAAGTTAGCATTTTCCCGTGCCATCGGAGCTGTGCAAAATTTTGCTATTGAGCTTGGGGGAAGACCAGTGAAAATTCTGATAGATATTTATAAGGCTAAGTGCGTGTCCAGCGCAATTTATGGTGCAGGGATATAGGGTATTACGGACACCAGTAAGATTCAGGCTTGTGAAAACGAATTTCTCTGTTATTTATTGGCAGTGCCAAAGTCAACCTCCACATATGTTTATCACAAGGAGCTGGGCATAGTGTATGTGTCAGACCTCATTAAGTTGAGCCCAATCCTGTTGTGGCACAGGATTTGGGTTTCTCAAGAGACTGGGCTGAATAGGGAAATTATCAGGGATTGTATGAACCATCATGGGAGTATGAAAATAGAGTGGCTTAGGTATGTGAGATGTTTTTTAATAGCCATAGGTTTTCAGGAATATTTTGATCATCCGTCTAGTATGGCAGCTGTCTCCCGGAAGAAATTAAAGAACATTTGCCTTACATACCTGGATGACACCAGGTGGCAGCTGGAGGGTAAGAAGCCATCGGTAATGCAAAACCAACTGATGCTAGATGGTCCTGGCCTACAAAAATACTTAATACTTACTTCGAGTAGTTTCACTCGGAAGCTGCTAACTCGTTTCAGGGGGGGCAGTTTCTTTAGACTTGTGACCTTCCCCAAGGTCAACACTTGGTCACAATCTTTGCCCCTCTGTCCCTGTGATGATGTGTCCCAACAATCAATGTTCCATTGTATTCTTTTCTGTAAATTCTATTCCACAATCAGGAGAAGGTATATACTCATCTTATTTAAAAACTGGGGTTTAAGACAGTGCAGACCAGCGCTATTCAGATTACAAATGTTGGAGGATGAGCTTACCCTGTATAGCGTTTCAGTGTTTTTAAAAAGTATGCTGAGATTCAGACTGTCAATGAACTAATTATTTTTTAACTTGATCTTGGATATAGTGGAACTTCGGTATTTTTGTTTCCTTTGTTTTTAAATGGTCTGTAATATTTGTATTCGATTAAATTATTTGAAATTAATGAAAGAGATGAAATGTTTCATCTGTATTTTACTATGTGCTTTTATGGATTTCTGAAATCGAAACCGAATAAAGCTACTTTTGACTTGACAGAATTCAGTGGGGACATGCATAAGAAGCTGCACAAGCATAAAAAATTGGGACCCTCTCGAAATGGATTCATAGTGCCATCTTTCGATTAGGAACAGCTAAAAACACCTGTGGTGGAAGCCATTTTGGAACACTTCCCGATATTAGCCCTCCAAACATTCTCTTAATTCTTCTGTATTGTCGGTTCATTGTGTAACCAACTCATGGATTGCTGTGGCTGCTTGCTTTTTTAGAGTAATTGATTTTCCTTTCTATTTGCCTTTTCTGTTGGTTTGGATTCCCCCATTATTTTGGAATATTGCTTTCTTTTGTTTTTAGGTCTCACCTAAGACATTGAATGCGCTGTCTGTTGCAAGACATTTTGTTAGCTCACAGAGGGTTTAGAGCCCGCCCATTGTTTAACATTGGTTAGCCTCGTCACTGTAATTTGCTTGCTTTGTATTGATGCCTAGTGTGGACTTTACTTTTACATCATGAGCTTGTCCGTCCCCTGGAGCATTACGCTGCTCGTTTTTTTATGCTACTTTCTTTTTTTTAGCTAAGCTCTCTACAAGAGTGAGTGTGTTTTCCAGCTGTCTCACTCATGTGCTTCTTTGCCACCCTGTCTCCGAGTGGTTTTGTCTCACAGTGTGTGCCCCTTTCATTTTTTGTCGCTGTGTGCTCCCCCCGCACGCTCTTGTGTTGCTTTGTATCACTGTGTATTTCTGTGACCCCCTTCTCTGTGTTGCTCTGTCTCACTGTGTGTTTCTGTGCACCAGCCAAGTTGATTTATCTTACTGTGTGCTTCTCTGCCGATCCCGTGTTTATTCCATTCCCTGTGATGCTTCCACCCACCTGCCCACATCCCCCATTATGGTGCCCCATCTGCTCGCATCCTCAATTTTGTTTCTGCGTCCCTCCAAAGTGTTTTATTCTTTTTAGTTTCCAATCCATCTCAGACCGATAACGACATTTTAAAAAAAAATTGCCCCAGTCATTTTGTAGGAATATGTGACCTCGGTAAGTTACATTGCGGGTTTATTACAACGTAAGCCGTTACAAAGACTTGCGCTGGAGGGCGCTGGACTTAGGAATAGTATGATTTACTATTTCACCTCCAGCCTACGTAACAGTAGGGAAGGTGTTAGAATAGTAAATCATACTATTCCTTAGTGTATAGCGCCGTCCAGCACAAGTCATTGTAATGACTTGCGTTGTAATGGAAGCGATGTAAACATACCGCGGCGTAACAACTGCGTTGTAAAGTTTGTTCGCCTTTGGTAGGTGTGCACATGCATTCTCTTCTGTAATATTGAGTGCCATCCGGACTTCTGGACTCGGTGAGACCAACACCAATGCTAGGGAAAAGGAACAGTCTGCCTCTGAGGACTTCATCTGTTACTGGTCTTACAGACACCATGTCTCTGCTTTCAAAGACACTTCCCCTCACCAATGTAGGATGCTAGTACTTTGAGACACTGCAAATCCTGTTAAATCGTTCAACCCTGCATCCTCACCAATACAGACTGCACTTTTTGTTCCCTTGGTCTCACACTGACTCTAATGTCACAAGATAGTGGTGTTTGTTCAGCCCCTGCTGTATCCTACTTGGGCATATTCAGATATGGGACAGATGACTTGAATGCCAGGATACTCTGCTCACTTGTAGGATGGACATACTGTTTGTACTGCAAGTAGTTCCTCTGGTGCATGGCGATGATTTGCTCAGGAGGTTTGACAAAGACCTTCTGAGATTACCAGATGAGTTTTCCGAGTGTTTGTGTATGCATCTGTGTTTTTTCAGCCAACCGCCTTGCTAACATCTTTCTAGGCCTCCTTCTCAAACCTTTGTTCATCATTGATTCTAAACAGTTCAGCTGCAGGGGACAGACTGGGCTCTTACCCATGCCTTTCTCTTTCATGTGAAGATGGTCCAGGGCTTGTTTCACGGTTTTCAAATGGCCCCCAGCTTGCATCCGTATGTGGCTTTGTAGGGAGATATGGTTTCAAAGATACCTTCACATGACACTGTTACGAAAAGTATGTGAATCAATTTGTGCAGCCGGTACAGGGCACGAGGCTGTGGCAGTAATCTTCTTCCTTTGTGCTTTTAGATTTGCTCTATTCTTTGGCTTGTTGTTGATTTGATCACCCACCCTTCCACGAGTCTTCTCTTGTTCCTTCTTTCTCTAGTCTTCTCTGCACTCAATCAATCTCCCTTGTGGAGCATCTCGCTGAGCTTGGCTAATCTTCTCTCTTGATTCATGACTTGCAGGCACGTTTCGCTCTCGCTCTCCTTCGGTGAACGTGAGCCTGTACGTTCTGCACTAGACATTAGGCTGTCTAGTAGTAGGCGGGATCATTCAGAGCCACGGGCTTCTACACTGATTTCCAGCCAATAAGCCATAGAATTTGGGAGAAGCTTTCTAATTGTGACCTTCGCATCAAAAACTTCTGCTGTAATGCCCTCTGCAGTACTCTCATGCTTTCCTCCCCTCTACCGATTACCCTTCTCTGATCCCCGCCTGTTGCTTCCAGCTGCGGTTCCTTCGTGGGTGCGGAGGAGCAATATCCCCTCCCTCCACTGCGAGCTGTGCTAAGTGTTCACCACATCCACCAGCTTGCCCCCGAGCCAGAAGAAATGGGGGCGTGTCCTTTGTTGCTGATTGGTAGCATGGAGAACTGGCCACACATTGCAAAGTACGCATTTTAGTTTGGCTGGTTGTCTTACGCCGGCCAAAGTGACATGTGCGCTTTGCAGCTCTCCACTCAGCTGTCTTAGATAGCTGGGTGGAAAGAAAGCATAGGCCTCCAGGGCCTAAAAGTGCGTTGGTGCAACCCGCTCCATCCAATCCTGGTTCTCCTCTCATGCTGGTTAGCAGCATGAGAGCAACATCTTGATTGGTTGAGTCACTCTTCCTGCAACAGACTGCAGGAGATATGTCGTAGCCAGTGAGTAAGTACAATTTACTTTTATTTTTTATATATTAAATGTGTAATGCATGTGATTCGTTTATGTTTAATTTGGGTGGTTTGGGGGGTGTTTTTATTTTGGCTTTTGGAGGGAGGAGTTGTTTTACTGTGGGTTTTTGGAGGGAGGGGTTGTCTAATTTAGTTTTTGGGAAACGGTGGGCCACCTTGCTCGCCTCACCACTTTCAAAGGGTACCAGCTACCCCTGGTTACTTTATCTTGCCACACTGCCACAGCGGGTTTTAGTATCTATGACTTCCACGGGGTGTACTGCTGCCACGAAAACTGCAACATTTAAGCACTGGGTTCCGTTAGTGGACTTCTGAGCACATGATCCAGGCTTTTGTGGTACTTCCGTGTGCCACAGGTCAGAGAGAGGTTGAAAGAAACAGGTCAATCAGGTGTTTTTTAAGCACAACTACTCACCCGTAAGGGTCTCAGGGCACTGGGGGGTCTGGGGGATAGCAGGTTCCAGTCCATCAAGGAAGGGGTCTGTCGAAGAGCCAGGTTTTGAGGTTTCTTGCGAAGATGGGGAGCTATGTTGTCTGTCTGAGGTAGAGCGGAAGGTCGTTCCAGGCTCTGGCCGCGCGGAAGGAGAAGGAGCTGCCCCCGATCTGGTCTTTCTGGTGCGGGGGACCACGGCGTAGGAGAGCTGGGCTGATCACATGGTCCTTTAGGGTGCGTGGAATTTGAGTCGGCTATTCAGGTATGCTGGTCCGGTGTCATGGAGGACCTTGTGAGTGTGGGTTAGCATCTTGAAGGTGACTCTAGCTTCGATGGGGAGCCAGTGGAGTGTGCGCAGGTGCTGGGAGATGTGGCAGTGTCTTGGCAGGTTAAGGACCACTCTTGCAGCTGCGCTTTGGATGTTTTGTAGCTTGCGGGGGAGGTTTTTGTTATTCCAGCATAGAGTGCGTTGCCGAAGTCGAGCCTGCTGGTGACCAGGGCAGAGTGACGGTCTTTCTGTGTTGGAGGGGGATCCATTTGAAGGTCTTCCGTAGCAGGCGGAGGGTGTGGAAGAAGGAGGACGAAGAGCCCAGGATGATTCCCAGGTTCCGTATGTGGTCCGTGGGGTGGGTGGACTTCCGAGAGCGGGGGGCCACCAGTTGTCGTTCCAGGCATCGGGGTTTGGGCCCATGATGAGTACTTCTGTTTTGTTGGTGTTTAGTTGTAGGCAGCTGTTTTTCATCCATTTGGCGACTGCTTCCATTTTTATTTATTTTTTGCAGAGTTTTATATAGCGCGAACTAGACCCGAACCGAATCGGGTATCAGAGCGCTTTACATAGCACCAGTTACGTTACATTAGGACACACATTCATTTTTGTTAGGCACGGAAAGTTGTGTCTGGCGATGTTGGGTTTGTTGGATAGGGAGAGGATGAGTTGGGGGTCGTCTGCGTATGACACAATGTTGAGTCTGTAGGTTCTGACGATGGGGCGAGCGGAGCCATGTAGACATTGAAGATCGTAAGACTGAGGGAGGACCCCTGGGGGACTCCACAGGGGGTAGGTGTAGGGTCTCAGAGGGAAGGGGGGAGTCTGACCCGCTGCGTTCTGCCGGAGAGGAAGGAGCGGATCCAGTCAAGGGCCTTGTCTTGAATCCCTGCATCATGGAGTCTGCATATTAGGGTACGGTGAGAGATTGTGTTGAACGCCGCTGAGAAGTTGAGGAAGATGAGGGCTGCTGTTTCTCTTTTGTCCAGTAAGGTACAGATGTCGTCTGTTGCGGCGAGGAGGGCGGTTTCCATACTGGATTTTTTTTTAAAAAAAACAGGATTGGGAGGAGTTGAGGATGTTGTGCTCTTCGATGAATGTGGCGAGTTGGCTGTTAATGGCTTCCTCGATGACTTTCACTGGGAACAGGACCAGGGAGATGGGTCTGTAGTTTTTGAGGTCGGTGGGGTACGCCGAGGGTTTCTTCAGGAGGGGGTCGATCTCAGCGTGTTTCCAGTCATTAGGGAACGAGGCGGTTGCCAGGGAGCGGTTGATGATGTGGCAGAGCATGGGTGCGATGGTGTTGGCGGCTCTGTTGAAAATGTGGTGGGGGTATGGGTCCGTGGGAGTCCCGGAGTGGATTGACTTCATCGTCTTCAGTGTGTCTTGGTGGTGAGGGCTGTTCAGTTGTCGATCGCTGGTGTCGGGGGTGGTTGGTGAGGATTCAGTGTGTTGGTTGTCTTCGTCAAAGTTGTTGTAGATGCTCCTGATTTTGTGGTGGAAAAAGGTGCTGAGTTTGTCGCAGAGGTCTTGTGAGGGAGGGATGTCGGTGGACTCGCTGGTGGGTTGGGCGAACTCCTTGATGATGTTGAAGAGTTCTTTGCTGTTGTGTGCATGAGTGGAGATTCTGTCTTCAATCGCTTTTTTCCTCGTTTTTTTCCTAATGAGTTGGTGTGGGCGTTGGTGGCGGCTCTGAAGTTGTTGTGGGCATCTATGGATTTGGTGTTCCCCTAGGCCTTCTCGAGGCGGCGGCAAGTCCGTCGGGACTCTTGAATTTCGGTGGAGAACCATCTAGCTTTCTTGGCGTGGATGTTGTTTTTCTTGAGGGGGGCTATGGTGTTGGCACTGTCGGAGATCCATCTGTGCAGGGTTCGGACTGCGGTGTTGGGGTCATCGTTTTCCGCTATGGTTGGGGTGGAGTTGCTGAGTGATGAGGTTAGCTGGTCGTCGGTGATTCTGGTCCAGTTTCTTCGTTGGAGCATGTGCGGGTATCTGTGGAAGGTGGGTGTTCTGAAGGTGAAATGGACGCATCGATGGTCAGTCCATGAAAGTTCGGTGGTGTGGCTGAAGGTGATGAAGTTTCCTTTTGTGAAGAGGGGGTCAAGGGTGTGTCCTGCTGAGTGCATGGTTCCGGTCATGATCTGGCGGAGTCCAATGCTGTGGAGGTTGTCCAGGAGGGATGTGGTGCTGGGGTCCAGTTGGTTGTTGAGGTGGAAGTTGAGGTCTCCCAGTAGGGTGTAGTTGGTGGAAGCGATGGCATGTGGGGAGATGATGTCCGTGATGGAGTTGGCGAAAAGTCAGCGGGGTCCAGGGGGTCGGCAGATGAGGGTTCCTCGGAGGGTGGAGGTAGGGCTGGTCAGTATCTGTGAAGGTGTTCCATCAAGTCTGTGGGCTTGTCGGGGAGTGTGCTCAGGCGGAGGGTGGATTTGTGGACGATGGCGATTCCTCCTCCATGACGGGTGGGGCAGTCCTTCCTGGAGATCTTGTATCTTTGGGGAATGGTGATGGTGATGTCCGGTCCTGATGTGGTGTTGGTCCAGGTTTCGATAAAGAATGCTACGTCCAGGGTGGGCTGTTGAGGAAGTCCCAGATTTCGGTGGCGTGTTTGTGGAGGGATCGGACGTTGAGGAGGATGCATTGCAGGGTCTTCGGTTCGGTTGTGTTCTTGCGGACGGGTTGCGCTGGGCCCATGGTCTTGGCGGTGCTGCAGGTGTGCCAGCAGCGGTGACAGCTGAAGGGTCCGTGTGTGTTGGCTGGTGATGCTAGCTTGCAGTTGCTGGTGCGGCCTGGGTTGAGAGTGAGGAGTGCCGCTGGGTCGTAGCGTTGGCGGTGCAGAGATCCAGGGTTCCTGGCGCTGGTCGCAGTCGGGTCGCAGTCGGGTCGCAGTCGGGTCGCAGTCAGGTCGCGGACGGGCGCAGACGTGCTTGCCTTTGGTGGGCCGGCGGCGTGGCCACACAGCGGCTGTCATTAAGTAGGAGTGGGGGAGGGATGGACAGCTGGGAGGCGGGAGGGGAGCTGGATTGGACCGATCGCGCTGTTTGTGCTGAGGTAAGGGGCCGCAGGGGCAGCAGCAGCGGGGAAAACTGGCTGAAAAAGGCAAAAGGAAAAAGGCAAAAAGAAAGAGAAAAGTGCAAATAAGGCAGCAAAAGTGCAAGAAAGAGTGGAGGAAAGACACAGAGGACACAGAAGGAGAGTGAAAGGGGGAGATTGAGATGAGGGTAAAAAACGAGTGAAAAACGGAGGATAGATACAGAAGGAGAGTGAAGGGGGTAGCTTGAAATGAGGGGAAAACGACAGAAAATGGAAGAAAGACCCAGAATGAGAATGAAGGGGGGAGATAGAAGTGAGGGAAAAAAAACGAGTGAAAAAGGAGAGAAAAAGCGGAGCGAGAGAATGGCAACAGAGGTCCCCTGGATCACCAGGAATGAGGCGCAGGTGAAACCTGCGGGTGGAGGAGGGCCTAGAACACCAACACTCGAGAGTGCAGGGTCTCGAGGGAAGGCCTCACTTAATGGTGGAGCTGCGAGGGAGGGAGAGAAATTTCACTGACAATGAGTCAGTGGTCTTGCTCGCCTGTCCCCGCAGCGGCCGCCATTAAGTAGGGGTCAGGGAAGGCTGGACAGCTGAGAAACGGGAGCGGGTAGGGAAGCAGGTAGATGGGAAGGGAGTATGAGCAGGTAGTGTTGTAAGCTACATTACTGTGCAGCACCTACTTCCGCTGGCACAGCCTGCCCCTCCATCTGGTATCATTTTCAGACAAAGGAAACTCTTCAGCAATCTGCTGATTATAATAACTGTTGTGCGGGCATTGCAAATATTCCGGCCCATCAGTCATCTACCTATTACAGAACATCCCTATCTGTCTTTGAAATCTATTGGGCACACAGAGACAGTGTTCAGAAATGTCTTTATTTACCTTCGCCTCAGAGTCTCTCAGCCTTCATCCTTGTGGAATCTCTGACGTGCAGTGATGTCAGTCTGGGCTGCAGGCCTGGACAAGACTCCTACGGGCAGGCCATTCCCAAAGTCACCTTTTCGGAGCCTGAAGGCTACTAGGATTTTCACAAAATGTGTCGACTGCTCTTTATTCCAGTTTATTTTTCCATCCACCTCAAACCTTTAGTTCCTGCAGGTTGGATCACGCATTTTCCCCATTATGTGCTCCTCTGTCTGTTCGCAAGTTGTTTCCTTTGCTTGCGAACTCGGTGTTTTGTTTGTTTTCTAATGCTGATGAAAGGCGAGTGGCTCGTAATTATACTGCTGGAACCATCTTTCTCAGTAGTGACAGACAAAACATTACCACATTCTTCCCTTGGCGGACTTTATTCCACTCTCCTTCTCTTTTTTCGTCCCTTACTTGGCTGCCCCATTGTTCCAATATTTACCACAAATGCGTGAAAACTGGAGCATCTCACAGGATTCCTGAGCCAGTTTGGGGAGCCCTCGCTGTGTGATAGCAGCTGGCTCACGTGTCGCTGGCACTGGTCTGGGTTCACAACTCCTTGTAAATCGTATTTGTAAAGCGCGAACTACTCACCCTTATGGGTCTCAAGGCTCTGGGGTGCCACCGTGGAAATTAAGTGAGCTATTGCCCAGTCACATGCTGAGCTGAGCTACTGCCCTGAGCAGGGGATCGAACCGTGAGCCCTGTGCTCCGAAGTTAGCTGCCCTGGCCCCTGCACCACACCTCTCTGCCTCCTTGGGTTGTTCTGTCGGTGCCTCCCCCCACGCGCTGCTGTAGAGGGCACCTCTGTATGCCATTGGCGCTGGGGTGCCTTTGTTGTTTTCAAGCATGGCCCATATACCCAGCGCTTTAAATGGGAAAAAATAAATGCAGGTACTCATTAAATTCACCTAGGGGCGTGGCTAGTGGGCGGGGCTAGAGGCGAGTGAGACAAGATGACACAAAACACTTCGATTGAGTTTTCATTTTGACCTTGCGTTGCCCTGGATAGTGGTCTCAAACTTTTCATTTGCCCAGATTAACAGCTAAAACATTGAATGAGCCAAGCCATCGACCGCACTATTAGCACTTTCAAGCTAATAATCGATTTCTAGGATTGGAGAGACTCTGGCACTTACACTGATTGCAGGGCATAACAAAACGTGAGAAACGTATCCGTATAAACAAAATGTACTTGTTACACAAAATGAAGGCCAAACAACAAATGTTCATGTTTCTTTGTTTTGTAATATTTGCAGCATCTTCATATCATAATCATTATAATCTTCCTACTTTCTTGCATTTGGTGCAATCCTTATATATTCAGGAGTGCACACACACAAAAAAGCATTCCACACGTTTCTTTTTCAATACCTGCTGATTCTCTTCCTATCTGGGTTTGTTTGTCTCTCACAGACAAAGATACACTCTCTATCTGTCTTCACATCTCTAAGCACAAGATCCCTCCCGCACTCACTGCTCTCCCTTTATAGCTAATTCTGTCCCACTCTCGTTACCCCAATTGCATCCTATCCCTCTCTCCAATCACTCTTTCTATTTCTAATCTGCCCTCTCCGCACCTCTCTTCTGCTTTCCATAGCCGTCTGGATCTCTTCCCTATCTCTATCTGCGCTTACCCCTTCTGACTCTATCTTTTCCTACTTTAAACTCTCTGCTCCTTCCCCCTCACTCTTCACCTTCACTCACCCACCCCCATTCTCCCTTCTCTCCCCTCGGCCGAAGTCCCCCAAGGCCGTAGAGCTTGCATTGGCAGACAGTGAACTCTGCTGGGTCCTGAGCAAGTGCAAATTCCAGCAGGGTAGAGGGCAGGTAAACAACAATACTGGCCTCTGATGGGAAGTTCAGTTGACCTCCTCCCACCTCACCTCGCCACCAAGATGGCAGCTTAGGCTATCTTCACCACCTCATCCCCGCCCATCATGGACTCAATGTCCCAGCAGACTGCCGGAGGTGGATTTAAAGGGCCAAGTGCATCAGGAGAAAGACAGTCACACTCAGTGGGGGGCCATGGGGTGAAAATGGCCCTTTTTACCTGGGCTCGTCCACGGCCACGGCCCTCGCCTATGACCCACAATTAACAACATGACCCAGCATCGACGCCTGACGGGGGGCGGGGTGAGGGGGGTGAGGACAATAAGAGCTTCCATTTGGGTAGAAACGGAGCAGAGGCCCTCTTCCCCCTGCGACAGACATCCAATAGGCTGTTCAGACCAAATCGGGCAGCTTGCAACAGCTCAATAATACAGAAAGACGGCAAACGGCCAACATGCTGCCAAAAAAGGGCACGCACCAGTCTAGTGCCCAACTCCTCAATCTAACCCTGAGTATAACCCCACCCCGCCACACCTTTTGCAAGAATGGCATTCTCTGCCACAGTTGACTAAATTGAATGTTGTCTGTATCTGCCTCTTGGTTGTATGGTATACTGAGTTTCATAGCAGTGAGTGTCAATGGCCTCCCATAGTGGCATAGCTGTGTGTCTATATGAACAATCCTTTGTACCACCACGACTAACCGTTTTCCTATGCACAATGAATTATTCATCTCTTATTAAACCCTCTCAATTTGCCCTTTTGTAAAACCTGGCTGGGATCCTGAATTTCCATACATACCTAGGAACCCTCAACAGTTGCAGCTGCCTTAATAGATTTTCCGGTTTGATGCATTTCCTGAGATTGCTACACAGAAGGAGCTTCATCAGTACGCAAGAATGAAAGTTTTAGCATCTCCAAACTCCCCAGTCTGTGTCAGGATCAACTGAGAAGTGGATTGAATGGATGATGGAAGCAGACATGTGGTACCCCTTGGTTCTTTGTGGATACCTGTAGCTTCATCAGACTGGCATTGTCGGTGGTGTGTTTCTATGTAAGAGACAAGGCTACTGAAAATGTTCCATTCAATAAACACACAACTCGTGTGCTGAATCTGGGAACAGGCATAGCCTTTCCTTGACTTGGAAGATTTCAGTTTGTTGGTAGACGGAAGGCCACAGATTGTTAACAGTAGTGTGGCTTAAGCAGTTAACAGTCACTTGGAAGTTATCAGTTTTCACACAGAGTCTGAGAGTTGTGAATACAATGGCTCAACTGTCCACAACTGCATTGGGCGATGTTCTGATAAAAGCTTTCCGCCAATCGAGAGTGGTGTGCCAGAGTTCAAACCTGATGAACTGAAAAATGAAGCAAGGGATTGTGATCAAACCCGTAACTTTGTGATTCTAATTGCTAGTTGGTGATCTTCAAAATAAGGAATTTTAATATGGGACTTCTGTTTTCAGTTAGAGCAGTTTCAACGAATTTGCCTCCTTGCTCCCTTTTGTACCTAGGGGTTTATTAACAATCCTACATTTGAGTATAGGTGCAAAATATGTTCTGCATATGAGGTGGTCTTGATCTGAAGCCCATCTCATCTCAAATGGATGACTTCTCAGCCCACTATTTTAGCTGCTGTAGGTCTCCGTAAAAAGCCTTCCGCCTGCCACATTCATGAAGAGACAAAAGGAGCCCTCTCCCCTAAAGTGAGAGCCGGTGTGCCCCACACATATGAAAAGCCTCATCTTACTTGCAATTGCAAGCATTCACTTTTTTCAACCTCTAGCCAGTTTGTAAATCTCAGACTTTCTCAATTAGAACATTCAACACTCATTCCGTTCTGCAGCAATCTTAAGCATCGAGACAGCGGTCTCAAATGCTAAGGTCTCAACTACAGACTTATTTTGGATAATAGTGTAGGAAGATGAATTAGATATTGAGGCATTTATAGTATGTATTTTGTATTTTTGCTGTTTAAAATATAGTTCCATATCTTGTCCCAGGGTTTTGACAACAAGGGTTTCTCTGGTGGATTCCCATAGATGTGTAATGGTCATTTTAGCTGCAACTAGAACTCAAGTTTGTGTTTGTTTGCTGTTTGCTACATGTGTCTATACATACTCCTCCTCGCCTAACAGCATCACTGGTGAGTTCAAAGTTATCTTTAGGTCAATTTTTTCTTTCACTAGTGCTAGGATTTATTTCCAGAAGTTTGTACTTTAGCACAAGCTGCCAATAATTGGTACATATCTTCCCTTAAACATTTACGTACTGCCATCATTAGCAACCAGCAAGAGGTCATCAATAGATATGGGCAGTGAGTTGTTTACAGAAGTTTTCTGTTGGGTTGGTCATTTCAATCAGTGATTCATCCTCATTCATAAGCGAAGCAGGAAATCTGGATTCTAGTGACCCTCTTCTAGCTGCATCATATATAGCTAATGCACCCTGCAGTGATATCCAAGATTCTATGGCTTCTAGTCAATAGGCCTGTCAACTTGTAATCACAAGTTGTTTTTGTTGTAATCACAGTGTTATAATAATTTTATGATGGTCACAGGATTTACTGCTTACAAAATATTCCATAATACAACCCATACATCTTTAGGTAAACGATATTAACCGTATGTTGCCATGTTTGTTCTTAGGGTGCCGCACAGGAAACTCCATCAAGCATGCAAGTAGGCTGGAACCTCATGTCTTTAAATGGGGTACTTTGTTCTGTTTGTGTAGACAAAGGAAGAGGCTAGCAGCTAGGTGTGTTTTGTTCTATTTGTGTAGACAGAGGAAGAGGCTAGCAGCTAGGTGTGTTTTGTTCTATTTGTGTAGACAGAGGAAGAGGCTACCAGCTAGGTGTATTTTCAGGGTGCTTCTTGTGCTGTTTATCAACTCATAAAATATTAGGCATGGTCTCTGGCAAAGCAACTGAGGTAGGCTGAAATTCAGAATATTTATATAATGTATACTTTCCCTGCGTGTTGGAAGGAAAGGGATCAGCAGCTCAAATCAAATGCAGATTGGGTGTAGACTATACAGTAAGCCAGCAAAGCTGTCCACCGGTGGGCATTACCACAGCACAATAATTGAGCTGATGTGGTACAACTTCCAGGTCAAAGCAACATCTTACAAGAGGTAACAATGTTCATAGTTGGAGGCACTGTAATATAGGTATGCTTTATTCTCAAGATAAGGTGTGACCATTTCCTGGCCTTTAAAGCTAAATTAATTGCTCGATGTGGATATTTCCTTTTCATTTAACATTAGAGTGTCAAGTTCATCTTGTAATTGAAATTGGGTACTGTAGAGTATTATTTTCACAGCTGGTTGACAAACCGACTTGAGTTTCTTCATGCTTACCGAAGCCAATGAAAATCAGTGGCAGCCGGTACTCATAGCAGGGAGGGTGGCGGACGGCACACAAATGCACACATAAACACTGACTCACACCCATGCATTCACACATACACAAACACAAATGCATGCACACACACACACACACAAATCCATACACAACTCTCACTTCCATATATTCATGCACGCATCAAACATTGAAATAAATAAATATCACACTTACCCGCGCAACTCTGCCTCGGAGGTCTCAGGAGCGTTGGGATGGCTGATTCCCTCACTGGTGAACCTAGGTCAGCCAATGAGTAGGAGGCAGCAGTCCCTACTCTTCACAAAGTGGGATAGTGTCAGTGAGAGTTGCTGACCCCACCCCACTCAGTGATAAGATATCAGTGATTGACATATAGCCCTGAAGCGCCCAGGTTCAAGGCAATCAGTGACGCTCCTCCTCCTCACAAGGGGGAGGGCCTCAAGGTGCTACAAGAGCTGTTACATCTTCAGCCCGGCAAAGTTCAGCTCAGGCAACCAGCAGCTTATGATTTTAGCACGTCTAGCTCCTGGCTGCCTGATCTGAAAACAAAGAGTGCCTGTCAGGCTGACCTTTGCTCAGCCTGACAGACACTTTTCTTTTTGGGTAAAAAGTGAAGGGATGTGGTCCCTTCGCCCCATTAGGATGGGCCGCAGGCTGGTGAAACGTCACCATTATTTCGTAGCAACACATATATTGAAGGACGCAGGAAGCAGCTTGGGATTTTGAGAATATTTTTTTTCTAGATTGCAGAACATAAAAAAAGTGGTGCCCTATGGCTACCCTCTTTTTTAAACCCAATGCTCTGTTGGCTAGTAAATTTTATCTTGAGATAATACATGGTCTTTTATTTCTAGAGCATGGGAGACACTATATAAATTGGTAATAAAATAAGACATGAAACTGAATTTGCCTCTGCAGATTTGCAAAGTGTTTGTAGTTTCTTGCCAGAGTGGTCACAACCTGCTGGTTTATAGCTTGTGGTATTTTTAGGTCTCGCCTCTCAATGCGCATGCGCATTGAGCAGAGCGAGACAAAGGGCTTTAAACAGACTTTACCCAACTGGAGATTTGGTGCTGTGCCCGTGCGGTTTTAGGTCAATGCGCAAGCGCATTGATCTAAAATGCGCGTGCACAGCACCAAATCGCCGTCTGTTCCCTCAGCCGCACTCCTCCCACACCCCCGCTCCGCCCCCTCCCCTGCCTGCCGTGTCGCATTTCTCCTCCCCCCTCCCCACAGCAATGCCCTCCGTCTTGGCTCGCTAAACTACTTGCTGCCTCCTCCCGCTCTCCTTAATCCGCTCTCCCTCCTCCCACACCCCCGCTCCGCCCCCTCCCCTGCCTGCCGTGTCACTTTTAAATCTGTATTTTCCCCGAGCCGCTCTCCCTCCTCCCACACCCCCGCTCCGCCCCCTCCCCTGCCTGCCGTGTCACTTTTAAATCTGTATTTTCCCCGAGACACGGCCGGCCGGCCGTACTTTCACTTTCACGGCCGGCAGCCGCAGTCCGTGTCTACTTTTTAAAAAAACTTTAAACACAACTCCGGGTGGCCTCCTCCTCCTCCTCGAGTTCAGCTTTTCGTCTAATGATACCGGACATCAATGTGTTCTCATCCCAATTTGCAGACTCCGCACAACACTCATGCACATCCACCGCCACATCCACTGCCACATCCACCACCACATCCACCACACCCACCACCACCACATCCACCACACCCACCACCACTACATCCACCACAACCACCACCCCATCCACCACCACATCCACCACCACCACCGCATCCACCATAACCACATCCACCATAACCACATCCACCGCATCCACCACCACCACATCCACCATCACCACCACATCCACCATCACACCCACCACCACCACATCCACCATCACATCCACATCCACCATGACATCCACCGCCACATCCACCACCACATTCACCACCACCACATCCACCACCACCGCATCCACCACCACCGCATCCACCACCACCGCATCCACCACCACCACCACACCCACCACCACCACATCCACCACAACCACCACCCCATCCACCACCACCACTGCATCCACCACCACCACCGCATCCACCGCCACCACCGCATCCACCATCACCACATCCACCACATCCACCACCACCGCATCCACCACCACATCCACCATCACCACCACATCCACCACCAAATCCACCATCACATCCACCATCACATCCACCATCACCTCCAGATCCACCATGACATCCACCGCCACATCCACCACCACCACCACCGCATCCACCACCACCACCACACCCACCACCACTACATCCACTACAACCACCACTACCACCACCACCGCATCCACCACCGCATCCACCATCACCACATCCACCATCACCACATCCACCGCATCCACCACCACATCCACCACCACATCCACCACCACATCCACCATCACCACCACATCCACCATCACATCCACCACCACCACATCCACCACCACATCCACAACCACCACATCCACCACCACCACCACATCCACCACCACCACCACATCCACCACCACCACCCACCACATCCACCACCACCACCACATCCAGCACCACCACCACATCCACCACCACATCCACCCCCTCATCCACCATCACCACCACATCCACCATCACCACCACCATCACATCCACCCCCACATCCACCACCACCATATCCCCCAGATCCACCACTACCACATCTATATGTGTGTGTGTGTGGCTCTGTGTGTGTGTAGGTGCAAATGCAATGTTCTTGGATTTTCGTCACAATAAAATACACTGAACATAATCTTCACAAAAGTTATTTACAAACGTTTAAGCTATTGCCATTATAAATTACAATAACTTTTATTTAAGTATTAATTATTTACAAAATTAAAAGCCATTGTTATTTGTAATATCAAGACATCTAAGTCACGTAAATACAACACACATTGCATTACAAATGCTATAGGTGTCACATTTGCAAAAGTTAAAACTATTGACATTGTAACTGACAAAGCTATTAATTTTGCTACTTTCAAAACCAACACATAAATAAAAAAAAGTGTCATTTACAATACCAATAGCTCAAACTTTCCTAATGCGAGACCTATTGCATTTCCAATGCTTGCTTTCTTTTGTTCTAAGTTGTCAGTTAAGACCATACTTGAAAAGTGTCAGCGCTAGTTCACATGGGGGCTAGCCAAAAATATTGCAGTTTTGAGACATGCGACTCCCCTGACAATTTCAAAGGGGCGGTGTAGTCTGTTTGGCATAGACAAAAATATTTTTGTATGAATGGTGTTGTTGAATCCTGGTAAAGTTGTAAGTCAGAAACGTGTCTAGTAGCTGTTCCGTTTCAGTTTGTACTCCAATCCAAAAGTTGGGAAACCATGGGGATAAACATATAGATGACAAAAACCAACTACTTAACTATCAACATTCCCTGCCCATGAAGCAAGAGTCTCACACGTATGATCTAGGCTTGTAACTACAGTCCAGGGCTTGATACTCCACATGTTGGGCCCGATTCACATAACTAACTTAAGACAAAATCCTAAACCTACTACCATTTTGGTATTCACAGAAGGCACTTACTCATTTTGGTATTCACAGGAGGCACTTACTCATTTTGGTATTCACAGAAGGCACTTCTTCATTTTGGTATTCACAGAAGGTACTTACTCATCAATGAGTAAGTGCCTTCTGTGAATACCAAAACGAGTAAGTGCCTTTTGTGAATACCAAATGAGTACATGGTAGTAAGTTTAGGATTTTGTCTAAGTTAGTTCTGTGGATCGGGCCTGTTGATCCCATCTCTGCGTACAATAGTCTCCTGTGTACCCTATGTCTATGGCGCTGTTTGATCGTGTAACCATGCCCTACTTATCTTTATTAAGCCTCATACAATCAGAATGCGTTTTTAATCATAGTGCTGTTAAGCTGTATGGGGCCATATGTATCAACATTCCGTTTTGCGATTCCTAAATAACGATTTTTAAGGAATCGCTATTTAGAAATCGTAAAATGGTATGTATGTAGAAAATCGCTTCATTTTAGCGATTCCTTAAAATTCCATAATTGCGATTAGCAAATTGCTAATCGCAATTAAGGAATAATTTCACATTCATTTCCATGGGCCAGGAGGCCCATAGGAATGAAGGGGAAATTGCGAATCGCAATTTGCTAATCGCAAATTGTAAATATTTTCAAGGGTGCAGGGGTGTCTCAAGAACACCCTGCTGCACCCCTGAAAATGACATGTGTGCGCATATGGCGCACATACATTCCCTAAGGGCATGTATGAGCGTCACATGGCACCTTTTGATTTTTAAAAAAATGCTTTTTAAAAAGAATTTGCAACTTACCACCAACTAGAAGTTGGTGGTAATTTGCGAATCCTTAATGGCATTTTGGAATGTTTTTTTCCTTGATACATTGCATTTAAGGAATCGCAAAATTTGCAATTCCTTAAATGCAATCGCAAAATAAGGAATGGCAAATTTAGTGATTCCTTATTTTGTACCAAAAATGTTTCATACATACCATTTAGCGAAAATGGGTTCGCCAACGCCGGAATTCTGCGAATTTCGGCGTTTGCGAACTCATTTTGCCTTGATACATATGGCCCCAAATCATTGAGCAACACAGGCTTGTGGTAGCACATGCTTGGCACTAACATCCATCGTTGAAGCCTTGCAAGACCACAAGTCACTTCACAGAGATGGTGTGGGTGTGCCAACTAAATCACAGAAGCCCCAGGATAGGATTGAAAAGAGGGGGAGATGGGTGATTATTTTGACTTTCCCAGTGACTCTTGACACAATTAACTGTTACTGCTCTCTCTGGTAAATAAGGTCCATGTAGCTTATAACTTATCCAAAGAGAGTTAGAGCCTGATTTAGATATTGGCAGACGGGTTACTCCGTCACAATGGTGACTAATATCCCGTCAGCCGAAATATAAATCCCATAGGATATAATGATATATATATTTCGGCTGAAGGGATATCCGTCACCGTTTTGACAGAGTAACCTGTCTGCGGAGATCTAAATCAGGCCCTTCATGTTTGCCCATCAGCTGGAGATGCTTGCATTCGGCACCTGAAAGCGTTCTGTGCCCTCCCATCCACTGGGCTGTTTAACCCATGAATGTCTACAACTAAAAAGACAGAAGAATTAAATTGTATTTTGCATTTCACTACTCCTGTGCTTTGGCACTATGATATAGGATACCAACATGTATGTTTTTTCAGCCATCCGCATGTTGCATTGTGGGGCTTGTAGTTTTGTTTTAACAATTTCATTGTGGGCTCAAAACCCCGGCTTGCAAAGAGCCGTTGGCTGAAATGCCATAATCAAGGCTACTGGAATTATGCAATTGTGCGGTTGCAGCCATTTTCCCATAATTATAGATTTGTTGCATTTCTCGCACAATATACAATCTGCAGATTTCAACCCAAAAATTGTAGTGGCGGCTGCCACGGCTTGTGGGGCGGCGGGGGGGGGGGGCTGTAGGTGAGCACAGGGAGGAGTAGGGGGGTCACAGGGTTAAAATTAAAAAAAACACTTACCTTCCGACCGGGTCCTGCGCAACTCTGCTCCTGCTCTTGTCTTCCAGGAACAGGAAGCACCCAGCACATAGGCTCCCGTGACCAATCACAATGCTGCAATGCAGCGTTGTCATTGGTCGTAGCGCCGTGACACATCGCTCAGCTAGGGGCTGTAGGAGTGGGCATGTTCTCCATGCAGGGTGTAATGCAGCCTGCATGGAGAACAGGGAAAGTGTGCATGGCTGTTTTGGGGGGCCCGAGAGAGCCGACCAAACAGTCATTGCGTACTTAGGAGGGTTGTACCCTCCTCCGCTGCTCTTCAGCTCCGCCCGCCCCCTCACACAAACTTCCCCAGCAGGAGGCCAAAATAAAATGATAAAAACATTACGCTATTATCATTTTATTTTTAGGTCTCGCGACCTATCGATGTGCGCAAGCGCATCGAGCGGAGCGAGAATTCAAGTGGCGAAAATCTTCTTCAAACCACGGGCTTTCAGCCCCGCGGTTTTCATGCAGTTCACGTGAACCACGTGATTAAACATGCACGCGCATTCCCGGCCGCACAGCACATAAAAGGGCTTCTCCTCCCCTAATTATTCATGGCCGGCCGCAGGCCGGCCGTACTTTCAGTTTCCCGGCATTATCAGGTACGTGTTGTTTTTCACTACTTTGGTGCTTTTTCGTTCTAACCTTCATTAATTTCTCTCTTTCTTTGCAACATCTAATCTCTAGCTGTCTTTGGTTCTATTTACTCTTGGTCCGTCTCTGTCTTTGCCTGTCTTTCTCTCTCCGAGTGTCTCTCGCTTCAGCCCTACCCCCACACACACTAACTTGTTTATGATTCTTTTTCTTCTCCCCCTGTTCTTGTCTCTGTCTCATCTCCGCCCCCAACTCCCCTGGCACGTAGCATTTCATTTGCAAGAATCACGCCTGCGTGCCTTTCTTCTACTGTGGCTCCCCAAACCATTTCTTTATTGAAAAATAAACTTTCTTAGGCAGCAGCATGCCATGCTTGATGTTCATGACCCCCGCCCACTTTCTCCGTGGCTCGAGCTGCCTCCTTCTTCCCCCTCAGGAGAAAGGCCTGCTGCCTGCACCCGAGCCGCGCTCCTTGCACCAGGAGACTTGAAAAAGCACTCCCCAGCTGACGTGAGAACTGACCTACAGGATTATTCCACGCAGATACCCGCCCACTTTCTCTGTGGCTCGAGCTGCCTCCTTCTTCCCCCTCAGGAGAAAGGCCTGCTGCCTGCAATGTCTCTGTCGCATCTCCGCCCCCCACTCCCCTGGCACGTAGCATTTCATTTGGAAGAATCACGCCTGCGTGCCTTTCTTCTACTGTGGCTCCCCAAACCATTTCTTTATTGAAAATTAAACTTTCTTAGGCAGCAGCATGCCATGCTTGATGTTTATGACCCCCGCCCACTTTCTCCGTGGCTCGAGCTGCCTCCTTCTTCCCCCTCAGGAGAAAGGCCTGCTGCCTGCACCCGAGCCGCGCTCCTTGCACCAGGAGACTTGAAAAAGCACTCCCCAGCTGACGTGAGAACTGACCTACAGGAGCATTCCACGCAGATACCCGCCCACTTTCTCCGTGGCTCGAGCTGCCTCCTTCTTCCCCCTCAGGAGAAAGGCCTGCTGCCTGCACCCGAGCCGCGCTCCTTGCACCAGGAGACTTGAAAAAGCACTCCCCAGCTAACGTGAGAACTGACCTACAGGATCATTCCACGCAGATACGGTATGAATAGCAAAGGGGAGGCAGGTCCATCCACACAGCATGTCCCTCTCCTTCAATGTATAGAGCTCTTTGCTGCACATTGTGCGTTATGTTTGTGCTCCTGGGTCGCTTTACTCTTTGAATTCCAATGCATATTAAACCATTGCACCTCATGTAAGGTTTACAGCTGATGTACTTCCATTGAGGGGACACTTAGAATCTGTTATGTCAGGGTTGGTGGCCTGGGTGTGGTGGGGTCAGGAGAGCACATTCTCAGCCCTTGATTATTAGCCAAGCTCTCATTGTACGACGAAATTCACATCTAAAACAAAGTACACATTCAAGGTTGTTTCCACAGCTTTTTACACCTCTGGGTCGACAACAAAGTGCTGCTGCATGAATGTTGCGATTCATACAAAAACTGTAAAGATTATTTTATTGCAAACTAGCGAAAACAAGAGATGGGACTGCTTGAAGCCCAAAAACTTGCGTGGAAGTAAGGAGCCAGCTTTGGTTACTTTTTTCCTTGCCGCCATTTGTATTTTGACTTTTAATCCCTTTAAACCAATGAGAATACCAGCTACCCCACTAACCACGAAGCTGCTAGTGGTCAGGATGCTGTGAGCTTTAGAGGCTGGTAGAAGCAAACATTGGCTGGAAAAGATGTCATTATGGTGCAAGAAATAGCACATTAATGTACATTTGTTTGAGTGGGTTTAAAATGCAGGAGGACTGACATCCAGACATTTAAGTATGTATAAACCATGCTTTGGCAATTCACATGTGTCTGTTTTAAGTAGATACATGGAGGTACCGATATCCCATTATTAAATATTATAAGCAGAAAATATAGCAAGGTTTACTAACAACACAATGGGTACACAATGCACACATCTATAGCAACTGAAAACGAAAGCTGTCTATAGCCAAACTCCAAAACCAGATAACATTTCACAAAAAAGTGGATAAAATAGTGCCAGATTTTACTAGTTAACTTCTATGGCTTCGAAGCAGTTTGTTTTTGTAATGCTACGACACCATTATTGAACTAACATTTATTTTTATTAAGTTCATTTAAAACTAAAGTAAATAGTGAGAGGTTAAAGGTGCACCTGGAGTGTGCTCACTTCGTATTGTATGCATGGGTATGTTTGTCAGAATTAGTCATTGCCATGGCTTTGTGGACAAAAGAAGCTGCACCTTTTTCAGTTTGTCTCCGTGCGTGCGTCTCCCTCGTGGTTTTCCCCCACCACTTGTGTTGCTCTCTAAATTGTCAACCCAACCCACCCCCCCCTTGCATTTCCCGTACTTGTCTTTATTTTTTTCCTTTCAATTCTTTTTTTCTCACGTATATTTTTGCTTCTTTTTCCTTACATTCCATTATTTTCCTTTGTGTCTCCCTTTTTCATAGGTAATGTTTCCTATCCCACTGTTCCGTCGTTCCTTTTCTCTTTCTTTCGTGTGTCGTGTTGGTGACGCATTATTTAACTTTGTCTCCGTGCGTGCGTCTCCCTCGTGGTTTTCACCAACCACTCGTGTTGTTCTCTCCGTTGCCAATAGGTCTCGCAGTAGGAAAGTTGGACCTATTACAATTGCAAATAACAATGCCTTTTATTTTTGTTTTCATTTAAAAAACATAAAGGGCTTTGTCATTTACAAAACAAATAGCTCCAACTTTCCTACTGCGAGACCTATTGGCAACGCCAGTGCTTGTTTCCTTTCTTTTCCTGCTTGAAGGCAGTCGGGTGATGCTCCTCCGCCATAGAAGATGAGCACCCACTGAAAAAAAAATTCTAGCTCAACTTGTTCAGAAGTTAATAAAAATGCAGCAATACATGTTGCTGCACAGTGGAAGGTCCTTTGCAAAGCTGGACTGGTCACTTTTCTGTGGCTTATTGCTATATTTTGGTATTAAATTGGTATTAATGATGTTCAACCAATGTCCAGACAGTGTTACCAAGTTTAAAAATGTCAAAATAATGAAGCAATGCTATTTAAAAATGTACTGCATTATGCTGCGTAATTTGCCTTTTCTTCTGCATAATTTACTCAACCCTACTGCATACATTGACTCTCTCTGCTGCATCATTCTAGTGGCCCTGACTTATAATTGACTGGATGTGTTCTACATGGCATGGAAACACTTGTCAGTTAGGTTTTAAAATTTTACAAAGTTGCATACTCCATTTACATTTTTTTTGTTTAAAGCGTAAAACCAAAGATAAACTCTGCACACACATTTCGTGAGGGTTCACTCTTTCACTCACAGGCATTGGCATTGTGGATCGATTTTTCTTATATTTAGTGGAACTCTTTATATAAGCCTCATTACGCACTGCAACCTATCCTAACAAAATGTGTAAGTAAAGTATGGGCCGCAGTGGTAGAAGGAACATTATACCATTCTCTTACACTTGCAGGACTGGCAGGGGCATAGCTTGGGGGGGGGGGGTGTTTGGGGTATTACACCTCCCCTAATAAATGTAATATTTAGTAAAAATTTGGTGACCGCAGCTTTCAGTCGGGTATGGTAAGGTATCTGTTGGATCTCACCTGGGATTTTAAAATACTCACTCAGGCAAAAACACACATATACTCTTCAGTTTTGAAGGTCTTAAACATGGGCATTTTACGAAATACTGTGTTTTAAGTACCCCTCACAATCCGCACTACCTTCCCTTTCCATTGGCCCATACGCCCCCCTCAAGCACTGCCGCTCATATAATAATTAACATGATATCCCAGTTTGATTGTCAGAAATCTGAAGCTCCCACCTGCAGTCTTACTGACCAAACACCGCCCCTTAGGACAAGTACAGTACAGGTAGCTATCGCACCAAGAGTGAGTGAGAGGCATTAAAGGGCTGATGTATGATTTCAATAAAGAGACATCAACATACAAGAAGTGCAAAGCTTCTGGAAGAGGCAGTCAACCACTTATGCAGTTATCATACATTTATGTACTTACATAGCATTATATGCTTCATCAGCGGGTTCCCAAACGTGCACTGTGAAGCATTCAAGAGGGGAAACTGCCATAACAACACAGCCATTAAATCACAATGCATTTACAATGCGGCTCCTACCACGTGACTACTATTACCACGCATAGCCTTTACCACACGTGATTATACAACAAGAATATTGTAAAAGGAATGAATGGTGAAGGCATATGCTGGTAAAGGCATATGGGTGGTAAAAGCATATGCGTGGTATAAGTAAGCATCTTTACCTCACATTAGAGACCCTCTGCAGGACAGATGTCCATCTTCAAGCGATGTTTCAGTCTTGGAGTCTTCATTTCGGTTTGCCTATGTTTTATTTTTCCACTTCCGTTAACCTCTTCCATGCTCATGACGAGCTCCGTCATGAGGCACGGTTGAGCTGCACTCGTCATGACAGTTGGAACGTTCGCACGCGGGGATAATTACCCCGCTGTGCTGAACGTTCGAAAACGGGTGTGGTTGTGACGAGCTCCGCTCATCATGAGTGCAGCTGCACTGTGCCTCATGACGAGCCGAGCTCGTCACAAGCACAGCGGTGCCGCTCGCGGCCCCCCGCACAGCGGGGGGGAAACACCCCGCAATGAAGGGGTTAAAAAAAATGGACGTGCACGTCAGTGGAACTTGCTGCGCTCTCGTACCTCCTTTACAAGCCAAAGGCAAGCATGGGGTTTTTGGCCTCAGGGCTGGGGGTGTTTTTTTATGGGTTGAGAGCCAGGGGAGATTGTGCCAGGGACTGTTTTAGGGCTCTGCCCTGGTTTGGGATCAGCAGTAGCTTTGTGGAGGCCGGCAAGGAATGAGGTTCGGTTGGGTAACATACATCAGGGCTGGGGTTGGGGTTGTTTACATGGGTGTGACTGGGTTTTAGGACTCAGGGTTGCGGTGGAATGGTTTGTAGGGCTGTGGGAGGAATGGTTTACAGGGCTGGGAAAAAGGGAACAAGTGGTGTTAAAGGTTTAGGATTAGGGGGACTGATTCTAGAGGCTGAGGAGGGTCGGTGCCAGGGCTGCGATCGGAGCTTTTTAAGTCTTCGGACTGGGGGGAGGGTCAGAGGGGTCATGGCGGGTACCTTTACCACATGTAAGCTTTACCACTTATGTGCTTTTACCAATCATGCCTTTAAAGGCATGCATGGTAAAGGTTTATTCGTTATTCGAGCATGCGTGGTAAAGGTTATGCCTGGTAATTGTATTTGTGTTGTAACGGTATGTGTGATTCCGTCGTACAACCATTCAAGAGTTTTACTGTTTACTGTTTGTACAGTTTCCCGTTATGGGTTCTTTCCTTGCGGGGAGGTTACCTCAAATATGTTAACAGTTATCGTCTCCCTTTATTAAACAGTCAGATTTATATTAAACTTTTATGTGGGTGATCCAAAAATATTTTTTCTGGTGTCTTCCTACCACAAGATTAAAAACCAGAGGGGCGAGCAATATACCCTACTTACCTTTCCCATCAAAGTGTTTCAGTGCTTGAATATTGCCCCTTTGGGCTCAGATGTCTTCTCCAGAAAAACAGGTATCTCACATCAAATATTGTGAAGTAAGCCCTGCTTCATAGAAGATGATCACCAACCTCTGTAAAGGGGGGAGGGGAGCGGGGCGATGAAGCAAATTTCCTCAGGTCCCCTTCCTTGAAAAGGTCTTGCAACAATGCAATTGGTGCGACTATGTTCAGTCAGGTATGTATATACTGATCTTTATTCAATCAGTTGATATTCAATTTCAGCTCCTGTGTTGATTCCTTAGTTTTCCATGTTTTGAGAAATTTCAGTAAACTAGTATGCCATTGCTATTTGTAAAAGGGGGTGGTGATGAACAGAGTGTCTGAATTAAGCAGACCACTCTTACCCAGTCCAAAGATCAGGGCTTGATCCATCACCGTTATTTATCTCACTGCCTCATCCCAGCTCGGAACCTGGCTATATGCAAATCAGTCTGTCCCTGGCCCAGTGCATCATGGGAACAGGGCAGACTAAACTACCAAGCCAATTCTTCACCAGAAAGGAGACAAGCTACCGGGGACCGGTTTCTGGCATTTCAGCCGTCTTCGGCCCGGCTTGCTTGAATCCTGATGGAGCAGTGAGAAAGGGACTCATGTCTGAGAGTATTCTGTTTAATTCAGAGACTCTGTCCCTCACCACCCCTTGTTGTAAATATTTTTGTCCACCCTAAGCGTGGAAGGGTATACTCAGATGTGAGTCCCTTGCTCATTGCACCATCAGGATTCAAGCAAGCCGGGCCGAAGAGGCTGAAATGCCAGAAACCGGTCCCCGGTAGCTTGTTTCCTTCCCAGTGTAAGAATTGGCTTTTGTAGTTTGGTTTGCCCTGTTCCCATCATGCACTGGGACAGGAACAGACTAATTTGCATACAGCCAGGTTCTGAAACTGGGATGGTGCAGTGAGCTAAAAAACGGTGTTGGATCTAGCCCTGATCTCTTGACTGGGTGAGAGTATTCTGTTTAATTCAGAGACTCTGTCCCTCACCACCCCTTGTTGTAAATATTTTTGTCCACCCTAAGCGTGGAAGGGTATACTCAGATGTGAGTCCCTTGCTCATTGCACCATCAGGATTCAAGCAAGCCGGGCCGAAGAGGCTGAAATGCCAGAAACCGGTCCCCGGTAGCTTGTTTCCTTCCCAGTGTAAGAATTGGCTTTTGTAGTTTGGTTTGCCCTGTTCCCATCATGCACTGGGACAGGAACAGACTAATTTGCTTACAGCCAGGTTCTGAAACTGGGATGGTGCAGTGAGCTAAAAAACGGTGTTGGATCTAGCCCTGATCTCTTGACTGGGTGAGAGTATTCTGTTTAATTCAGAGACTCTGTCCCTCACCACCCCTTGTTGTAAATATTTTTGTCCACCCTAAGCGTGGAAGGGTATACTCAGATGTGAGTCCCTTGCTCATTGCACCATCAGGATTCAAGCAAGCCGGGCCGAAGAGGCTGAAATGCCAGAAACCGGTCCCCGGTAGCTTGTTTCCTTCCCAGTGTAAGAATTGGCTTTTGTAGTTTGGTTTGCCCTGTTCCCATCATGCACTGGGACAGGAACAGACTAATTTGCATACAGCCAGGTTCTGAAACTGGGATGGTGCAGTGAGCTAAAAAACGGTGTTGGATCTAGCCCTGATCTCTTGACTGGGTGAGAGTATTCTGTTTAATTCAGAGACTCTGTCCCTCACCACCCCTTGTTGTAAATATTGCTATTTGTAGCAGCCTCAAGTAACTATGCAGTAGACAGGTGGCAACCTCTTCAAAAAGGTTTTGAATGTGTCTGCACCAGGCGCTGTAATCCCAGCCTTGGTGCTGCGCCTGTTCAGAATCTTGAGGGTCGCCAGTGTGCTAGCACCTACTTTTTCCGTGTCAGACACTACACCGCTCAATTTAGGACCTGAAGGAATTTTTTCGGACATTGCACTGTGTCGTTCCGACCAAAATATATGGCAAACCTATTTTGATTATAAAGAAAAAAAATAGTAAAAAAATTAAATAAATAAAAGTGAGTTTGAAAAGATGATTATTCAGAAGCGCCGTATGAAACTAACACTGAAAAACAAGCTCTAGGCGTAAACCAACTGGACAATGCGGAGGGAAGTTTAAAAGTAGCTTTGCAAATTGTGTTATCATTTGCCAGAGCCTGGGAGGGAGCTTCAAAATATGGTAACGATATCCTTTTATTTCAGTAATTTTTTTTATTGAAAATAAAGAGCATATTTACATGGTACAGAGTAAAACACATGGGGGAAGGGACTTATAAATAATGGTACATTGAAAACTATGTGGCCCAGGGGCGCTAGATTACCGAGCTGCAGTTAATGGTAGTGGAAAGGAAATGTGCGGTTGTCACTCGCCCTATATATCAACAAACCGGGGCACGTCAGCAAGAGCATCTGTAGGGCACATTCCTGACCGTGGAGGGCCTGGAGGGAATGGGGGTGTGACGTACAGCAGCTCAGTTCTTCTCCACAAATAAATCAGCGTAAAAATCTCAGACGCAGGGAAGACAGCTCAACACTCGCCCTGACACATGAACGATTAACAGCACGTCTGAACTGTGGAAAAACAGCGAATTACTTCTGTTGTGACCATTTACGAAAAGTCAAAACACAAATAAGCTTGCAGCAGCCTGCCAGCACGGTTCTCACCCCAAATACCCAATTTGTATGTTTGTGTGTGGCCGAGAAAGGTCGCGTTCCTGCGTTTAAATTACGTAAACCTACAAAAACAGTCTACCAGGTAGAAAGGCTCAAGCGCTGGATTCAGAAGGTTGCCAGGAGGGTTGACCATGAGAAGCAGCCCTGCTGGGATTAGTGAGCGGTTGATTAATTTTATTAGCTTCATTGCTATGGTAATGCGGGAATTATGCTCGCCTGTCAAGTAGCTGCTTTCAAATGGATTGTGCTTGCCGTACCTGCAGACAAGCACGTTGCCTGTCACAGGGGTGCTGCAGGCGCAGCACATGACGTCTGACATTTAAATTTAGAAAAAATGGGCCTTCTTTAGCAAGATTTTGATGTAAACACTAGAACTCCATAGGCAGCTAGGTTGCTGAATTTTCAGAATAAGAGACCAACAGCCTGATTCATCAAGCCGAAATCGGCTCGCAAAGAGCCAGATTCTGAGAATCTAGCCCTTTGCGAGCGCTATTTTTGCATTTGGGATTCATCATCCCAAATGCAAGAAATCGGTAATAGCGATTTCGCAATTTTGCGAGTAATTACATTTAAGGAATCTCTATTTGAGATTCCTTAAATGCAATTCATCATCCATTTAAAAATTGCGAATTCGCAATCCAGACCGCTATTTACCGCAAGGTCAAACCTCGTGGTAAATAGCGAAAACTTAGAAAAATGCTTTTAAAAGCATTTTTCTAAGTTGCATGTTGCACACACACATGTCCTTTGGACATGTGTGTGCGCAACACCTGTTTCAATGTGCATTTAAGGGGTGCTACAGGGTGTCCTTTGGACACCCCTGGCACCCTTTAAATCGCTATCTTATTTGCGATTAGCTAATTGCTAATCGCAAATAAGGAATACTCCCATTCATTCCTATGGGCCTTTTGGCCCATAGGAATGAATGGGGAGTTATTCCTTATTTGCGATTAGCAATTTGCTAATCGCAAATAAGGAATATGTAGGAATCGCATTTTTTTTGCAATTCCTACATGAATCCAGTTTTGCGAGCCTGTAATAGCGATTCCTTATGAATCGCTATTATAGACTCGCAAAACGGGTCGTTGATGAATCAGGCTGCAAATGAAGAGTATCGATTTGAGTGCTCCCACCTCCAGTAGCAAACAGATTGTCTGTTTCAGTTTGGAGACTCCCCCCAGTACCTCATGGGTTGTGGTGGTGGTGCCGTAATTCAAATGCCTACATTGATCTTAAGTTAATACATGCATTTTTCATGTTCAATATCTTTAATACGAGCCAGACCCAAGGTTTTTCTCAGAAGTCGTCCAAGGTTTTTTTTAAACGTTTACCCTGCAGTCTTTATTTACACCGTATGGCCTTTACTCCGCAGTCTTTACCACTCAAGTGAGTACCACGCAGGTAAGTGAATTAATAGGTTTTTTACTTTTACCCCACATCATTTACCATGCTGTACGTTACTTCGCAGGTATTTGTTTTTTAAATAACTATTTGAATGTTATTTTTAATTAAAGAGTGTAGGTGCAGGTTAAGGTGCGTGTAGAGGTAAATGAGTGTAAGGGTGATTTTAGGGTTAAGGGGTGGGTAGAGGTAATATCGGGGATGAGTTCATTAGGGTTCAGGAGCAGGTAGCGGTAAAGGTAAAAGTGGAGGTAAGGGAATTAAAAAAAAAAAAGAGCAGTGTTCACCCCAAAACAGACTCATATAAGGGTGGTGGATACGAGGGGTCACCCCGCCCCCAAAAAAAGATGTATATACATATATATTCAAAAAGAACATTAAAAATGATATCTATTGACATAAAAAAATATATACATAGACTTTACAATGCGTGGAAAAGGCATGCGTTGTAAAGACCTGTGTTGTATTACTACACTTTGCAATGTACGTGGGGTAAAGATATGTGAGGTATAGATCTGTGTCGTAATGTTTGATATTCCCACCAAGCCTTCATTACACCTCATGCCTCTTTTCTCCACCACCATACACCTCCTCACCCCTAATATCTCAATCTTGCAGGACCCTTTTTCGTTCATGCTTTCTCTATTTGTCACAGTTCTTCCATCTTTCTCTTCCTGTTTCTTTCCTCCTTTTCCGAATTTCTCTCTCTTGTTCTGGGTCAAAGTCTGTTTATGAAAAATAAGTCCTGGTCGCCAAAAATTAGTTGATTTTTGAGTGCATTGCACCACCTGGACCTGTAGTTCTCCCTGTTAACTTGGATTAAGAGTCAGGTTCCTACTGCACCTTTGAATTGTAATAGCTAATGACTCAAAAAACTTGGAGAGCTCGGTTGAACAGTTCAAGCATCAGTCAACTCTCCTAGTGGTATAGCTATCATCCAGTAAGGTCTAGAGTGACATGAAAACCCTTTAAAATCATCGCTTCCATATTTTAAAGACAAATACACGGACATAGCATCTCGCACAATGCAATGGGGTGTCAATGGGAGTTCAGGTTCGCTCCCATTCACAGACCTGGTTCAAGCTCATCTTTTGCCTTCCGATGCGTTCATAGCCTGTGGCTACACACTGCAGGGCACTAAAACAAGCTCAATTTAAGTGATCTTCCAGGCGACCTAGAGAGATGACTCTTGCTCTCGCTCACATGGTCAGACAGTTCCTGTCCGTGGCTCCAATCTTCCCAGCAGTGCACAATCTCTGATAGCATAGACTGGGGTTAATACTATGGGAGAGGGGAGGCAAGCCCTGTTCAGACATGACTCCAAGACCTTCCAAAGGTCTTTCAAATTCACAGAATTGGTCAAGAAGGACTATATCTTATTAAGTTCAGAGATGCACTAGTGAGACGCCAGGAGCAAGCAATGTTCCCATTCTCCCCCTTTCCTTTCCTCAAAAGAGGGCAGTGGGTTTCCACCAAACGGTGAAAGGGATGCTTATTCACAAAGAGGCAGAAAGGGGGGTCTCTCCTGTTTACCAACAGCCCTCAGAGCGAGTCTAAGTTGGGAGTCCACTGGTGATGTCCGGATGTGTAATTAGGGACTGATGCTTGGGTAAGCCATACAAGGCCAGCAAAGCCTAAGGATATTGTGAGGAAATGGGGTGTATTGTATGATGTGGTTTTGCGACCTCACACTAGTAAAGGAGGTTTCCTTTTTCAAACCTTTAGCTCATCCCTGGGCAGCTGTGGCTCTGAGCAGTCAGGCATACTCAAAGGAACAAGAGTAAAGCATGTAAACCGCACCATAACAATTGAAGAAGAAATACAGGAGACACTCAAGAAAATCATAAACACCAATTAATAATAGACCATCACTTTATGAATATTTTGTTACCAAAATGAAAAGATCCATCTGAGGGTTCCGGTGAGGCAGAATATATAAGGTGAAGTAATTCAACACTTTTTACTTACCGTGAACAAGCATTAACAAATTGGACACACAAACGTTTTCAAGAAAAACTTGGGTAAGTATCAATGCTGTTACTTTATGTCACTTTAGGCGACCGGCTCCAGCAGAGACCCCGTTAGGAGGACCAACAAGGCCATCAGGAACAGTTACCTCAAAGGAAGAAGCAGTCTCCAGTGAGTTACAGGCACTTCTATCTCCTTGGCATAGACTCCTTTGGGAATGGTCCTGATGCTAGGGATACTGGATACTGAAGATCCTTGAGGATGTTGTGAATGTGAAGTGGTTGATGGGCGTTATCCTGATGAAGAACCGGGTTATTTAGAACCCAGCGGCGCCAGGGAATACGCCCAATGTCTTCGGATTCCCATGCCTCGGCAAAAAGAGACACGGGACACTTCTCGATGACGTCAAAGACCAAAGTTTATTGGTTGCAACCAGGAACAGAGGTCTACGAAGCACAACTCGGGTGGTTCGCTAGAGACTGCACAATTTCAATGAGCGGAGCATGGTCTTTTATGCCAAAAATTGTGCTACTGGCAAAACATTCCTTATTTACAGTTGACCAATCCCACAAAACATTTGCGTGATGACAAACCCACTTTTCAGTTGTCCAGCCCACCAGAAATGACCAAGCAACTTCCAATATCCTGTTCGATCAGGCCGGACAAACCCATCATAAAACCTCAACGCAAATCAGTGATTATGTCGTAAAGGAAGAAGCAGAAACAGATTGGAAGCAAGATAGAAAGGTGGGTGCAGTGTACTGTAAATTCCAGCATGTCCTGCTCTTTAATCTTTATCTGACCAGCTGCTTAACAAGGAACTGGCTCAGCGAGGTCAGCCTCGGGCAAGGGAGTCAGTTCGGCCAGGTCATTCAGAAGTCAGCTATGGTGTACGTGTCCCAAAGACTCATTCGGCCGCAGTCATCGGCCTATGTGAGGGAAACCACACAAAATGGCTGCCGTCCAAAAATGGAACCCGAGGGTTCAAACGAAATCCCTGGATACGTAGTGTTCTCATTGATCGATTAATGCGAAAACACTCGTACACATCGCACTCGTCATTTGCGGTCCGCTGATACGAAAATCGTCCATTTCCGACGACCTTTATTGAACGGGTTCGGAACCACCGAACCTCAGACCCTTAAACTACGGAACTACACTGAGGCTACTCCTGAGTCCACGGAAACAGTACTGAGACTGTTCTTTTAGCAGTCATGGAAAACCGTAACATGAAGCTAGACTAAGGAGGTTCAGTAGCTGTTATTTTGCTGGTTCAGAGTGTGGCTTTCACCATGTAGCTCATGCAGTGTTGTTTCAGATATTACAGAATTCAGGAGTAGCTGACCTAGCACTGAAATGGCTACCATTGTTTCTGAAGCCGTTTTATGCTGAATGTGGAGTGCCCCAGGGCTCCTTGCTGAGCCCCACGCTAATAATTCTTTATGTACATCCTTTGGCAGAGATTATTCAATCTTATGGATTCTCAATAGTATCATAAGCTGAAGATACTCAGCCTTAACTCTTGGATGGATCTCTGAAGCAGACCAACTTAAAACGTGCCTGAAAGTAGTAGTGGCTTGTTCCCTAAAACGTAATGGAAAATAAACTGAAGTGATGGTGGTCGGCAGTGACTTTAACTGCTGATCCTCGAGCTGCTGGCCTGAGTTCTAAGGCAGTCATCCCCTGCAGAGAGTGATGGTTAAAAATCTAGGCTTTTGGCTGGACAACAAACTTAATTTTGAGATACAGGTAGAGAAATTAGTAGCTAGCTGCTATGGCATTCTGAGAATGCTTAGAAAGATTCTAGATTTTCTACCTTGTTCATCATGGATGACTGTTGTCCAGGCTTTAGTTCTTTTGCACCTGTGCTTCGATGATTCTCTCCATTTGCGGTGCCCACGTTACTTATTAAGGGGATTGCAGGTGGTGCAAAATGCAGCAACCAGCCTTCAATTAAGCTTCATCCGGTTTAGGGAGCCTTGGCCTCTTTGCATTGGCTACCCATCAAACAGGGGTTTCAATTTAAAGCTCTCCGTATGGTCACTGAGTTTATCACAAAAAAGGCCATATGTTACTACAGCATTTGTTACAAGCCTATATTCCTACTAGAACGTGAAGATCCTCCACCTCCTATTTTGCTGTGACCCTTCTAGTGCATAACCTCAGAAGTGGTGGGCTATCCTGCGCTTATATTGTGTCTAAGTTATGGAATTCTCTGCCTATTGGGTTACAGTAGAAGGAAGGGAAATTGAGCTTTAAGAAGTAGCTTAAGGATGGGCTATTTGTCTAACTTGGTGAGTTAGGGCCCTGAATTATGCCCAGCGGTGAGAGGTCTGTTCTGGGTAGACATGCACTTTACATATCCTCCAGAACAGGATAGAATACCACAGAGTACCAAATTTAGTAGTCCCAGTCACAAGTTAGCAGGGTTGCTGTGCCACGCTGCAACTCTTCACTCACAATGGGGCAACTAGCCTTTTCCATAGTAAAAAACACGATTGCAGGTTTTTACTGCTGGAACATGTAAGAACATGTTCCACTCTTTAATACACTGCACCCTGCCTTAGCGCTCATTAGGCCTGCCTTAGGGGTGACTAACATATATTAAAAAGGGAAGACTTGACTTTGTCATTGCGTTAAATGTGGCAGACTAGGGGCCATGTTTGACCTTTGTCACACCCAGGGTGGCTCAACCAGTGCTGCAATCCCTGGGATGATCCTCTAACTTACAGACTCTGGGTATCATATGCTGGAGATGTATAAGTTAGCTTATGACATTTGGGTGTAGGCCAAGCAAACATACACAGTATAAGGTCAGGGCAATGGCACTGAGTTCTGATTAGCAGGCCTCAGTGCACTCTGAGTCAACAAACCAGCAGCATCAGTCCAAAACGTTGGGGGCGACCATACAAAAAGAGCCATTTCCTTTCATGGCCCCCTTCCAGATGAAAAGGTGATAAGCAATTAACCCATATCCTGTTCATTATCATCTAAGTAAAAAAATCTGGAAAGGCCATCTGTATTGGCATGGACAGTCCCAAGTCTGTGTTCCACTGTCCATACCATGTAAGGCAATGAACCACCTCAACAACTTGGGATTCTCTCCTGCCATCTGCATAAGCTATTTGATGGATTAATCTCTGTGGTCAGAATCGCCTCACCAAGCCTGTAGGCTGAGGAGTTGCTGCAGGCAGACCCCTGTCGACCGAATCGCATCCACAGCATCTTTGAGCATCTTTAGCATCCTGTATCCCTTGCATTAGTACCACTTCCATAGGAGTTTAAGCCAAACGAGAGAGAAGCGCCTAGATCTCATTGGAGACTGCTTCTTCCCTTGAGGTAAGTATTTGTGAGGGACTCGCTGGTACCCCTGGCTGACTCCCTGTCAGAGTTGATCCCCTTAATTAACTTAAAGTAACTGCATTGATACTTACCCAAGTTTTTCTTGAAATTTTTTCCAAGTTTCACATTCATTTAATTTGCCAATGCTTGCTTGTGGTCAACTAAATGTGTTTATTTACTATACTAAAGTCTGTAACTCTGGAGCACCCTGGTGGAACTTTTCGTTGGTCGCACAACCACACTCCATATGTTATGTTAATTTGTTATGTTAATTTCGATTTATATAGCGCCAAATCACCGACAGGTCTCTTAGCGCTTGCTTTTGGAACCCGTCCTGGCTTTCCCTGCGAGATAACCCCTACTGGGCATCCCCAAGGTGAAGACCAGGCATCCCATCGTGGGGGGCCGTAGTGGAGATTAAGCAAGCTATTGCCCAGAGTTGCAGAGTGTGAACCCATGATTCGAGTAGGCACCGAGGCGAGAATTATCGAGTCCGTGGACATTTTGAGCTCAAGACCCTGCCGCGTCGGGAATTGAACCCTGGTCCCGGGTCTGACCTCTGCATCAGGGTCTGCCTCCTCTAACCAGTGAGCCACACTTCTCCACAATGCTCCCAATTTCCTACAGATATCTGTACTCTACACCCTCCCAGATGGGCTACCTGGATCTAAAAGAGTAAGTTACAGAAGGGATGTCACATTCACAAAGGTATCATGGGTGGTAACCTCAATCTCTTCAATTCCTGTGTCCATGTGAAGGACACCAGTCATCCAGCACATGTGCACTTAACAATGCGATACATAAATATACATCTCAAACAGGCCACAGCACAACTCTTGCAGGGTAAAAATCCTTACTATGGATTGACTGATTGGATAGTACCCAAAGGATGTCCCTCTGTGTCATACAGGCAAAAAGAACTGTGCTCCTCTCTTTCAGCTAACAACAATTGTCTTTTTCCCTAAAGCCTGCTGAGGAAACACCAACTTAGATGTACCATGGGTAACAGTACGTTGATCCAGCAGTCTGTGCTCTGCTGAAAGAGTAACAAAGACAACAAAGGGTACATTCTGTCACTGCACGAATGTTGAAGATACATAGGGCAGTCAGTAAGAAAACAAAGGCCATATGGTACTCTCTGCTATCTGCTCGTCCCCATAGAAGCGAAAAATCATTTTAAGCAACGCAGTCTTTTCATGTTTTTTTGGATAAGCCTGCTAAGACCTCTGATAAGTGCAAAAAATAAAACAAGTAGGGAGTCACAAGTTGTCTTGCAGAATCTCTATGCTTCTAAAAATGCTACATCCACCCTTACAGATATTCAGAGCTGGTATGAGTCATTTACAAGTCTGACAAAGTAATGTGATGCAGCAGAAGTCTTGTCAGCAGAAATCAGGAGCAAATCAGTTTGAGCTATTGGGTTGGTCTAGATATATGTAGAAGCAAGGAGAGGCTTAGGAGAATGAAGTACGGTGTCCCATCAAGAACGATTCTTTGTTGGACACAACCATCCTTTCTGATGAATACATCTTTCTTCATTTTCCTCATCTTATGAATACTTCTTGCAGGCTTCAGACTGGGGCTTTTCCCTCACCAATTACTCTCCAATGCCACCTGGTTGCAACATGCAGTTCCAGTTGTGACTCCGTCTTCAGACATGATCTCATCAGGGCATTAGAAGTTGACCCTATTCAGGTCGAGGCCTTTCCCTAGAAATGTTGAATCATTTCAGGACAGCTCTGTGCTGCTCCCTAATGAGGGTCTATTCCCACAGGCTTGGCAGCTCTGACCCAGACACCTCCTGTTAGATAGAAATGGGGTCTCAGCTGGCAGCAGTTTGCACCATTTCGAAGTAGGGGCCGTCACTTTATTCAGGTTAAGTAAGTGATACCCGTGCTCACCACTTTGGTAGCTTGGCAAGAGCAGTCAGGCTTATCTCATTGGCAATCTGTAAATTATTTGTGTACACACACGCATATGCACACACACCACACTGCCCCCCTTCTCGCCACCGGGTATGCCCAGACGTGGGTCCTGAGCTCAGTGTGCCACTGGATTCAAGCTAACCTGGCTGATGAGGAGTGATGCCCCGAAACCGATCCCAAGATGCTTGTTTCCGGTTCAGGGAGGACCTGGCTTGGCAGTTCGGGCTGGACTGTTCCCATGACGTGCGGGGTCAAGACTGATTTGCATATGCTGAGTCTTAACTGGGTGGCATGGTGAGTAAAAGAACAATGGATTTAACCCAGAACCTCTTGTCTGAGGGTGAATGTTTGATTTGCTCTGCATTCCGTCCATCATCTATGTGCCTTTTGCTTTTTTGCCATAAGTGCGCCGGGTATGCCCAGGCATGGGTCCCTGACTTACTGTGCCACTGGATTCAAGCTAGCCTTGGTGATGAAGGGTGATGCCCTGAAACCGGTCCCAGGATGCTTGTTTCTGGTCCAGGGAGGACTTTGCTTGACAGTTCGGGCTGGGCTGTTCCCATGAGGCACAGGGTCAAGACTGATTTGCATATGGCTGGGTCTAAACTGGGGTGGCATGGTGAGCAAAAAAAATGGATTTAACCCAGATCTCTTGTCTGGGGTGAATGTTTGATTTGCTCTGCATTCCGTCCATCATCTGTGTGTCTTTTGCTTACTCGCCCTAAGTGCGCGGGGTATGCTCAGACGTGTGTTCCGGGCTCACTGTGCCACTGGATTCAAGCTAGCCTGGCTGATGAAGGGTGATGCCCTGAAACCGGTCTCAGGATGTTTGTTTCCGGTACAGGGAGGACCAGGCTTTGCAGTTCTGGCTCAACAGTTCCCATGACACTGGGGGTGAATATATGATTTGCTCTATATTCCGTCATCTGTGTGTCTTTTGTTTAAATGAAACAGGCATGAACTACTGTATGCACAGGGGAATGCAATGGTTGGGACAATGTGCAACTTGTCACAGCGCGTACACAAGGTACAATTTTGTTACAAGGTCAAAATGATCAATGTGTTCAGTTCACGGATGGTCACATAACTGTCCTGCTATTCCCTGCATCATGTCCATTTGAAAACACACAGAGATTCTTCAAATACATGAAGTTATAGTCATTTTCATCTTTATTAATTGTCATATCTGTTGTACCAACAGATAAAAGCAAATATTTGGCCAAGTAGGTCAGTATGTATGATTTGCATTACTGAGGCGAATGAGTATTTTGCATTTCAGTGTCTCGAATAGTAGAGAGCCCATGGTTGGGATCCTTGTGAGGTCTTGATTTAAGTGAAATAGCCCATTGAGGCATAGGTGTTGATGGCTGAAACATGCTGACCAAGGCATATGGAGAATGTTTGTCTCCTCATTGAGTTTCCTCTACGGATTTTTAACTGTGTCAGGGTGCCACTAACAATAAAAACCATGGGGTCACCTCACACAATTTTAACTTTATAATCTCTGTTACAAACAAAGAGCTTCCTTGGTTTACCTGTCCTGATATATTGGGTATCAGGATAAGGACTCAATGTGGAAGCATGCCACTAGGAATCAGAATGGGTGATAGTCCTTTTAAAAAACTTAGGGGATTCCCCCAATAGAGGTGAAAAAGAGGGATAGATAGATTATATGAGGGGTTCCCTCTCAATGTTTTCTTAAGGTTCTGGGAAGGTGGCGAGCAAACGTTGACATTACTTCTCATTCCCCCAACCCGGTTGGTATATAGCATGAAAGGAATATTCAAAACATGAGGAATCTACATGAAGATTTTGGATTGAAGAGAAGTATATTGCCAATGGTAACTTGTTCTTATACACCATTTGATACCATATGAGAAGGAAAAAAGCACTCACTTGCCAAAGGAGTCTTTCTTTAAATAGTGCAGTCTAAATATTACCACGTCTGTAAATAAACCGCTATTCTCCCCTCATCCAGCTGAGGAAATATACATTTTATGGTCAAGTTATGTTCCCTAACGAGTACCCCACCGTCTCCATGTACCAGCTTAACTTCCCTCCTGTGCCAGCTATGAAGACGCAAATACATTTGCGTCCAACGTTAACCTGTCTTCTCTCAGACCCGCCATGAACGGGTTGAATATTCGGTCCCTAAGTATGCTATGCCAACGTCTTTTTGCAGTGTACTTTACACGTTTTTCAGCTCTGGCGAAGTAGGCCCTGAATTCTGCCATCGAGCCTTTTTCTTGGCTTCTGACTCTGAAAGTCTCAGCCCAGGCTGCCTCTGTACCCGTGACCTCTGCCTTACTTCCTGCGCGGCTCACCGCGCTTAGCTCAGCCTGCTGCCTGCCAAGACTGAATTCAACCTTCGAATTATCTGTTCCGCTCCTCAAAAATGCATTCCTGCCTACTAGTTTAAGTAAACATTCCCCCAGCTACAGAGCAAAGGGCCCGGCCTCACTGTCTCCGTGCAAGTAATTCATAGCCTCTGTTACCATGGTAGGCCCATGCCCCCTCTCATCTCATGTAGACACCTAGACGCTTGTACACGCACTCACAGTCAGTATAGAATAGCTTCTGCCCCAGAGACCTTTTTCCGTTTAGATAATATAGTTCTTAAACATCAGATACCAGATATGATAGAGTACGAGTTGATCTGACATGCCAGACTTCTGTCTCTTTCCGTCAGTGTAAATGTCAAGTCCCCTGCACCCTCCGGTCTCACGTCAATCACACGTCATGCAGCTGCGCGCGCATCCAGGCCTCAGATTTCTGCTGACATTACGAAATTCTGCTTTGTTGCCACCCACTTGTGACACCTACCTGTGACGTTTCTAGCACACACCTCTATGTTCACGCCTAGTTCACGCCTTCTAATTACGTATCACTACCACGTGTATGCTGTTATCTTGTTTCTCTCAGCTGTTACGCCTACTGTATTGGTTTCTATAATGTGAATTAAGTATATAAGCTATGTATTGTCAATAAAATGTTGCTCTATCCCTTCCTGCACCCCAGTGGTGGCAGGAACAAGATATCCGGTCATGACCATTCCTTTTTTAAGGAATAAAACCCCTAAGAACTCTAACACCACGGACTCTGCCTTTTTCTTTCCGATTGAGTTACTATTGATTAAGTACTTACCTGCATAGAAATTAGGACGGTAAATCAAATATTTACCACATTATTTTGGCGCCCGAACAGGGACCCCTCCCCCACCCCACGCGCCGGTTGGTGCGTTGCAAGCTCTGTCCCCTGCCATCAGTTAGACGGAACTACGCGTACTGGCAGGATTTCCTGTATCTCCCTCTGGCCCACGGAGGCGACGAAGACTGCAATCAGCACCCAGACGAGGCGGTGAGGAGTGCGGAGGATCCCGACCAGAGCCTAGCCGAAAGAAGCAAGGTCCGAGGTGTCAAGAGGCCCACCAGTTTCCGAAGTATCCACGTGTCGAGTCGAGTCCAGTCCGGTCCAGTCCAGTCGAGTTTTCCGAGGCCTTCTGTTTCCGTGCTTCCCGGTGAGTACCATTGCTGGGACGTATCTAGACGGGTGCATTATTATGTATCCGGTAAAGACGGGTTTGGGTACACAAATTCGGTCTGCACTGTTTTAGACAGTGTATCTGTACTGTTTAGCAGTATATCCGATTATTCAAGTTTTTGCACTGTTCTCAGCAGTGTATCTGTGCTGTTTAGCAGTACATCCAGTATGAGGGGTAGTCATATATGTTTCAAATGTCTTTCATGTGATTAATGTCGTGGTATGAGTGAGTGTTTTTATGTGCATTATTGTATTCTTGTGTAACTAGTCGTGCCTAGAGTTAAGTAGCAAGGATTGAGCATTCAGTACTAAGTAAACAAGATGCCGTTTTTCAATAAGTTAAAGCAGATAGGAACTAGGAAAGGGATACTAGAGGAAGAAATTCCTATCCCCCCTAGGGACACGCCTGGAAATTTCATGTACCATAAACATGGCCTAGACGCCATACTGTATCTAGATTTATGGGCCGATTATACAAAGCATCTAGAAGAAAGACACAGGTGGCCCGTTACAGGAACATGGGATGCCGAGTGCATCCTTAAGGTAGAAGAAGCTCTATGGAGAAAGAAAGCCAGACAATCCCAGAAAGATGCCATAGAACTGTGGCGTAAAGAATCACATAAACGTGCCGAGAAAGAACTCCGTAGAGAAGACAGACTTAGAGAAGCGCCAGATAAAGTCCGAGAAAATGAATTAGTTATTGAAGGGATTCGAGTAAAATCAGAACAAGTAGACCGCGCACGAAACAATCTTGTAAATGGTATGTACTTAGTGGCCGAAGGTTCGCCTGAGGCCACTTCAGAAATGCCGAAAAATCTGCCATCACCATTGGTTCCAACTAAAGTAAACCACAGGACTACTAAAGACATATTTCTGAACTCCTATCTAAATGATGTAGCACCCGCGTACACCAATCTTCGTGCCCACGTCCCGCCTACTGACGGTGACGGAGATGGCAACCCGCCCCAAGATCACACCCCGCCATTACCGCAACAAGGTTCCCCCGTCCAACAGCCTGTTCCTCCACCTCCACCACTTCCCACACCTAAGGTTAATATACCGAATCCGTTTGCGCCTGATCCTACTAAAAGACAAGTTCAAGTACAGATACAGACTCCACAGAGAGATAACGCTCAAGCCTCAGCTTCAGGAGGTGCGACCGGGGGTCACCAGACCCCGCCAGCAACACACAGATTACAGTTTAGGGATATGCAGAAGCACTTTGCACTTCAATCACCCCGTCTCGATATACTCAAAGAACCGCTTCAAGTTTGCAGATACGATCCAGTACCCGGTAAAGACGATAGGATGTTTTTAGCATCGCTACGCTTACGACAAGCTACGGATCACCTAGTGTTATTCTCAGGAATGAAAGAGTACTTAGATAGAATATATCATTTTGTCCAGACTGGGGAAGACCCTGAAAGTATTAAGGATGCCATGGCACATCAGAAAGTTGACACTCAAGCATATATACTACGTTTTTTCATAAATTGCTTAATAAGAGAACGAGACAGGCCTGAAACAGAACAGGATGAAATGGAGGCACTAAACAAGTGGGGCCAAAATATATCCGAAGGAAAACATGATAAAGGGGGTTGCATAGCCAGTATGTACAAGAAAATAAGAAAAACAGTAATAGAAATACACGAAAAAGAGAAAGAAAAAGCTTCCTCCTCCGAGGAAGAGGAAGCACCTGAAGAACCAGAAAAGACTACAGATACGATAGCGTATGTAGGTAAGGGAACTTACCTTCGGAAAGGTATTCGTCCAGAAAGCAAGAGAGTTTTTCTCTCTGGCATATCAAAACCGAATTCTCCTGAACACCAGTTTCAAGACACTGATAAAAGGCTTCGAGAACGAATGGGGTACCATGTACTCAATTCTATGGATGAACAGGAACTAGCCCGGTCAGCAGTACTATGGGCTGACAACCCTAATATATATAATGATGACACAGTAGCACAGACATTTCTGAACCTTTCCCCAGACGAGCAGAAATTAGCAGGTGTATACATGATTCAGCACCTCCTCACGTTATACAGAAATCAACATTCTGATCCAGGTCCCTTACACGATACATTAGAAGCACTACTCATGGATAGATGGAGAGGCCTAAGTACCAAGTTAATTCAAATAATTCTAGAACAACGGTACAGATATAACACCTTTTTAAGTTCACAATATGTTCCCGCTCCGCCCCCAGAAAGAAAAATTTATCATATGGAGCGTCTGCATGGTATTGAAAGTCAGAACCCATTACGAGAAGTACACCCAGTCATGGGTGCTGATCACACCCTGAAACGTGTGTATGTACACACACCTCTGACCAAGTTAGAACTATTGGAAATGAAGAAATTAGTACCCTGTCACGATAAAGACCCTGCAGGTTTTCACAGAGAACTTAAAGACATGTTACTGATGGGAGATTACACATATGCAGATATCATGAAAATGTTAAAGGTATTGTTGCCCACCGGTATCTACGAGAAACTTAAGGAAAGAGAATGGGAGGTAGGAGAGAAAAAGATTGTATGGGCAGAAATAGAAGACGAAGAGAAACTTCGTACCCCAGGGCTAGGTCTTGGGGAGAAAACTAAAGCATTACCAGGTTTAATAGTACAGGTTCTGCCAAGATTACTGACAACTAGAAAGGAAGACTGGGACGCAATCTCAGCCTGTAAACAGAAACACGATGAAGATACTAGTGACTTCTATTCAAGATTCGAGAAATGTTTCATTATTAATAGTGGCCTTAAACCAAGTAGCGAGTCGTACCCGCATCTTTTTGTATCAAAATTAGTCGAGAACTCCCTGCCATTAGTTAAGAACCGCGTATACAAAGTTGAAAGTACATGGCAAGCGAATACGCCATCCCAGATGTTACAAATGTTACAATACCATCAGAACAGAATTAGAGAAGAACAGGATCATGAACAGAAACGCATGAAAGACACGAAAATGAAAATGTTAGTGGCCCAGTCGGTTCCAGCCGACGGCCAGAGAAAGGGTACGAACCAGACAGGTAACGCAGCAGCTCCCGTTAAAGGGACATGCAACTATTGCAAGCAGCCAGGTCATTACGTACATGAATGCCCGGTCCTGAAACACAATATAGCAACAGGTAAAACTAAAGAAAGACCGCATCCGCCTAGACACGACCAAGGTCAGCAACAGACTTCACAGAATTCACAACCTATGCATGCTTCATCACATACAGGACAGACCGCTGCGGTATCACAGTCACAGTCACAGCCACAGCCCTTTGCCGCGACGCAGCAAGTTTCACGACAGATGTGCCAGTATGCCCAATCTGATTATCCTGATTATCAGCGTTACACATGAAACAGCCTAGAGAGGGAGTTTGGCTTGCCTCTTATTGAGATTCCTGTAGATCAAGAGGGTCCTTATGTACACAGTCAAGTATTAGGAAAAGACAGAAAGTTTTTAATTGACACAGGGGCAAGTCGCACAACAATCAGCCATGAAGAAGTCCCAGGGGCACCCCTCTCAGGCTCACAGAATGTTTCCCTTGGTTTTTCAGGACAGCCTATTGTAAATGAGGTATCAGAACCTGTCCCCTTGGCTGTGGGTCCATTATCACGCGTTACAGACCTGTTACTGACGAAATCATGTCCAGAAAATCTGTTAGGAATAAAGACATTGAAGGCTCTAGGAGCCGTAATATGTTGTTCTCCGGAAGGAGTTAGACTTTTCTTACGTGACTTTAAGGGTCACTACGTGTTACGAGAGTTTGATGTCAGATTGAAAAATGTACCAGAACACTTGTGGGCACAAGGCCCAACTGACGTAGGTTGCATGCACATTACACCATACCGTGTTACACTGAAACCAGGTGTTGTTTTACCCCGAATCAGACAATACAAGTTACCACCCGATGCTGTAGTGGCTTTACTGGAAATCATTGAAGAGCTCATTGCCCAAGGAGTGGTCGTAGAGACCAACTCCAATATCTGTAATTCCCCCATCATTCCGATTCTTAAACGTACAGACCCCAATGCACCGCCAGTATATCGGCTGGTGATTGATTTACGAGAATTGAATAAATGCATTGTACTACAGTACCCTGTGGTTCCCGATATCTCATCCCTATTGACTGCTATTGATTCAGAAGCAACGTTCTTTACTGTAATTGACCTCAAGAACGCCTTCTTCAGTGTACCTATTGATCCAGAGAGCCAATATCTCTTCGGATTCAGTTTAAATGGACGAAGTTTCAAATTTTCACGCGCACCTCAAGGATTCACAGAAAGCCCCAGCATCTATAGCCAAGCACTGAAAAGACAACTTGATTGTATTCAAATGCCAGTTAACACCGCCTTACTGCAATACGTCGATGATCTGCTGATCACCGCACGAAGTGAACCCGAATGTGAACAAGCATCACTGACAGTTTTACATTTTCTGGCCGACAAGGGACACAAGGTGTCTCCTTCGAAGCTACAATTCTGTGTTCAGCAAGTTGTGTACTTGGGTCACTTGCTGTCCAAAGTGGGGAGACAGCTCACTCCCGACCGCATTCAGTTAATTGTAAATATGCCACAACCCCAGACACAAAAGGAAGTGCGGGCCTTTATAGGCCTCACCTCGTACTGCAGACAATGGATTCCTCAGTATGCATTTCTAGCTAAACCACTCATTCAGTTGACAACACAGGAGGCAGCGACTTCGACTGCCCTTCCTTGGACTCAGGAACATACACAGGCTTTTGAAGAATTAAAGAAAGCTTTATGCCAAGCACCAGTTCTAGCGACACCATGTTACAGCAAACCTTTTACACTTTTTGTTACAGAACGTGATGGTACAGCATTGTCTGTCCTCACTCAAGATCAAGCAGGTTCACATAAGCCTTGCGCTTATTTCTCAAGTACATTGGATTCAGTAGCCCAGGCACTCCCTGCGTGCTTGAAGTCAGTTGCAGCGACAGCCTTAGCAATCAGACAGAGCGATTCAATTGTATTAGGACATCCATTAACAGTACAAGTTCCACATTCTGTAGAGGTTCTTTTAAACCGAACCCAGACTCAGCACTTGACTATAGCACGACTGACAGGTTATGAATTGACACTATTCCAGCCACACATAGAAATCAGACGCTGCAGCATTCTAAACCCCGCAACATTGTTACCTTCAATTATGACAGATCCAGCCCCGCATGATTGCATAGAGATCATTAATGCAGTAACAAAGCCCCGACGAGACTTAACAGATGTTCCATTGACAAATCCAGACCTGACACTTTATGTGGATGGTTCATGCATGAGAACAAGTACAGGAGAATTAGTGGCCGCGTATGCAGTGACCACTGAAACTGAAGTCAAAGAAACATATCGTATTGACACACTGTCTGCTCAAGCGGCGGAGCTCATCGCTCTGACCCGAGCCTGTATACTAGCCAAGAACAGAAATGTTAACATATACACTGATTCCCGTTATGCGTTCGGAGTCGTACACGACTTCGGAATGTTGTGGCAAGAACGAGGTTTCTTGACCTCTCATGGTGCCAAGATCCAACACGGTCCCCTCATTCAAGCACTGTTAGAAGCAATACATCTGCCCTCGGGCATATCCGTCATGAAGTGTAAAGCACATACAAAAGTTACGGATTCTGTTTCCCAGGGTAACGACCTGGCAGACCAGACAGCAAAACATACAGCATTAACTCACACCCAGACTACTGATGTGACAAAGACAATAGTACCGACACAGTGTATGTCAGTTAGGGATCCCTCCCTAGATGTAATCGATATCCAGACACATGCCACTCCAGATGAAATAAAGAAATGGACTGAACTAGGAGGGATTCAGACAGATCAAGGATGGGTCACGAAAGAAAAATCTACATGGTTTCTCCCTGACTCAATGGTTCAAATCATGATAAATACAGCACATAGTCCGGCACATCTAGGAGAGAAAGCTATGTTAGACAGTTTACAAAATCTCTGGTACAACAAACACTTACGAGCAGCAGCAAAACAGAAAGTGCGTACTTGCATGATCTGTTGTCAGTTCAATCCAGGTAAAAGCGTCCCTGTAGAGCAAGGTGGATTTCATCCTCCCGATCACCCTTTTGAAGTCCTCCAGATGGATTATATCCAGATGGACCGTTGTCGAGGATTCAAATATGTCCTCGTAATTGTTTGTGCACTTTCCCGTTGGACCGAAGCATATCCAGTCTCAGATTACACTGCCCCGACCACTGCCAGGCAGCTGGTTCGAGAATTCTTCCCACGGTACGGCTTGCCTCGTGTCGTGTACTCAGATAACGGACAGCCGTTCTCATCCGAACTTATGAGACAGGTTTCCCTTCTGCTAGGATATCAGTGGAGATTCCATTGTGTCCGACATCCCGAAGCCACCGGCCTTGTAGAAAGGCATAACCAGACACTGAAAACACGCCTTGCCAAAGTTTGTAAAGAGAAAGGGGTCGACTGGATAGTCGCCCTACCAGTTGCATTGTTCTATATGAGAATGGTTGCCCATTCGAGAACAGGACTATCCCCGTACGAAGTGGTCTTTGGCAGACCACCGAATATGTGGGGGACGCCCATGCCTAAGAAAATTACAGATGTTGATTGTAATATGCTGACAGATTACCTTGCCTCCTTGATGTCTGCACTCCAATCATGTCGTTCACAGGTTGCTGCAGCCTTCCCTGACAACACTGATGTAAAGCCACACGATGTCCGTCCCGGTGACACAGTCCTAATTAGGAACTTCGACAGGAAAAGCCCGCTGGAGGCCCGCTGGAAAGAGCCGAAGACCGTCCTTCTTACAACGAGGACCGCTATCAAGGTGGAAGGCAGAAAGGGGTGGATCCATACGAGTCATATTAAGAAATGCAACGAACTGATGCCAGAAACAGACTCGTCCACCCCTTCCAAAGACTGTATCGAGCCTAGTGACTTTAAAGTTACCAAACAAGAGAAAACTCCCCAAGAGGAGTACAGACTGAAACTCCGATCTAGCAAGTCAGACAGTTTAATTGTTTAAGTCCTCCCCTAGGTGAATCGGTTAAATAGTTTCTGACATGTATCCCCTAGATCGAGATAGAGAGAGAGAGAGACAACTCAAGAAACGTACATATTGTAAATCTCTCCGCAGTCACTGTATAGTGACGTTATTGATTATGTTTTTTCTAAGTTTTCTGATTATTGTTGCTGGCATATTATTGCCAATATACTACCCTATCTTCAAGCGTGAACAATCTACTTACAATGTTTCTGCTGAACATTCCTTTAGTGACTTACCGCCCCACAAACTTTCTTACAGACTTGCGCTGCGCAACAACACATTCATTAGTATGTTACATCACTCCCATCAGACTAACAACGCTACAAACTGCTGGATATGTGGCCGACTCCCTCCCTATCAGAAATACAAGGGAGTTCTGCCTCTTTTTCCGTACCCGTTCACTCACAATGGCTCCTGTGGTGCATGGTTTAGAATAATTAATTCCTTAGATCCTGATGTCGCTGTTTTCAAAGGGAATTGGGTTTGGGGAAACTTGAACTTAGTTCTGCTTAATGCCTGTTACCCTGACAAGAAGGGACTTCCCACTAGAATAGGAACTGATCTGGAAAATGAAGTATATGGATTAGGTAATTATACAGTTAGCCTTATGATTCTTACTGTCGAATCCGAAGCTGCACCAGTTCTCCCCGCCATGTCAGTATTACCAGTCACTGGCGATCTATGTGTCAGAAAGAAGGGTTCAGTACACTTGGGTCATAGTAAATGTACTACTGTGGTCGAATTCAGTGATCAAGGCAAATCTTCCTTTAGAGCTACCCGTCATTCCTATTTTGTTTGTGGCCATACCGCATACATACGCTTACCTCCAGATTGGGATGGTACCTGTTACATTGCATTCCTTCTACCACCTGTTTTCCTAGCCCCTCCTGATTATCACAGAAATACAAATCTAGTAAAGAATAGACTCCGAAGAGATCTCCCGATTGTCGACTATACTGAGACGGCATGGGAACAATACACAGATTTCAATAAAGGATTCTTTTTCTTCACAGGTCCCGTCCAAAACAGTAAACTAATACGTAGATTAACTAGAACCCTTGAAGCAGTAGTGAATGAAACTGCCTCCGCTCTAGGTAACTTAACAGAGGAGCAGTCTGCTATGCGGATTGTTGTCCTTCAAAATCGTCTTGTTATTGACGTCATCTTGGCAGATAGAGGTGGAGCCTGTAAGGTCATCGGGTCAAGTTGCTGTGTTTTCATTCCAGAAAACGCGCCAACTGTATACAAAGCTATTACACGTCTTCATAAAATTGCAAGTTTGATACATCAGAATCCAGGCACCTGGACTTGGTCCGGTTGGTTCTGGACAACGTTAACCGCTTGGGGATGGAAGATCCTATCCTTCCTAGGCATTGCCCTTGTCATAGTATTCAGTTGCTGCCTGTGCCTACAGTGTGGGCCAGCGATTTGTGGACTGTGCGCCACATCGTGTATTGAACATTCCAGTTTTTTCGCAAACCGCCAAAGGAAGAAAGAAGAGCAAATGATGTTACAAGAACAGACTGATCGATTCATGAGGATCGATATATCATGAAGGGTCCGTAGGGAACAAGGAGGGAATGAGGAAATATAAATTTTATGGTCAAGTTATGTTCCCTAACG